>NC_056523.1:306212282-306464156 GCF_019175285.1 Sceloporus undulatus | reverse complement strand
AATAATAATAATAATAATAATAATAATAATAATAATAATAATAATAATAATACATTTTATTTACCCGCCTCTCCCAAAATGATTGAGGTAGGTTATATAGCTATGTCTCTGAATATATTACCAGGGGAGGGGGGAAGGAAGTGCTCCCTAGTCTCCCACAGTTGCTCACCCCCTGACCTGGGGAATGACAAGAGGCTGTAGGTGGTGCGGAAGGAAATGTACTGGCTTTAAAAATGTTTTAATACTTGAAGCAAAAGTCAGTGGTTGATGTGTTGGGATTATGACCCTGGAGCCCAGGGTTCAATTCCCCACTCAGCAATTAAATCCACTAGGTGACCCTGGGCAAGACACACTCTCTCAGCCTCTAGGGAAGGCAATGGCAATCTGAATAAATCTTGTCAAGAAAACCCCATGACAGGGTTTCCAGAAGTCAGAAATTACTTGAAGGCACACAACAACAAATATACACAGTGCAAATGGTTTGGGGTGGGATGTCAACAAACAGACTGTACTGGGAATGAAAACTGTACTTTTTATTATTATTATTATCATCATCATCATCATCCGCCGCCCATGAAAAATTATCGTTGGTGATAACGCAAAACATCCTGACAACAAGTAAGATATTTAAAATATTTGTAAATGGTATCATTGTTTATTGGTCTATGACCGTAAATAAAAATATTCTATCCTAAAACATGCAGGTCTTAATCCTATTGTTAGTCCTATTGAAAACAGAGCTGTTT
Source organism: Sceloporus undulatus (assembly GCF_019175285.1). Classification (NCBI taxonomy): domain Eukaryota; kingdom Metazoa; phylum Chordata; class Lepidosauria; order Squamata; family Phrynosomatidae; genus Sceloporus; species Sceloporus undulatus. The sequence continues at coordinate 306,463,410 of NC_056523.1, read as the reverse complement.
AATCAATTAAATTTAGATTAGTGTTGACTCCCCATTCAATAAATGATTGAGTCTACTCTTACAGTAATGCAACTGTCATAGAGTGATAATCAACTTCTGTAAGTTTGTGCACATTAGGTACAATGTGCACAAAGTATGTGAGTATGTGTGTGTGAACCTTTAAGATTACACTCCATGCACATGAGGAAATCAACTGTAGTTCATGAAAGCTCATGCTATAGACATATTTCTTAATCTTAAAGATGCCACAAAACTCTTCAACAAGCTAACATGGCTATCGCTTTAGAAATTCCCCTTAAAAGAGTATTGTTTTGACACTTGATCCCCAAAGCAAAACTCCAGGAAAAGGTTTATGGAGAGATCCTGAATGGTCACCCACTGCCAGTCTCAAGCTGCTGGTGCCAACACAGTTCAAAATCACAAGCATTTTACCTCTCTTGGCTCACTGGCAAGGGCAACAGTGCCATCACTATTGTATTTGATTGGAGCTCCTCCTTGCTGTACTAAAGTTCCATATCCTGTGCTGGTGAAAAAAGCTGGGATCCCTGCTCCTCCTGCTCGAATCCGCTCAGCAAGAGTGCCCTAGAGAAGAAAAACAATGCATAATGACATACATTTGTAATGAAGAGGAAGCAAGGCTGTCAGCTTAAAAAGCCTGCAAAGCCTAAGCAAATAAATAAAGAAAACAAATGCCAGAGTGACAAACTTCTCTTTTTCTTGTTTACCAAACAGCTCTAATATTATTCAAATAGTACATACAAACTTCCTGAATGTTATGTGGCAAAGAAAACCCAAGGACATAGCTTCACAAAAGTTATTCTTTTATTAGTTGAAATTCTGAACTGAAATTCAACTCCCTTAATGCCATTGACTGACCTGCCCTGATGTCACAGTGTTTATGTGTTTGTGCCATTTTTTTATTTTTTCCATAACAAAGTTTACGAGTCCATTAATAACAAACACAAAATAATTCAAATACAAGGGAGAACATAACACTCAGCAATATAAAACAAAAACAAAACAACCAATTTTTTATTGCAAGGGGTAGTAATTATTTCTGACAGCCCTAGGCCCTAGGGTCTATGCTGACAAAATGCAGATCATCTACAAAGACAGTCAAGAAAAGCCAAACTATCCAATATATTTTATGGAAGAATGAAAAAAGAGTCTGTCAATGATTATAAGTACAGTGGTACCCCGGGATACGAATGCGCCGCCTTACGAAATTTCCGGGTTACGAAAAAAATCTATTTAAAAAAACTGTTCCGGGTTACGAATGTTTTTTCGGGTTACGAAAAAATTTTTGGTGCTTTTCGGCGCTATTTCGCACCAAATCACGGCTTTTCCCCATTAGCGCCTATGGGTTTTTCGGCTTACGAAGCCTTTCGGGTTACGAAAGCGGCGGCGGAACGAATTATTTTCGTAACCCGGGGTACCACTGTAATATTATAAGTTATATTTTTATTCCATTCTCTCTACCCTGTGGAGAAAAGGAATGATGATCTATTTTATGGATCAAAATTCAAAGTTCTTATTTTGAGGAATTTCAAAGTGCCATGAAACCCTATTACTTTTAGGAAATAGGCTTCCTGACTTTAATAAACTCTGAAAAGTTTCCAAGAATAATAAATTAGAAAATACCTAAATTCACTAACATATGTCAGATTTATCCACAAGATGGCAGTAGATATAGTGACTTACAGTTCCCAACACAAAAAACCTTGTTATTGGAGTATTCTCGAATTCTCAATAAACACGAGTAAAAGTATGCCTTATGGCCGGCCCTAACATCTCATGAAATATTATTCTATTTATTGAAACCTTCTACTTGATTAGTTTTTGATATCTGATTCTTATTCCAGAAATATACACAAATAAAGAGTATCTTTTCAGCCCAACCAACTGGGTTGCCAAGCTCCTCCAGGGAACTGCACAGGCTTGCTAAACCTTATTGTCACCCTGTGTGAATGAAGACAGTACTTTGGAGGGCATAGGCAGAGCTCCACTGGAGTTTAGAGATGCCTTAGAATTTTTTTCACTTCCCATTTTGGGGTAGCTGGTTGCTTAGCTGGTCAGCAGTTCTTGCACTCAGAATACAAATCAGAGTTTGTAGATGTTACTTTTGGGAACTATAGTTCCCAAATCCCCCAGACCACATGACCAACATCCACATTGGCTTGGAAATTTTGGTATTTGTAATCCAAACAAAAAGTGTTAATTTTCCTACATTTTATGTAAATATGCAGATAAGTCTGCATCTCTATGTATACTCCCACTGTTGTTTCAATTACTTGCAATTTTACAAGGTGGTCAGTGCAGAGCCTGCTTTTTTAATATTTTTATTATATTCTAAATAAATAAATAAAATTAAAAGAAAGTGGTATAAGGCTCTAGCAATTTGACATCCATTATAGTCAGTTAAAACATATGCCTGCAAAGTTATCCTAACATTTTACCTTGCAACAATCTGGAAGCACACTGTTCAGTACCTTAGGCATACAGTCCTGATGCAGCAAGCCTTGGAACTGAGGTCAAAGAATGAAGCCAAAGCTAGTACTATTAGGCCAACCAGAACCCACCTAAACCCAAAAGAGAACTCATTAGATCATCTTACTTGTGGTGTAAGCTCAACTTCCAATTCTCCGGATAAATATTGACGCTCAAATTCTGCATTCTCTCCAACGTAGGAAGACACCATGCGCTTTATTTGTTTGGTTTGAAGTAGGAGTCCAAGACCAAAATTATCTACCCTGTCCAGAAGAGGTTGTTAAATAAATATCATGACAAACCAAGTCACATACAGTAATATCACAGACATTCATGGGTATACGCTTCTTTCCAGCTTCCAAGCACTGGAAAGTTAAATTTGTGGTTTGCGCCTTGTCAAATTCTACAGTGCATTCCCTCCCCCGGCATGATTTTTTGGCTTGGTTTGCAACCCTTGAAAAATAATACAGTACAAATAAATTAATTTAAATATTCTGTGCTACCTATGTTTATCATTTTCTTCCTTACTGCATTATTCTGGCCACTGAGTCTACTCCATATGTATCAGTATCTTCAACTGATGTATCCTTCCCAAATACTGTATTAAAACAGGACAAGGGGCGAAATAGTCTAACGGAGCTGGGGAGGCATTACTCACACACTAAACAGTCTGCTTATTATAGTACAAGAGGGGCCACCTAATACTCATGACTTGGAGCCAAACCCTGAAGTAATTTTATCTAGCCCATACCATCCTTATTAAAATGTAAAATAAGATCTGCTCATCCACTGCTTCATATGTAAGAAAATAAGTGTCCTCAAATTATAAGAAATAAAAACAGATGATAATTCCTATTTTAATGTTACAGCATTCTTTGCATTATACTGGTCTTTGTATTTGGTGTGTAACATCACCAACATTATTGTGTAGTTGGTTTATTTATGAAGCAGCCATTTGTGTTTACAACGTGCCAGTTTGCAGTAAAAAAACTAACTTATACCAAGTCTGGCTGTTGGTCATCTAGCTCAGTACTGGTTACACCTGGGATTCTTAACCTTCTTGTTCTAGTTATGGATCCCTTTGAGAATATGTGGAAAACTAAGGCCCTCTCCCTCTAACATGCCCACGATATGTTACTTGATTTAGCATACAGGTTGAGTCTCCCTTATCCAAAATGCTTGGGACCAGAAGTATTTCAGATTTTTGATGTTTTTTTAATACCTACATTAGCATATGTGTACAAAAATTCACCAAATATACATAGCCTGAAGGTAATTCTATACAATGATACAAAGCTTGTGTATACTGAACCATCAGAAAGCAAAGCTGTCATTATCTCAGTCACCCACAAAATTGGTTTTGGCTTTTGGAGTATTTTGGTTTTTGAAATAAGTTAATTGCCATGATTCCATGGTATTGGCAGTGTAGGGAGAGGCATCTACAATTCTCAGCCAGAGTGCTCCAGAACTGCCCCAAACTACAAATCCCAGGATCCCATGGGATGGAACCATATCAGTTACAGTGGGATGATAGTGCTATAAATGTGTGGCATGAATAGCTCCCCGGTGAATAAAAGGTCAAGAAAAAATTTGTTAAGGACTAGAGAGATTTCTACCTTATGATGTCAAGCACTATCCTAATCCATTGGTTTCCCTCACTCAATAAATTACTGATTACCAAATGCACAATTAAAACAGAACGAAAAAATGATTTTTATATAGCACTTAGAGACTATATATAGATTTCAACTCAGCAAAAACATGAACCAGACAAATGCATATCAGGGAGATTAAATATTCATGAAGGTTCTTTGGCACTTCTTGCATTACCTATACTACTGAACTGCTTATTTCTGAGACAATGGAATTTGCTTGCTTAGGGGATTTTTTAGACTTGGTTGTTTTCAGGGAATCAATTACAGTAAACAGAGCAAAAATTGGAAATAAATTAAACAATATTAGAAAGAGAGAGTCATGAGGAATAGATCAACTGCCATCCAGTAGCACAAATGTTTAGTAAGCCTCACTCCCTACCTACTCTGGACTCATACTTTTCATTATTGTTGTATTTTTGCTTATACACACACACACACACACACACACACACACACACACACACACTTTATCAGTTTATTCACTCATTTAAATTTCCTATCTTCTACACACACACACACACACACAACATTTTATCAGGTTAACAGAACTAGCTCATCCAGAAGAACAGCCTACAAATCTTCCTACACGCAGATTATCCTGAACCTACCTCCTGTTCTTTTCAAACAATATAGTTACAACATTCACAGCAATGCCATCTGCTTTATGACTATATTGGTCAAATACCTTCAGTCCAACTATGTGGATGGCAGTCAAAATTGTGCTAAGACAAGAAGGATTTGAAGCAGTGGTGGGCAACTTGTAGCCCTCCAGATGTTGCTGGACTACAGCTCCCACTTGCATTAGCCAACACAGCCATTGGTGACAAATGATAAAAATTGCAACATTTGGAGGACCAAAAATTGTACAATCCTGACTTCAAGTATACCTAATATTTGAACAGCAGGATTTGAACAATAGGATTCAATCTTCAATCTTTGGGAAGAGGAAGTAGGGCTCAAATAAAAACTTTTTCAGTAAAATTTCTAGAATTATACATGAGTGCAGTGGTCCCTTGACTTACGCAGGGGATCCATTCCGGACCACCACCACCCTGGGTAAGACGAATAATACATAAGCTCAAGTCCCATTCTACTGAATGGGGCTCATGCTCACAGGAGAGCGCACACGCACCATTGGCACACGCACCATTCATTCTCCTGTCGCGCAGCTTCCACATAAGTAGGAAGCCGCGTATGGCGCGGTCGCACTGTATATACAGTAATATCTTACCTTTCTACTGGCACAAGACCCAGGGTGAATCTATTCTTTAATTTATCTCTCAGGTTTTCCCCAAAACTAAAACTCAAGGCTGGTTACAAGATTTAAAGTACAGATACAAATGTATAGCACAACAGCCATCACTGAACATCCGCACTTGAAAAAGCAGAATCCATTTTAAAGGAGGGTTTCAATCTCCCTTCAAAGCAGTGTCTTTGGGACTGAGAGAACCATTCTAGTCTCCCTTGGACAAAAGTTTCCAAACCTCAGGCAACTACACTCATTGCTATAGAATTATCGAGTTGGAAACAACCATAGAGACCGTCGAATCTAAAGTTTCTTCTCAATCCTACTACAATCATAGGCTCACTTCTGAGGATATGAAGAGAGCCTTCTTGGTGGCTGCTCCCACCCTCTAGTTATGTAACTCCAGTTATGTAACTCCAGTTATGGCATAGTGGTTTCAGTGTTGAGTTGCTACTCTGGGGACCAGGGTTCAATTCCTGGCAACAATTTTTTTATCACACTTTTCCCCAGGACAGCACTTTGACAACCCAAGGGCACATGATCTGTTTTGCACACTGCCAAACACCATTTTCCAAAAGTAAAGTGGGAGGACAACCAGTTGTGACAGCCAGCCACCTTTCGAAGCTGGCTGCTGTGTGAATGTGCACACAACAGATGACTTCGGGAAGGTGTTGGCAGCTGGGACCGCTCTTCCTCTCCCCTCCCAAAGCTCGTTGCTGCTGTGCATACATTTACACAGTAGTCCCATGTTCTGGGAGGAAATGGGAACAGGCAATCCCAGTTGCCAACACCTTCCTGAAGCTGGCCGCTGCGTGAATGTACTGTACACACAGCAGCAGGATTCAGGAAGGTGCTGGTTTCACCCAGCTGCCCTGCGCTTTAAGAGGAAGTGGGGCAGCAAGCGATCCAGTTATAATATGCACACAACAGCCAGGTTAGGGAAGGTACTGGGATCCATGATCACTGCAAGGGGGAGAAAAGGAGAGGAGCAGAAGCATGCCCACTCACACATGACTGCCTGGGAAGCAGAACTACAGTGGAAGAACCCTATCTCACCACAACTGAAATGGAATAGCAGTGAGACTGAGAGCCTATTGATGGGTTTTGCCCGTCAATGAAAATGTGCACAATAGTAACAAATGGAATGCAAAGAAGCAGCAAGACAGACATAACATCATGTGATAAATACCAGCCCAAAACACTTTTATTCTGTTAAAAATTCCATTTTTTAGCCTTGAGTGATTATGGGACTCTCCACATGGTCTAAAAGAAACAATCCACCCCATTTCACAGTGCAGTCGGCAGGCTCTCCATAAGAATCGGGAAAATCTAGATTGAGCTGCCTTTCCCCCTCCATCTGCTCCCAGCCAAAGTCTAATGATGGGATGGTGGGAAAACAAATCACAAATTGTTCATTGCTTTTTCCCCCACATGTGTCACAAAGACACAAACCTAGGAAATGGCATCTAATAGGGACTACAAGTCAAGGTTAATCTTTGTCACTTCTGTATGACACACTGCTCTAATGTAGCAGCTGACTTCAGTGGCTGTGTTTCCATTCTTCATCTGTAGTCTGAGCAGCACACAAGCTTGTTGACACAGTTACTGGCCTTTAGAGCCTCTGTATTATAAGAATACCAGAACAATTTGACCCTGTCAGCATGTTTAATAACCTCCCATCTAAAATTAGAAGCTATATATTCTTATGTGTAAGAATACCATTAATTAAAAAATAAACAATGTTCAGTAAAGTATATTTTAAAAAAATAATTTTAAGATGAATGAACTGATCTGAAAATTTATTTACAAACATCTTCTAGTTTTATTTATTTGGCAATCTCAAGCTGCATGATTTGTCGCAGTTATATGTCAACATGAGTATGAACAAATCCAATGAAGTTCAAATGCTGCACAGCCAGAAGCCACAAATCCAGTTAACAGTTAAAGTAGGATGATAGTGCTATAACTGTGTGGCATGAATGGCTTCCTGGTAATATTACTAATATAAATTAACACAGTAACCACACAAGTAAATTTGGTATTAGAAAGTTCCTTGATATTCAGGGATACACATGTTCTTTTTTTTTTTTTTTAATTTACCTGTTTCTTAGAAATTATCAAATGGCCAACAGAAGTGGATTTTTCATGCCCTTTTAAACAGCTAAAAGAATGATATTTTATTACTGGGAAGACAATTTTTCTCTACCTGTGATCCAATGGATAGCTATTCCAACAGTGCTAGATTTGGCCATTTGGTCAGCCTTAATAGAAACTTAAAACTAATTTGGTTATTTTTCCTCGTTTCATTTTTTCCCCTCCTTTTGTTGTACTTGAACATTATTCTATGTAATTGAGATCCCTTCTGAATGTAAATAACTTTTCTTTTTAAAAAAAAGTACAGTGCCTCCTTTCTTTATGCGGGGATCCATTCCAGACCCCCCCCCCCCCCCGCCTAAAAGAAAAATGCGTACGCTTGAGTCCCATTGGAAGTAATGGGGTTCGTGCCCACCATGCGGCATTGTGTGGTGCCACGCGAGCACCGCAATCACACACCCCATTACTTATTCCAGGGCAAGCGAGGCTTTTTTCCGGCAGTTTCCAGCGCGTATGACGTGCCTGTGTATGATGCAGGTGCACTGTAGTCTTTTTAAGATTTGATTTACTCTATGTTCAATCAATCTTTAGCCAAGGAGGGGATTAAGACAATCATGTTTTTGATAAATTAGGACAACTTATGTCCCCAATTGAATTTCTTACGTGGATCCTAGGGCCACAAAAAAAATGGATAGTGGCTGCATGCAGTTCACATGCCACATTTTCCCCACTCCTGATTTAGGAGAAACTTCTTCCACAATAATAGGAATTGAAAAAAAGAATGAATTACCATATGGTGGGCTATCCCTTGCTGAAAGCTGGAAAATCATATTTTGGAGATGCTCCAGCTCTTGATATCCCACACTGTGCTGAGAGTTGGCCTAGAATCTGAAAGCAAATTCACCTCCAAGCAAACTCACTGCCATAAGATATAATGATGACCAACTTGGACTAATTGAAAAGGAGATGAGATTGTTTATAGATTGTTTATTATTATTGTTGTTGTTGTTGTTGTTGTTGTTTATAGCTACTAGTCATGAAAGATACCCACTCTCTCTAATATCAGGATGTCTGGTATATCTGTCCATCAGTTGCTGAGAAAAAGAAATAAAAGAACATAAGTATAGCACAGTGGTTTGACACAGTGTGACCAAAACATTTTTCTATATGCAGATTTGGTCTTAATCAACATGATTCTTCTTTAATATCTGAAGTCCTAAGGAGTATTATGTCCTGTTGGTAACCATACATATACAAACTGGAAGACCTAGCATTTAACATTTCTCTATGGCCACTGAACACCACACTTAACTTTAATGTTTCTGTCATGCTCTCTTCTACACACCAGTCCTCTTACTAAAACATAAAGCAAGGCCCTGGGTCAACATCTCAGTGTACATCTTCGTGGGTGAAGTGTTGGCAGCCAAGCAATAAATGAGTTAGGCACAGTACCAGCACAACAGATGACAAGGAATTAAAAATAGTTCAAACAAATACTTGGCCAACAGTCAACATGACCCCACACAGCCTCTATTCCTTTCATTCACTCACTAAGTCAGGGATAGGCAACCTTTTTGAGCCGGGGGCCAGGTTGCTGTCCCTCAGACAACTGGGGGGCCGAAGCCAAAAAATAAATAATTAAATAATTTTGTAATAAATAAATAAATAGATAAATAAACCAGGACAGATGTAGGACAAAAAATTCAAATGGAGGACACTTTTTATTTTAAAAATGGAGGGCACGCTAAAAATTTGCTGATTTTTTAAAAAATGTTAATATAAATGCTTCTATAGACAATTGCCCCCCTTGCCCGCCGCTTGCCCCCCCTTGCCCACCTCCTCCTGATAGGCCAAAGGCCCCACACCCTCACGCTAGAGGCCAAAGGCTCCGGCGGTAATCGGCGGCAGGACCGGGCTGGGGCCGGTCCCAAGGCCTTGCCGGGCCGCATCCGGCCCGCGGGCTGCAGGTTGCCTACCCCTGCACTAAGTGAATGACAAGGTGAAAAAAGAAAAATCATATATTTGAGACACAACTAGAAGAATAAGCTCGAAACTGCAGAAGATTAACATTGCATGTGCAACATCACAGATAGTATCATATAATTACTATCCATGTGCGTCCTAACGAAGCTAAAACAGCACATTCCATGCAAAATAGAAATATGTCATCAGACTGGGGGGAACCCAATGTTTTGCAAAAATACAAAAAAAAATGTCTTCAGAAAGAAAAACTCCAAAATTTCTCCAAGTGGAGAAACCCAAATGAGCCAACAAAGTTTAACCATTCCTAATAATTGCAAAAAATGTTGGAAATGGGCGGCGGCGGGGGAGGGGTGAGAAAGAAAAGAGAGAGGGTACAAGTGGTGTGTCTTGAAAGAAAACGTGTCTAGCTGGCTGGCTGCCAGTCTGAACAAAAGCACAAAAAAAACATTGCATGGTACAATGCAGGTACCGTGCAATGTGTCTTAAACAGCACCAAGAATAATTAATGAGAGTATTTATACCAAGTCATTTTAAGCCAGCTAAGAAAAGCATATGATGCAACAATTATGCTACAGCTATGTTAGTCTGTTTCTCATCAGTGTCTGGATTGAAGGCTGGCTGAGGAAGGCATGTACAGTGGTGCCTCGGGATACGAAATGATCGGGTTACGAAATTTCCGGGATACGAAAAAGTTGGATTGGCAAAAACTGTTTCGGGTTACGAAATATTTTTCGGGTTACGAAATTCATTTCGGCGCGAAATTCAAATGTTGCAAAGTGCAGCTATAGGCTTTCCAGTGCTAACAGAAAAGTTTTTCGGGTTACGAAATTTTCGGGTTACGAAAGGAATGGCGGAACGAATTAATTTCGTAACCCGAGGCACCACTGTATGTCACTTTGAGTTCTATGAGAAGAAAGCATAACATATCTCTATCAAGAGGTCACTGGGGACTGGAGAGTTTGTACAACACTACTGTACAGCCAAAATGTCTTCCTAGCTTTCCTCCCAGCCAGGGTGACCAGATGTCATAACTGCAAAGAGGAAGAAGACACTGTAAAATGTAGAACATTAAAAAAAATGTAGGACATTACAAAACAAAGGCTAAAAACGAATATAAATTTATGCTACTTAGGCATGCTCAAAATGGAGGATATTTTGGAATTCCTCCCGAAGGTAGTAGGTAGAAATGTAGGACATGCCCTAGAAAAAGAGGACATCTGGTCACCCTGCCCCCACCCCATTAACATACAATGTGAAGTAGTGGTGAGGGAGCACTCGAGTGACTTTGGACACAACAGTGCAAGAAGCGCTAGGGTACACTAAGAACTTATTCACACCAGCAATTCAGCTCCTCAGTTTCCTGACAGGTGCTCTTTTCCCCTGAACTGTTTTTGTTGTGTGCCTTCAAGCTGTTTCCAACTTATGGTGACCTTAAGGCGAACCTCTCATAGGGTTTTCTTGGCAAGATTTGTTCAGAGGAGGTTTGTCATTGCCTTCCTCTAAGACTGAGAGCATGTGATTTGCCCAAGATCACCCAGTGGGTTTCATGGCTGAGCAGGACTCAAAACCTGGTCTACAGAGACGCAGTCCAGCCACTCAAATCACCATGTCACACTGCATCTCCAAGATATCTTAGTCTAATAATGTATATGCAATTATTCCAATATCCAAAAGAATCAAAAATTCTATAATCAAGCATGACCCCCAAACTCTACTTTTGTGGCTCAGAGACCCTCAGATATGTTGGAGACCCCTCCAAACCCTCATAACTATGGTTTTTTTAAAAAAAATTCTGGAATATTTTTTGTTGATTTTTCACATGAAGCCAGACAAAAATATGGCAGATTCACTTGTCTAGTCCCCTGAGGCCCCAAACACTCCCAAAATGAAAGACTTACACAGATCAACCATGAAATGAAAAATGTTGTTAAGTAATGTCATGTCTCTCCTTATATCTGCTGCCCTTCCCCATACAGTTTCCTAACCTGGACAGGACATCTGTCAACTGAGATGTGAAGATGCAATGCTAGCAGCATAAATGAAAGTGAAAGATCTCCTGGTAGACAAGCACAGGCTATAGATTGGGGAAGCATTACTACTATGGAAAGAAGGAAGAAGTTCAAAATATATCAAGTTGCTCAGCTTTTCAGTAAACCCCCTAAATATGTCTCAACTCACATCTGAAAAAGAACTGAATAACTACAGAATTTTGATATTTCTTAAGCAGCAGGGCAACACCTGTCCACAGTTAAATATACTGTTTATCACTTTATATATTCTCAATACATCATATCAGGTTCCCAGCAATGAGAGCTAAATTGGGTAATGAAAAGAGACTAGGAGTGTTTTAATGATGGAAGAATCAGTATTATCTTATCATTTGGCTACACAGTCAATAGTAGTATAGATAAAGGAAGGAAGAAAAAAAATGTCAATGTTTAACTTGTGAAGCATAACATTGGAGGAAAGTGTTTCAGCACAGCAAGCCTGATCCTGGCTTTCCACAGTTCAAGCATTCAAATCCTCTGCCTAGTTGGTTTGAGACACGTTAACAGCAATAATACGTTAATTTCAACGAAATTGCTGGTCTTGGGTGGCATGAAATCCTAGGGGAGAACATGTATTGCCAGGACCATGGATTGTTGGAGGGCTTTTTTAAGCCATGTTAAGGTACCTGTCATGATATACCAGTGTTCGTTGATAAAACACTGCCAATTTTATCTTTTACCAAGTAAAGATAAAATGAGAAGAACATTGAAAACACTTCAAGCTTTTAACCAGGTACAATTAATTGAAGACAAAGTATCTGGGATGATTAACGATCTTGTACATCACCCAAGGAGAATATACAAGAGAGGAGGTGACAGAATAGGCATATGAGAACAAATGAATGGGCATGTGGTGTGATCTGGAGAACTACAGTAGTCCTACCACTGACAGCCTGTGACCCCCAACCCAAAAGAAATACTCTCCCCTGCATTTGCCATTTAGCCCATATATACCAAAGGGCATTTCCAGTTATTTCTTCAAGTCATGATGACAAGACAGAGCAGGAAATGCCTTAAACTGCAGGTACTTCATGCTGTAAAGAACCAGTGTAACGGTCTGAGCACTGGGCTGTAACTCTGGTTTGAATTCCCACTCGGCCATAGAAACGCACTGGATGACCTTGGGAGAGTTACATACTCTCAGCCACAAAAAACCCTGTGATGGGGTCGCCTTAGGGTTGTCATAAATTAGAAATGATTTGAAGGCAAACAACAAAAACAACTTCCTTTTGTAGGGACTTGGCAGCACTACTTGGGTCTAGCTGCAGTAGCTGTGTCACCCAGCGGGCTATCAGCCAGTGGCAGGGAATCAAGCTTCTGAAAATGATCTGTACTCCAATTCAGAACACTGATCACTTGGCAACAATCCAGCCCAGCATTAAATGTGCTTAAGCCCATCAAGAGTCTTACTTAGATTAGCTCTGGGTCAATTTCCATAAACTCCCTCCCCTGCCTGTTGTTTACTTTAACCATAGTTGGTGTACTGATTGAAGGGAGAAGGGGAGGGCATTACATCTTACCCAGGGTCCATTTACAGATGGATCTGGAACTGGAACTGGAACTGGACTAGATAAGGATCAACAACTCAGTAATGGCACATTCAGTCCTTTTATCTATGAAGGTGTTTTTTTAAAGATTTGTTGAAATTGACAGTGTTTTCTTCTTTCTCAGGGCAATTTGTAAACTGCACTTAGATGACTTCCATAACAGAGAAAAAATTATCTGTCAATTTTTTGTGTTCATCTATGAAGCTCTGCTCTCACAGGGCCCCTTATTTCAAAGGAGAATCTCTTATAGTAAAATACAGTTAACCGAATACAGTTCACTATAGTACACAGGCGACAAAAAAATTAACTTGCTTGTGTTACATGAGTGGCAATGCACTGCTTCTGCACTGATTATATCAATGCACTACAGCTGTAACAGCCCCACAAAAAATTAAATCAAAATAACTACAGCAAAAAAAGAAGAATGTACGCAAGAACAATCCCTAGTACTTCAAACCTTAGTGAAGTTGAATCTGTTGTTTCAGCAGCACAGCTAGAGACATGAAGGCTCAGGCAGAAAAAATGGGGGGTGTTTTTCAGGACTTTTTAAGCCTTTTTTCCAGAAAGATTTTGGAAAAAAATGAATTATGAAATGTTTTGTTTTGAAATGGTGATAGAATGTTTAAGACAAGGCATTCACATATTAACTGCACCTAAATAATTTCTAAAAACCATGGAAGGGGAAGACTTTTCTTTAAGATTATGTACATTTCAGATCCCTGTAATTCTTGGCCTTGGTTTCCTGTTCATTTGTAGGGAAATGAGAACATTATGTCTGCTTAACTGGGTTTCTTGCCTTCTCCTCACACTGGCAAAACCAAAGAGGTTCCTTACAATTTAGGTGTCTTTTACAATTCAAAAGTATGTAGTTCCATATGTGGGAGGAAAAGTTTTTAAAAAGTTCAATTTGCAATTATATTCTGAAAAAAATGTACTATAGTTTTAATATAGCAAATATCATAATATAATAAACGTGCCAAAGTTATATATAATGAATTTATGTATCCTACAGGCACTAGATACTGTCTGTTCATGGAAGCTAAGTAGGGTCAGACCTGGTTAGTACTTGAATGGGAGACCATCAATGAGTATCAGGTGTTATAGATCATACTTTAGAAGAAGGATCAGGCAAAACCACCTCTTTAGTATATCCCTTGCCTAAAAAACTCTATGAAATTCATGAGGTCACCATAAACTGACAGGCGACTTGAAGGCACACACATATAAGATAACAAAATGACTTTCAGTCTTGAGGGAAAGGGATTAATAGTGTATTTTTTAAAATTTCCCCCCAAAACTCCAATTTTTTTCTTTAAAAAAACAATAAAAAGGTTTTTCCCCCGTGGATTCAATGATTTCTAGAAAATTTACATCTCTAGTCAGAGTATCTCCTCTGAATGCAAAAACCCCAGGTTCAATCCCTGGCATCTTCAGTTGAGGTAGGAAAGAATCCTACCTGAACCTTGGAAAGCTACTGTTGACCATGCCATTGTGATCAATAATGGGCTACATAGACCAGATGTCTGACTCAATCAATATAAGGCAACTTCCTTGAAATTGTGGACTCTTTTTCTGAAGAACAAAGAGGGTACGCTTCCCCACAAGCACATAATATAGCAAGGAATGCATTATCACTTAAGTAAAGAGAATTAGATTTTGTATTTTTGGCATTCTAGGAACAGAAGCACACCTACCCTGCATTGTTACTGACAGCAGTTATCCCTTTTATGCCAGTCTTCAACAGAGCACCTATGAGGTTTTCGGGAATTCCACAGAGACCAAAACCTATGAAACACAAATTATTCAAATGTGAACAAATCCATCATTTAAAAATGCACAGATCCCCATCCATGCAGCTGTGTGAAGGGGTTCTATTCAGCATAGGAAAAGGAAAACTCAGAAGGGGCTCTATCATATCATGGAATAGACAAAGACCACAGCCTTCCTGTGGCCACATGAAAAAGTGGACAGGGCTCCTGTACTTTTAATATACCAGTAAGTCAATCCAAAACTTACCATCTCTTATGACCTTCTTAATGGGATGACCTAACTAAGTGGATTGTGAAATGTGGCGGGGGAGAAGATGAAGAAACCAAATTACTGTAGTTCCTGAAATCATGGACGGAAACTGAAAGCATTTACAGAGGGATATTCAGAAAGAAATTCAGTCAAGATGGACAGAAATGTCCTACAACTTCTCTTTCTTTTATTGTCCCCTTCCCAGGCAAGACAGCTCGTGGTTTTTATATTCAGTGAACTGTGTACTGATTTCTCCCTTCTGAAAGCACTGGCTGTCAAACAACCCTTCCACTGCAATAAAGCCATCTATACAATGCTTCCTGTAGTTATCTTTCTAGGCTGTTCAACTTCCCTAGCAATTCTCTTGATGATGAAGTCAAGACAATTTACAATCCTAACAGCTTTTAAGGATTTTTATGACCTATCATAAGAACATACACCATACACCTTCTGAAGACTCTCCTTTTTATTTCATGCTTGCTTGTGCCCTAAATTGCACATACAACCTTATATTCTTTCAAGGGCAAAAATGAGTGTTATTGCTATCCCACAAAAGAACATGCAAATACAGACCAGAGCTTTTGAACCTCTACTTACAAATCTCCAGGGCAACATGGTCACTAGCCATGCAAGCTGGGTGATTGTGGATGCAGCAGTCAATGAAAGTAACTTTTCCAAGCTTTGACATAGGCCCATCAATAGCTCCATTTAGCCACTATTGTTTTTACAACCTTAGAACAATAATGTGACTAATAATCTGAATCCTTGTAACCTATGGGAAAGATCCAACAAGACTGTTGTAGATGGAGCATCCATTTGTGAGACCCAGGATTTAGGTCAGTGATGCTATGTGTTAAGACAGTTCGTTTAGACAAATACTGTACAGGTTGATGCTCAGCTTCCAATCAAAATCTAAGCCCTTTCTCAAATCTTTTACATTGCATGGAAGTAGAGTCTTCATACTGAATAAATGAGAGCTAGATTGCACACTCTAGGCAGCTTCATTTTGGTTATCCCCAGTTAGACAGATTGAGTCAATTTCTGACTGGTGAATCACTGTGTAGGTAAATCTCAGGGATTCAATGAGTCTATTCTAGTGAGGACTAACAACAGAATTTAGACTTTTCTCTCTCCATTCCACTCTCTTTGAAATCTCTGAAAAAGACCATCAGATGTACATGTGTGGGCACCTCACAAGATTAGGATGCAGAAAACCTCAATTCTCAATCAGGTGGACAGCCTATGAAAGTATTAGACAACTTGGGCAGTAGGGGCATGAGACAATTTTCTTGCCCCCATCACCTAAATCCAGACCCATCATGGGCCACTTCACCTTCCCAAGTCAATTTTGGCTGCATATGCACTAGACAAATAATGCAGCTAGATCCTGCTTTAACTGCCCATGGCTCAATGCTATAGAATTCTGGAATTTGTAATTTTGTAAGATATTTACCTTCTCTGTCAGAAAGCTCTGATGCCACAACAAACTACAAATCAAAGTATTTCATAAATGAAGCCATGGCAGTTAAACCAGTTAACTGCATTATTTTTGCAGTGCAGATGTAGCCTCCCATTTTGTAAAAAGAGGGCAGGCAGAGAACAAGTTAACTGCATTTTGTTTTAAAGGAGAAGCATTGCTTCTATTGGCTTCAAGGACTAGCAATTCTATTTTCATTTGTTTTAGTGGCAGGGCCAGAAAAACAGGGATAGTAGCTACACGTAGCTACTAGGTTTCTTGTTGCCCACCCCTAGCCATTTCACACTATACAGAATCCTTAGTAGTAGTAGTAGTAGTAGTAGTAGTAGTAATAATAATAATAATAATAATAATAATAATAATAATAGGTTTTATTTATATACCGCCCAATCACTGGGAATCCGAGCGGTTTACAATAGAGGGGATAACAGATAGTTCCCTGCCCACAGGCTTACAATCTAAAAGACACGACACAAAAGGAGAAGGGAATGGTGAGGGGGGAGGGAATCAGGTCCAGCATTCTTCTCTCCCTCTGAGGCCTGGACCAAGGCAGATGGACCGGAGGGAGGGCTCTTCTTCTTCAGGCTAGCCCCTGATGGTACTGGGCCAGCCTGCTCTCTCCCTCAGAGGCCGAAAGATGACAGTTAGGGAGGGAGGAGCCTCTGTCTTCAGGCTAGCCCCTGATGGTACTGGGCCAGCCTACTCTCTCCCTCAGAGGCTGAAAGATGACAGTTAGGGAGGGAGGAGCCTCTGTCTTCAGGCTAGCCCCTGATGGAACTGGGCCAGCCTTCTCTCTCCCTCAGAGGCCGAAAGATGACAGTTAGGGCTTTTTTCCACTAATGTTACACATAAATTGTAATTCCTATATACCACTGAATGTCATGCTAATAGTTGTGACATAAGCAACTAACAAAATTAAAATGATACCTTCCAATTACAATATCATACGCACAACCTAAATATATTTACATATACATACTGAAGGTTTGGTTAAAATGTGTTTTTAACATAAAATATTAAAAGAATTTTAAAAATAAAAATTTCATTGCATTTTTTTTAAATTCAAAACTTTAAAATTTTGAAATCAGAAATTTTAATTTCAAAAAATTATGGGGCCCCTCCTTTCCCTTCCCACTGAGCATCAACCCACTCCCACTATCTCTTAAAGCATTTTTAAAGGGAAGAAGGCAAATGCCACAGTCCGTTTCTGCCAAAAGGTAGGTGTTTGAGGAGTAGTGGTGTCACCTCTTCCCTGGTGCAGTATCCATCCCCGGCACCCCTCTAGTGATGCCACTGCCCCTAGCCAGTGTGCATAGAAGACTCTCAGATCTCCTGCCAAGCATGCAAAGGATAAACCTGGAAGAATGCTGACACTGGATGTGGGACCAGCAAGCATGTCATTCTGTTCCTACCTTGGCATTTTCAGCAAATGGCGGTGGGGGGGGGGGGGAGCCTAAACAGACCTATAGAGGAATGGACGGCTATGAGAAGGAGTAATCTGAAAGCCCATTCCCCTTCTATCTATTGACTGGAAATCAAGTAAGCCCCACTGGCAATGTTGAAAACTGGGAACCTATCTTTTATTTTCATGGCTGGGAACTGAACAAATTATTTAAGGAAGAGTCAGGGCTGGATTATCAATGGTTCACTTGGTGCAACTGCTTCAAGCTTTAGTGCTGAAAGGAAAAGATGCAGCAGACTTTGGCCCGTTACAAACGGGCCTAAAAGTATGTGCTCCGCGCGTGCTAGGGTTAGAAAGGGGCGTCCTTTCTGGACGCCCCCAACCCTAGCATGCGCAGAGCGTGCACAAAATGGTGGCGTCCATTCCACACGGCTGCCGCCATTACGACATCACGACCGTGCCACCTCTATATGAGGCGGCGCGGACGTGATGTCGCCACGCCGCGCCAGGGTGCATAGTACGCCCCTTCCCCGGCCGCAAAAGGAGCTCCGAAACGAAGCCCCTTTTGCCGTTTGCATCGCTGGGCACAGCCTTCAGACGGCTGCGCCCAGCCACGCAGAGGAGAAAGGGGCCAAGCGGCCCCTTTGTCCTCCTCCCCGCCACCGCAGGGTGTCCTTGGGGCTTGAAGCCCCAAGGACACACCTTTCCGGGCTGCGGGGAAGAGGCCTTTTGCCGCTTCCCCGCAGCCTGGAAAGTGGCGGATCGGGGCCTCAGCGGCTGCCGCTCTCACCACTGAGGCTCCAATCCGGTGGGGAAAGGGGTGGGTGCAGGCCGCCGCTTTTCGGCGGTCTGTAATGCGCCTTTGTTTCCTTTTTCTTCTCCACTTACTTCCTGAATTTCCCAGTATTTCTGTTGTCATCAACATCTCATGAATTACTGGAATAACTGAGTAACGCTGCACTGGATTAGTCTGTTAGTCTCACTGACATTGCAGGGCTGGAAAAGGGTTCACGCAAGGAAGGTTTTTACACTGCTACTTCTTGATGTTTGTGACAAGATTTTGCATAAGAGGCAATGATGCATAACTTTACAATGACAGAGTTGCGTCATTGTATACAAGCATGATACACAAGCATGATAGTGAATTGCAATGATGTACAAAGGGGCACCACAGAAGATGTCACATTGCACAAAAGGATTCCCATTGCACATTGGGACGTAGTGCTGGCTACATGAACAACAGCACCTCAGTGTTGTAGCTATGGCTGTGCTCCCCTCCTAAGAATACAAATGTTGCACAATGACACAATTCAACTTTACATGATTGTAAGTTGGTATATGATTACATTAACTTTCTGACAGGATGATAGAAATTAAATAATAAATAAGGCTGAGCCTGCATCAACAGTGTAGACTTAATGCAGTTTGACACCACTTTAACTTCCATGCCTCAATGCTATGGAACATTGGGATTTGTAGTTCTGTGAGATATTTAACCTTCTAATCAGAAAGCTCTGATGCCACAACAAACTACAAATCCCCAGATTCCACAAGGTGGAGCCCTGACAGCTAAAGTGGTGTCAAACAGCATTAATTGTGCAGCATGGCAGCAGCCTATGTCATCAACCCTACAGTAGTTCACATATTTAAACAAAAAGAGCTTTGTTTTAAGAAGTGATCCAGGTCTCCAATCACTTTAATCCAGCCTAGAGGAAAACAGCAGATTGCAATACTTACCACCAACAAGGAGAGTGGACCCATTAGGTATGTCTTTCACAGCTTCCACTGGATCAGTATAGAATTTGGTGTTGTGACAACTGCTGGTGGAAAAATAGCAGCCACAATTCTAGAAGAGTAAAAAAATAAAAATAAGAAAGAACACATCATGTACAGTACCGGTATTATGGATGCAACCACAACACAAAGTCTCTCATAGGTGGCTACAATTAGGTCAGTGAATACAGTGCATTTGTACAAAGAGAGACATAGAACCTGACACTGTTCCCCAACAGTCTCATCTTTTCATTTTCACAAAGGCACATTTTTAGCCCATGAGACTGTAAAGGCAGGAATTCCCTGATGAAGCCTTAGAAGTGTGTTGCAAAAGTTCTTGCCAATGTATAATTTAAGAAAATAATTAAGTTGACTTTTATGCTTTTTTTTCCAGTCCACATAGACAGAGAACAATTTCTTGGCAAGCAAAATAGACCCTCCTGTGAATTAAAAGGTTTAGCAAGCCTGGGTAGAGCCAACCAACTGCAGCCAATGGAAGGAAAGAGCTATGGAGAAAAGGATATAGCCTGGAGGCTAGTGTGTAAAACACTTAGATAGGGCCAGGTGGAGATAGAGATAGAGTTGCATAGGATGAGGGAACGGCACAGATCTGAATAAGGACTTCTGTGAATGTGGAGAGTTCAGGACAAAGTGTAACATGTGTCTGTTATAGACTGCCAAAATAAAGCTGCTTCGGGTCTCTTTGATGCTGTTTAGATGCAGCATCCTTAGAATCCGGAAGCTGCACCAAACTGCACTTCCAGTGCTTAGGATGGAGTGTGGCTTTGGCGGACCTCGGACTTTAGGACCCATGCATCATTTAAATAGCATACTTCCAAAGAGACCCGAAGCAGCTTTATTTTGGCAGTCTGTACAGGCCATGATAAAAGGTTTGAATCTGATTATTTTATCTGTTATACGGTAGTGAGCGCTTGGTATCAACTGGGATTTGGTTCCAGGACCTCCCTTGATACCAAAACGCGTGGATGATCAAATCCCATTATATACATGGCACAGTAAGATGATGTTCGTTATATAAAATGGCAAAATCAAAGTTTGCCTTTTTTTCTATTCTTTCTTTCTCTCTTTTTTTTGGGGGGGGGGGGGGATTTTTAAAAATAGATTCAAGCCATAGATGATTGCAGAATCTGTGGATATGGAGGGCCAATGTACAATAAATCTTTATTGTTTTTATTTTCTTCATCTCTGTCTGGATGTTTTAATTTAATTATTAACAAGCAAAATTGTTCATGCTTGACCACACTGAACCCAGTGATCAACACAGCTCCTGGTCCAATAGTGATCATCTTGAGGCCCAAGGACAGATTCAAGAAGGGATCTTAGAGGTAAAAAGGCAACAGGAGTTATGTCAGCGCAAAGGTTGTAACTGTGGGACCAACCGTGATAGAACCTCAATTACAAACCTAAATCCAATTATTAGTCCCAACTAAAGTAGGCCCACTGAAACAACTGAACTTTTATAAGCGTTAACTTATCAGGTTCCAAGTGATACACATTAGTAGGTGTAAACAATTGGATTTAGGCCCAAAACATACAAACAATTAAGTCAGATGCTCTCTAAAGCAGGGCTGGGAGTCATCTGACTCTTCAGATGTTGTCAATGGTGAACAATGCTTAGAGTTGCAGTTATTACAGTCCACCATCAGGAACAATGCATGATACCCATCCTTGCTCTAAGGATAAGGTAAATACGTATTGACAGCTGGTACTAGACTGACATTGTTGCCTAATTTACAGAGGCCAGGCTTGTAGCTGAAGAGGTGTCCAAGGATGCATCTACACTGTAGAAATAATGCAGTTTTGCATCACTTTAAGTGCTGTAGCTCCATCCTACAGAATCCTTGGATTTGCAATTTTACAAGGTATTTAGCCTTCTCTACCAAAGAGTGCTGGTATCTCACTAAACTACTGTCACAGGATCCTGTAGGATGGAAACATTTCAGTTAAAGCAAACTACATTATTTCTGCAGTCAATGTCAAACTACATTATTTCTGCAGCACAGATACATTCCAAATCTGCTTTAAAGATAAGCTACCATAAGATGAAGATCAGAAGCTTCAAAGTTGCACATTAACAGTGAACATCAAGCAGGCCCACAGGCCACCTGGTCACAGTTCTCTTACTGTAATTGCATTATATCTTTAATTAAATTATACTAATAGCATATGTGAACTCTTTGTTTGAAGATATAATGTCCCCATTTGGTGATATGTAAGTGGACATTAGTTGAAAGAAGTCAACTATCAATAAAAAGCAAGAAGAGGCAGTACGTAAAGATACCAAACATGCTTATCAGGGGAGTTCCAGCACTTTCTAATCCATCTGGAAAGGGAAAAATATGGCCATTTAGAAAATCTTACTTAGCAGAAATATACCAAACTAGCCTCAACAATAAGGACACACTGAGGAATTAAGAATCCGTTCTACTTCTTTCAGCCTTTCAAAGAGTTGCCTATCTTGCCAATCTTACGTTTGTTAATTGATTCAATGATTGGCCAAGGAGGTAGATAATTCACTGGTCATGCTAATTAGAGAGCCAGTGTGGCATAGCAGTTTGAGCGTTGGATTACAACTCTGGAGAAGAAAGTTTGAATCCCCACTCAGCCATGGAAACCCACTGGGTTACCTTGAGCATGGCCTTTAGCACACGTGGGGGGTTTGCAGCTCAGATCCACAGTCACTCCTGTTCTAACAATGCGAAACGTTATGTTTTTTCACACCAGATCCGGAGTCACTCCTGTCTAGCAATGCGAATTCACGTTAAAACGTGATGTTTTACCACACCTGGTTGCCTTTCCGCTGCCCTTCCAAGTTGAGAGGGAAGCGGAGTCAGTTTGATTCCAAGCAAGTCACGTGATGCGGATTCAAGCAAAGGGGAGTGAGTGCACATTGTATTATCACACTGGAACATAATTTGAGGGTTCAACTATTCAAATCGGTACCCTTGCACAGGCTTAGTGGGGCTCTGGACGCTGTCCTCCTTCCCTGCCCCCTCCTTAGCTGTCATCTTTCATCGAGGTGAAGGAGGATGCACGGGATGATAGGATTGGTGGCAGGTTGAAGGAGGGGAGCAGATCGGGGTCTAGGAGGAAGTAGGGGATGAAGAGATCGGTGGTAGGTTGAAGGAGGGGAGCAGATCGGGTTCTAGGAGGACGCAGGGGATGATGGGATCGGGGGCAGGTTGAAGGAGGGGAGCAGATCGGGGTCTAGGAGGATGCAGGGGATGATGGGATAGGTGGCAGGGTGAAGGAGGGGAGCAGATTGGGGTCTAGGAGGACGCAGGGGATGATGGGATAGGTGGCAGGGTGAAGGAGGGGAGCAGATCAGGGTCTAGGAGGATGCAGGGGATGATGGGATCAGCGGCAGGTTGGCAGAGAGGAGGAGATGGCATGAAGGAGGAGGAGGGGAATGATGGAGCAGGACGCAGGGGGCCAAGGGGGGTGACATCGGAGTGGTTTTCCACACCAGATCAATTTGAAGTTCAATCAAAGTGAGCTTGGAAGCGAATTCTGTGAAGTCACTTTTTTTTCAGTTTTACCAAAATGAGGGGTCACTTTGGAATCACTGCAGAAGCACCTCGCAAGGAGCTCCCATAGAAAGGAATGACGTCTGATAACACATTCAAGTTACGACGTGAATGTGCATCACTGGACCCTCAGTCACATTGGAACTGAGCCGGAAAATCTCCAAAAAGCTCCGTGTGATATACTCCCATGTCACACTGTCTCAGCCTCAATGGAAGGCAAAACCCCCCTGAATAAACCCTGCCAAGAAAACCTAAGGTTCACCTTAGATTTGCCTTACGTTGGAAATGATTTGAAGGCACAAAACAAGAAGAACATGCTAATTATGAAAAGGTTAAGCGTTGGCAGTGGTTAGGGGTTCTCTGGGGCTGTGTCTCCTTGGGCCAGAATACTCTGGGAGGGCTCCAGATCTTCCAGGAAGAACCGGAGCAAAAGATGAGTTTTTAAATATATATATATATATATATATATATATATATATATATATTAAGATGGGTATACAGTGGGTTAGATTATGAACTGGTCAGATGTCATCCAGACTCTTCGTACCAGAACTGAGGTTTGGACCCTGCATTGTCTGGACTCCTCGCCCTGGGAATAGGAGGACAACATTTTGTTTGGCC
This sequence comes from Sceloporus undulatus, assembly GCF_019175285.1. Taxonomy (NCBI): domain Eukaryota; kingdom Metazoa; phylum Chordata; class Lepidosauria; order Squamata; family Phrynosomatidae; genus Sceloporus; species Sceloporus undulatus. The sequence continues at coordinate 306,439,510 of NC_056523.1, read as the reverse complement.
TTGCAGAGAGGGCCTAGGAGTTTCTTTAGCTATTTTTTTCCAGGCAAGATACTTGTTTTGTTTGCTGGGAAAGGAAACAGAAAATATGAACTAATATGAACTAATTGTTAATTGCTAAAGTACTACATCAAATATTTAAAAGTAGTAGAAAAACTGAAATTTTTACTAACTAATCATTTGTTTGTTTTTTGCCAACTGAAAACCAGACACTGAATGGGTAGAAATAGAGGAGTATAGAGGAGTACGTATTACAAATATCAATACTGTTAACCAATTAAAATGTTGTCAACTTAGATTTTCTCAGACGTAAAAACCACAGTTGTGACATCTGGTATGAGTACCTATGGTCACATTTTCTAGGAAGAGAATTGTATCTTAACAGACTGTAATATCATCTTAAGCAACTTCTGGGAAATTTCTCTTGTGCAGACATTCAAGAGCAAGGGTGAGAATATTTCAAGTTTGACACAATGTCCACAGTTCATAAGCCAGATGGATATGTTGCATATTTATTTTTATATCCCACCCTTCCTGACCAGAAAGAAGCCCAGCTTTAAGACTTACAGGAAAAAGCTAATATATCCATTGTAAAAAGACTTCAAAACTACTTCCGCTGACTAGATACTTAGAGAGGTCTTGTAGCACCTTTGAGACCTGAAGGAAGTTGGAAGCATGTGTTTTCGTACACTAAAGTCTAGTTCCTCAGATGCATTTTGAATACTTGTTTACTTGCAGAACAGGTTGCAATCTTTTGTATACAATACATTTCCATTGAAATCTATGGAACTTATTTCCAATTCTAAATAATCACGCTTAAGATCAAGCTAAAAAATGTTTGGGATCTCATTATCATCCTCACTAGAGAGCAAAGCCAACATCAGCCTCAGAAGACAGAAGTAGACAACTTCAATTGTCAGCAGTGGTGATCAAACCTTCCATTTTTATCATGGCCTGTTACAGACTGCCAAAATAAAGCTGCTTCGGGTCTCTTTGGAAGTATGCTATTTAAATGATGCATGGGTCCTAAGAGTCCAGAGGTCGCGCCAAAGCCACACTCCATTCCTAAGCACTGGAGTGCAGCTTTGGTGCAGCTTCCGGATTCTTAGGGTGCGTGCATCATTTAAACAGCATACCTCCAAAGAGACCCGAAGCAGCTTTATTTTGGCAGTCTGTAACAGGCCCATGAGAACTCAGAAATTTACATTTTTAGATGACATCTACCAGGATCTTGTGCCACCCTGGAGAGTGGTCAAGCAGGCTAACAGATGCTAGGAGACATTTTTTAAAAGAAATCCTCATATAATTAGACCTATTTCAGGCTGCCATGATACATGCTTACTGTCCTTTTGTATGGTTTTTGTTTTTGTGTACCTTCAGATTGTTTCCAACTCTAAGAAAAACCTATCATGATGTTTTCTCAGCAATTTATTTAGAGGGGGTTTGCCACTGCCTTCCTCTGAGGCTAAGAGACTGTTTCCATGGCCAACCAGGGATTCACACCTTGATCTTTCAGAGTCATAGTCCAGCACTCAAACCACTACCTGATCCTAGCTACCTATTGCTTTATGGGGAATGCAAAATGGCAAGCAAGAAGTACTGAAACTATAACTCAGGCTCTCTCCAAAACTGCAATGAAAAGGGGTATAAACTGAAGGCAAAAACAAATAGCTACACACTGGGTAACAAATAGCTACACAGTGGGTAACAAATAGCTACACACTGGCAAAACCCCTCTAAAGAAATTTGCCAAGAAACCCCCATGGGTAGGTTCACCTTAGAGTGGCCAAAAGTTGAAAACCACTTGAAGGCACACAACAACAACAAACTATGTCAGGTAATGATTGGAAATGAAGCATAGGAAGAAAAGTCAAGTGGAGTCCTCAACCTGGTTTGCAAATCTGGTAACTACAGTAAACAGATAAAGACTCTAGTCTTCATTAATAAATGCAATGGGAGCAGAAATAAAATTCCTTACCAAGAAGTGTCTGGCAATACTATGCATACACGGTTTTAAACAGAAAGAATGAGCTAACAGTTTGTTCTCTCTGGCATAGTAAGTCACCCTCGCATGGTAAGTCACATGTCATATTTCATCAACATTGGCACAACTGAAGTTCCAAGCAACCAGTTCATCACCTTTTCTCTGACAAGGGCACATTTCTTAGCTAATCAAACTGTGCCAACTTGATTAAAGAGCCTTTATGATTTCACACAGAGCTACAACTGAACTCTTACTGATTCTGCAACACACCTAAGTTTCTAAAGGTAAAAACTTTCACAAACCAATATAATTAATTTTTTTTTAAATGTACCCCAATAACTGGAGGTTATCTAGAGTTCCCATAACGGCATAATAGCTTGCACAACGATTGCATGTCGCATGTCTGCAAAGGTGGGCATTTTATGTTGCTGAAGTGCAACTCCTAAGAATTCTTCTCCACTGGCTACACTAGGTAGGAGTGCTAGAAGTTGCAACTCAGCAATATCTGGAGGAAAGCACAATTCCCATCCCTGTTGAAGAGCATGGATGGAAAAGCTCGAATAGAAGTGGTCTCCATGGAATAAGGAGACAGAGGCTGTGATATGTCTGGATAAAACAGAGGGTTCACTATGGCAAAGAGCAAAGATGGGGAATCTCTCTCCAGATATTTTGGAGTACAACTCCCTCAACCTGGATTATTTCCACAGTGTGCTTTGGACCTAAGAGGCAGTTTCTGCTGGGCATGATCCCCTTTCCCTCAGGTGTTCTCTTCTTTTGTGTCCTGCCTTTTTAGATGGCAGGGAACAGTCTAATTAACAATTTTGTAAGCTGCTTTGAGAGTATTTCTAAACAGCGGGTATAACTGCAATAAATAAATAAATTAAATAAAGGATCTATTTCTCAGGTGGAGAGCCTTGTTGAAAAGCAGGGCAGGGCTTCTGGGGGCAGTGCACGTTATCTCCCCTTGTACCGCCCTGCCCTTTTCCAGATGATGCACAGGGGATGGGAGCGCATGGACAGCATAGGGACAGTGGCATCCCCACACCAGTGCACCCAGTGCAGGGGGTAGTTTCTGAGGGCAGGGCTTCCAAGGCTGTGTGCACTCCCTCCCCCTGTGCCGCCCCATCCAGGACCGCATGGGGACAGTGAACATAGCGTCATGGGGACTATGCAGGGGGTGTGAGTGCATGTGGGGGGTAGAAGCATGTGTGGGGATGGCCTGGGGGTGAAAGTGCAATGCAAGAGAGCATGCACAGGGGCCAACCTTGGGGTGGGGCAACCAGATGGCGCAGTGGTTAAATCCCTGTACTGCAGCCACTCATTTGCAAACCACCAGGTTGTGAGTTCAATCCCAGCCAGGGGCTCAGGGTCAACTCACCCTGGTATCCTTTTCTAGGTCAATAAAATGAGTACCCTGCTTGTTGGGGGCAATTCACTTGCACACTGTAAACCACTTAGTACATCAGTAAGCGGTACAGAAATGCACTTGCTATTGCTATTGCTTCTGGGCTGTCACCCAGTGTGGGGGTGGGATCACAGGCAGGGCACAGCGGGTGGGAGTTTGCGCAGGGGAGCAGGGAATGGTGGGGGGAGTGCATACAGGGACTGCGTGAGGGGTGAAGACCCTTCTGGGGTGTCACACAGTGCAGGCTGCACCTCCGCACCTGCCTAGTGACACCACTGCCTGCCCCAAGCCTAGCCTTCCACACTCTCTGGCTCCCTCTGAGAAGACACAGGGGAGTGCACATGGGGACACAGGGATGGTGGGGGGTGAACACATGCAGGGAGTAGGAGCATGCACAGAGGAATGCAGGGATGGCGCAGGAGCACACGCAGGGGGTAGGGGTTTGGGGAGGTGGGAGCACACACAGGGACAGTGCTTGGGAGGAACACAGGGGAAGGGCCCGACTGGGCGTCACCCCCTTCTGGGGTGTCACCTGAAGGAGACTGCACCACCAAAACCCCCTCCAGTGATGTCACTGCATGGGAGGAGCATGTGGGGGTGGGAATGCATGCAGGGGGCCATAGGGACAGTATGGGGGCAATATATCCAGAGATGGCGCAGAGGGAAGGGCCTGACTGGCTATATTACCGCACTACACTCTTATAGTACTGCTATTCCACTTTAACTGCTCTGGCTACCTCCTGTTCCAGTCTAGGATTTGCAGTTTAGGGAAGGAGCATTTAGAATTGCCAGCCAGAGAGCTCTTATGCCTCACTGAACTACAAGCCTCAGAATGCAACATGAGGCAGCAAAACAGTTAAAGTGGAATAGCAGGGCTATAAAGAATGTAGTGTAGTAATGTGATGGGTGTGACTGCCTTTTGGGGTGCAGTCCACACCCCTGCACCCCCCTACTGAGGCCACTGCCTGCCCCGGGCCTAGCTTTCTACACTCTCCAGCTCTTCTCCTCAATCCCAACTGGGCTGACACAGGTGGATGAATCCCAGGCCATGGCAAGGCCGGCTCCCTTCCTCCTCAAGGTCAGGTCAACATCTCTGCAGCGTCCTTTAGCAAACAATGAAGGGGAGGCCAAGAGGAACCGGCCGGCCGGCTGCATGGATGGTTCACCACGAGGGTGCATGGAGGAAGGAGGAGGAGAGGCTGCCACGTTTCTCCTAGAGCCAGGGATCTTGGAGGATCTTTTCCTTTGTGATCCAAAGAGTCTTTGCAACTACACTTTTAAAATAATCTGGTTTGTTGTGGCTCTGCTGCCACAACAAACAACCATTCCCAGAATGTCTGAGCCTTGAGCCAGGGCAATTAAAGTGGTGCCAAACCAGATTATTTCTGCAGCGTGGATGCAACCTATGCAGGAGGGGGAGAGCTTGTCTGTGTTCTGCTTTCAGCAAATCCTGCTTTCAGCAAATGGAAATAAGCCAGGCTCACCATGGGATCAAGGAGGGAAGAGGGCAAATCAATGTCAGTAGGACACCGTTCTTCCACCTCGGTTTCTCCTGCTGGCCTTGGGTTCAAGCCGAGCTGACACTAAACTCTTTGCCTGGGATGAGAGCTAAATATAAACCACTTGCTTTATTTTTTTTCTTTGGCTGCCCTTTCTCCTCCTCAGAAAGGGACCCGAGTGAGAGAGCCAGGGTTGCAGCATTGGGACCAGCTCAGCCATGGCAGCCCAGCTCTGGGACAGTCACACTCTCTCAGCCGCAGGGGACGGCCATGGGCCAAACCTCTTCTGAACAACCCTTGCCAAGGAAACTCTATGTGTTTCAGAAACCACTTGGAAGGCAAACAACAAGAACAACCACAAAAAAGGGGACAGGTTCCAAAAATTCGCAACCCTCCTAGAGAAGGCTGCAATCCTAAATGACATACTGTATTCCCAACCCAAGCTTGGTGACTAGACACATCCTTCTGTTGGAGGACCTGTCCTCCATTTCAACCTTCAGTCCAGGTAGGGTTGCCATAATTCTCTACTAAAAACCAGGACAAAATGTAGGACATTTAAGAAAAATGGAGGATCTTAAACGTCTTACATTTTGGGCAAAATTTTATCCTACAATTGTCTTATATTTTGGTCTAAATTTTGTCCTACATTTTGTCCTGGGTTTTTAGTAAAGAATTATGGCAACCCTAAGTCCAGGAGAAGTTTCCAAAAAGTCCCATTTGGAGCAGGACTGAGATGCATACCTTTAGATACATACACATATATTTGTGTGTGTGTATATAAAAGCTTAAAGGCACTCTCATATATGTATATGTGAATGAGAGTGCGTTTAAGCTATTCTTTTGGTCCTGTCCTCCATTCCCCCCCCCCGAATGCCCTGCATCTCCCAGTGCCTTGTCTTCTTTTGCCAGGGTGGCTAGAGGTCCTCCTTTCCCAGGACCTGTCCTCCATGTCCTCCTCTTTTACAGAAGCAGGAGCCTGGCTGAGAAGCATGCCTGCCTTTCCATGTGTCCAGAGAGGAGTGCGTGGTCCAGCAGCAGCAGCAGCCTTTCCTCCTCCATCCCCAGGAGCCAGGCCCCTCCGAGGGCCAGGAGTAGCAAAGCCTTACCTTGGCCTGGGCCTGGGCCTGGAGGAGAAGCTGCAGGGGCCTTCGGCGGGGGAAGCAGCGGGCCAGGAGGCTGTGGGCCGCCATCTTCTCAGCTGGGAGGCTGCTGCTGCTGCTGGAGGAGGAGAAGGAGAAGGAGAAAGGGAGAGAGGCAGGCGCCTGGCTGCAGCAAGGAAGGAGGCCCTGCAAATCCCAGCCCGGCCGGCTGAGGGGCCTGGCCCTGACGCTGCTGCTGCTTCTTAACCCCTTCCCAGCCAATTCCAGTCCAAACTGGGAGGGAAAATGCCTAGTCTCCACCTCTCTTTGTACTCAGCAGAATCATGGATGGTGGCCAGAGAGCTCTGGTGCCACAATAAACTACAGTTCCCAAGATCAAACTGAATTATTTCTCCAATGTGTTTTGGGCCTTAGGCTTGTTTCAGTTATGTTTGCTTTGTCTTTTGACAGGGATTTGCTCAAGGGACCTTTTGTTAAAGGACAATATAAAAATGATGGTGGTGGTGGTGGTGATGACAACCATACAGCTGTTAGGCTCACATGTGTCACATCCTTCCATCCTAGAGAGCTTCCACCCAAGAAAGACCCCAGCCACTCTGGCACTGAAATGAATGGCACACACACACACTCCTGAGGGAAACAACAATAATATCCACCAAACAATGATACCTTTCATGGGGCCAACGAAAAAGCACAATATAATAATAATAATAATAATAATAATAATAATAATAATAATAATAATAATAAAAGTTTTATTTATACGCCACCTTTCCTGTAGGATCAAGGTAGCTCACAACATTTGATAAAATACAACACACAGCCAAAACATCCCATGGGTTACCTTCCCCCCCCAACATTACCCCACTAAAATATTATTAAATAATCAACGATTAAAATTGACTCAGTTAACATTTAAAATAGATGAATAATCACTCAGTCAGAGACAAAGGCAAAGAGATGGGCAGTTGGGTGTCTTTTTGTGATGATCTATAATATCCATGATCTATAAACGCGTTGGCAAGCTTTCGAAGCTCCGCTGGCTTCTTCTCCACTGATCTAGATCAAGGGTAGTTCCACTCTATTCTGCTTTGGTTAGGCCTTGCCTGGAATATTGTGTCCAGTTCTGGGCGCCACAATTAAAAAAAGATGTTGAGAAACAAGCGTGTCCAAAGGAGGACGACTAAAATGGTGAAGGGTCTGGAAAACAAACAAAACAAAACAAACAAGCTTCATTTATATACTGCTTCATACTGCCTAAGCAGTGTCTAAGCAGTTTACAACTGTAAGCTAATTTGCCCCCAACAATCTGGGTCCTCATTTTAGCAACCTCCTTTGGAAGGATGCAAGCCTGAGTTGCAACCTTATGGTTTTGAGTAAGTGGCTGCCGTACATGCGTTTAACCACTGCGGCACCAGGGCTCCTATGAGGAAACCATATCCTATGAGGAATGACTTAGAAAGCTGGGGATGTTTAGCCTGGTGAAAAGACAGTTAAGGGGTGATATGACAGAATCATAGAATCATAGAGTTGGAAGAGACTGCAAGGGCCATCCAATCCAACCTCCTGCCATGCAGGAAATCTCAATCAAAACATCCCCGACAGATGGCCATCCAGCCTCTGCTTGAAGACCTCCGGGGAAGGAGACTCCACTACACTCCAAGGGAGTTTGTTCCACTGTCGAACAGCCCTTACTGTCAGGAAGTCCTCCTAATGCTGAGGTGGAATCTCTTTTCCTGGAGCTTGCATCCATTGTTCCAGGTCTTAGTCTCTGGAGCAGCATAAAACAAGCTTGCTCCCTCCTCATTGTGACACCCCTTCAAGTATTTAAACAGAGCTACCATATGACCTCTTAACCTTCTCTTCTCTGGGCTAAATTATTGTTGTTGTTATTAATATCCTGCATTTTTCCAAAGTTGGGACTCAAAGAGGCTTACAATTTAACTTACGTCAACCCTAACGAGAACCTATCATGGGGGTTTCTTGTCAAGATTTGTTCAGAGGAGGTTTACCATTGCCTTCTCCTGAGGCTGAGAGCCTGTGACTTGCCTAAAGTCACCCAGTTGGTTTCATAGCTGAGCTGGGAATCAAACCCTGGTCTCCAGAGTCGTAGTCTAGCTCTCAAACCACTATGCCATGCTTGCTCTCAGACTATATAGACCAGGGTTTGAATCCCCGCTAAGCCATGGAAACCCCCTGGGTGGCCTTAGGCAAGTCACACTCTCTCAGCCTCAGATGACGGCAATGGCAAACCCTTTCTGAAGAAATCTGGCAAGAAAACCCCATGATAGCTTTGCCTTAGGGCCACTGTAAGTTGGAAACAAGTTGAAGACACACAACATAGTTAAGGTTAGAAGAATAATTTTTACACACAAATAAAGGGGGGAGCTTACACAATTGTAGCATTATAATTCCACTTTAACTTTTACAGCAGCATCCTGTGGAATCCTGGTATTTTCAATTTGTTCTTGTTCTTCACCATTAGGTTGTCTCCAACATATGGTGAAAACCAGAGAGAAACCAGTGTGGTATAGTGGTTTAAGTGTTGAACTCTGGAGACCAGGAATCTCTGCTCAGCCATGGAAACCCACAGGGCAACATTGAGCAAGTCACACTCTCTCAGCCTCAGAGGAAAGCAAAGGCAAAACCTCTCTGGACAAATCTTGCCAAGAAATCTCATGATACGTTTAATGTAAATTGGAAATGACTTGAAGGCACACAAGAGCAACAATGAATGAGAGACCTCAAGAGCCACTTGAAGCCTTTCTGAGCTGCATATGAGCCAAGCTCATGAAAGAATTTGTCCTGTCATACTCTAGAAGCAGTTTGATCTCCAGAAAAGATCAGAGTGTAGGGATAGCTATCAAAACCTGAGAAGCAGCTGCATAAGGAAGTGAAAATGAACAAAACAGGGCTGGTCAGTGGCCCCTTGCTATTTTGCATTCTGTCCTGGAAACAGCTGAGGAAGGCTTCTTCAGAGTTAGTGCATACACAAGTAGAAAGAAAAAGTGTTTTGAAAATAAAGGGAAAAGATTACATTTGAATGCTTTAACTCATGTGACTGGCATTGATTAGGCCAACACCTCGCATAGGTCTAATTTCTTGGGTGTAGTGTGACTCCTTTTATTGGAGAGAGCTTCTGTTGTGTTTCTGTTTACCTTAATACCTAAGGATCACCTTAATACTTTTCACCTTAAGCCTTAGTGCTGTTTTTGGCTGCACCACCATGTGTCTCACAATGGGGAAAAAAGTTGCTGAGTTCCTTGTTAAAAAGGAGGGAGACCAGGATTCACATCATAATGCATGACAATATAATAATAATAATAATAATAATAATAATAATAATAATAATAATAATAATAATAAATATTTATTTTTATACCGCTTTTCCTTGGAGATCAAAGCGGTTCACAGGTGAATACAAGAACAAATTACAGTGGTCCCTCCACATTCGCTAGGGTTAGCAGTGACATACCCTCATGAATGGAGAAAAACCACAAATCAAAAAAGAATACAGTCATCCTTCCATATTTGCGGCTTTGATTATTCACGGATTTTATTAACATGTTCTCTAGGACTGTCTAGGTCCTCCAGTGCAACTCTGTGGTCAATTTTAACTAAAAGTTGCACTGAAAGACCATTTGTAGCTACTCCAGTGCCATTCTTTGGTCAGTGTATGTTGGACATTGACCACAGAATTGCACTGGAGGACCTAGACAGTCCTAGAGAGGTGTTCTCTCAGGTAAGTGTTTTTGTTATTTGCGGTTTTTCCATATTCACGGGGGTCTTGTTCCACTAACCCTAGTGAATATGTAGGGACAACTGTATTCGTTTACCTAATTGAACACCTCTCTAGGAATCTTCAAGTCCTCCAGTACAACTCTACAGCCAACATCTGCCAGAAAATGATCATATGAGTTTATCACATGAAGGAGTTTGGGAGTTTATCCTGTGAATATCCTGGGGAAATTATGTAATCACGCAAAATGATTTCACACAACGTCATACAAAACCCAGCATTAAAGTGGTCACAAAGAAGCATTAACGCACATCTTTTTACTTTCAGGATTTCAGTGACAATGCATTTCTTATATCACTTTATTTGTGCAATTGTGTGTGATAATCATTCATGCAATTACTCGCCATTTTCGCTTTATTTGTGGGATGCTGTAAATGAACTTTAATCTCTCTTTAAAGCCAAAATTAGCCCCAGTGTAATAAACTCCAGAGAATCATGCTGGAGGACCTACAAATGCCTAGATAAGTGTTTTCTCTAGCAACGTCTAAGTTTTCCAGCACAACTCTATGGTCAGCTTCCAGCAGAATTGCGTTGGAGGACTTAGAGATTCCTAGAGAGGACATATTAATCAAAAAGACAAATAATCAAATCCACCAATGTTAAAGCCGCAAACGTGGAGGGCCAACTGTATATGAAGAAATTCAGGATGCAAGCTCCTCCTAATGGCATGACAGGCACAACTTCAATGGGTGCATTTTCTACCCGAAATGCTGTAGGGAAAATTTCACCTTCAGATTTTCTGTCTGTCACTCAACTGTTAAGATGTAGAGCTCTACATATGGGAGAATGACCCTTTCACATGACACGTTATAGCATGATGATTCCCCTTTAACAACCATGGTTCCACCCTATGGAATCTTGGGATTTGCAGTTTAGGGAGGGGTATTTTCTAGTTCCTCACCACACTACAAACCCCATGATTGCATATGATGCAGCCATGGCAGTCAAAAATAGAATCATAGTGCTATGTGTAATGGCTTTGCAGTTTGCTGAACTCTCTGGCTCAGCATTCTAGATATCTCCCTAAATGGCAGATCCTAAGATTCCATAGGATGGAACCATGACAGTTAAAATGGGATCACAGTGCTATAACTCTGTGGTATGGAAGGAACATACAGTAGTTGGGGACAGCACTTCTGATCTTCTATACCCCTTCAGGTGGTACTGTCTGATTTTAACCAAATAGATACACATCCAGTTTACAGATTGTCTATACTGTTAGTTCTTTTTACAGAGCTATGCCATGCCAGCATTCAATATCATTGAGTGAATTGTTGTATAAATAATAGTGTAGCAAATTATCAGATCTAAATAAGTTTTTATTGCACTAGTGTTGAAGGAGAAGGCTAATATTGTTTCGCTTCGGTTAACTTTAAACTGCTGTCCAGGAAAAGTGTCTGACACAAGAAAGGTTACACCTGGAATAGCTGGTTCCCTCCTGACAAAATGTTAAGGGCTTTTTGATAGTGAGAAACAAGGACTGGTTTGTTTACATGGAAGGAGTCTGGAGAAGGTCAGTTTAGAAGCCTGGTCTGGAAAGCTAATCTTAACATTGGCTGGAAATGTTGGTTGGATGGAAAGTTACCCTGCCAACTTTCAGGATGCAATTTTGAAGTGCATATGCACTGAACTCCAAGCCCACATTCTGTTCAGATTCTGATCAGTCAGGATGTGAGAAAGAAATGCATTTCTTTCAATAAAGTTGGATTCTTGATTCACCAAGAAGTCTTCTAATTTCTCCTGGAGTTACTGGTGAAGGAAAATCCTTTTCAGTACTTAGAAGAGAACATGGAGAAAACTGACTTTTCCGTTTTAACAGGTTTTCGGAACTGACTGCAAAATTTTCAAAATCCACTGGGTGACCTTAGGCAAGTCTCGCTCAACCTCAGAGGAAGGCAAAGGCAACCCCCGCTCTGAACAAATCTTGCAAAGAAAACCCCGTGATAGGTTTGCCTTAGGGTTGCCATAAGTCAGAAACAACTTGAAGGCATATAGTGTGCACACACACACACAACACGCTGTTCTATTGGATTTTGTCTCTTCAAAATGTCTCTGTTTTAAATGTTTGTATTTCATCCTCATATTTTTAAGGCAATTTAAAAGTAACTATTTTGTTACTTTTGAGAAATGGGAAAGATAAAGGCCAAAATCCTTCATCATATTTTAGTGCCATGCAAACCTTGTGCTGAACAGCAGTGTTATACAACCAAACTCAGTGCAACCTGAATGTATGTCTGCCTGTGTCATGTGCTTCATGCAGTGTCAAGGCATGTACGACTTTACTACAGTATTGCAATCTTGAACTGGATATAGATGTTCCATTTACAGATTTAAAAAATGTCCAGCTGCTTGCACAGCACAGAGGAATGCATTCGTGTGTAAAACACCAGCAGGATTCCAGCCTAAAGTGTTTCTTTTAAAAAGTGCAACTATAGTAATAACTAACTACTTTTAGCAGCCCTGGAACTATAACTGGTTGCTTTTTTAAAAAAAGTAATGTACTGTAGTAAGCACAGGGCTTCTTTTATTGCAGCTGTGTACACAGGAGTGGCCATAAACATACGTGAAACATAAAAGCACCTGCCTCAAAATGTTGGCACAGTTGTTTCCTGAACATCAGATAGTCCTGGATTGGTAATTCCTTTCTCGGTTTTGTTTTGTGATCTGTGCTGCAAAGTGTAATAGCCAAGAGGTTACATCTCAAATCAGGAAGTTCCTTGTTTGAATTCTGTCTCTACCATACCCTTGTAAGTGGCCTTAGGCACAAAGCTGAGGTTTCTCATGGAAACATAAAATCACAGAGTTGGAAGAGACCACAAGGGCCATCCAGTCCAACCCCCTGCCATGCAGGAAATCTAAATCAAAGCATTCTCAGCCTCCGTTTTGACATCTACAGCATGAGGGACAGCTGATGTATAGTGAATGCAACCAATTTGTATTTGATTCCTGACTGATGAGCAAAGACACCAGTTTCGAGAAACAAAGAAAAAGGCTTTATTTTAGTAAATGTTAGACCAAAAGTGCAGCTGTTCAGCCAATCTAGCTGCAGTTTCTGGGGCAGCTGATAAAGAATATTGGCAGGAAGCAAAGAGGTGAAAACATCCCTGGAGAGAGCCAGCATAGTGGTTTGAGTCCTGGACTACGCCTCTGGAGATCAAGGTTCAGTTCCCCACCTGGGGCAAGTCACATGCTCTCAGCCTCAGGGGAAGGCAATGACAAACCTCTGAACAAATCCTGCCAAGAAAATTCCATGATTGGTTCACCTTAGGGTTGCCATAAGTCAGAAATGACTTGAAGGCACACAACAGCAACAGTATCAGTTTACACCACAGAGGGGTCAAGAGAGCTGAACAAGAACAGAAGACATTTCAGGTCACTAAAGCTATCTAACCTCCTTCTTACTACTGCTCCCTGTATTCTTGACTCTTCAGTACTAAACTTTTTTGCACTTCTAATGGTAATAGCATTAGTATTTATATACTGTACTTGAGGAATTTCTCTAGTACTTCATAGTTACCCTTCTAAATCCTAGTTGTCATGATTTTTTTCTCTCTCCAGTTTCCAGTCTGATTAATGACTGAGCCAAGTTATGGAAAATCTTTAAGCATTTTATTGTCTTCCTTGTCTACTTTAAAGTTATGTAAATAATCCGCGGGACATTCAGTCAGCCAGGACAAGTTTGGCAACTGTAAGCATTGTGTTGGCAACAGGACTATATAGATGATTTTTAAATTATAAATTTGAAATTATGAATGTGAAAGTATGGACTGATGGTTTTAACATATATTGGCCTTGTATGTGCTTTTAAACAGATGTTATGTGACTTTAATTGGTGTATATGGTTTATTCATGTAATGTTGTTTTAGATTGTACCCCACTTGGCAGGTTTTTATTCTTTTTCTTATTTTATTTGACCTCTACTATGTAAAGCGCTGTGCAAACTTTAAGGCACTCTATAAACAAATGTTAATAATAATAATAATAATAATAATAATAATAATAATAATTTAAACTGATGTTGCATTTTAATCTGTTGTTCCCCACCTTGATCTATAGTGGAAGGTGGGTAATATATAAATATTATTATTATCATCATCATCTGTAGACATTATCTTTGTTTTCTTATTGTTCAGGTGTAAGCCTGTACCTTCACTGTCTTCCTTGTCCAAAATTTGGAAGGAACAGTAGCTGACGTTTTGAACTGACAGGTCTGAATGAGCATAATTCCCTACAGTTAATGTGAGAAAGGGAGCTATGTTAAGTCTGCTGTAAGTTAATAATCACACATCCTAGTCATATAATATACTTAAATATTAACAAAAAACACTGGAATTCCCAAGGCAATGCTTACTTGGTTAAAGTATTATTGCAAATTATCCAAGGAAAACGGGTTGCTAGAGGTATAAATAGTCATAAGAACAGTTACTCCTGTTCTTATGCATATATTAAAATGGAGACCACAGTTTGTTAATTATTTTCCCTTCCACTTTCCAGAGATGAATGGTAAATGCTCAATTCATTTTATCTTCACACCAGTTACCTGAAATTGGTTGGGCAGACAGATAATCACTTTTCAAGGTCATCCAGAGATAATCTTATCTGAACAGGGATTTCAAGCAGGATTCTAGACCCAGTGTGCTACTTACTGTACAAAGCACTCAATGAAAGTGAAATGACTGCAGTCATAGATAGTAGATTACCACTTCTAGGTGCAGTTTCCAACTAAATGGATCAGATCATAGCCTAAGGAGTTTATCACATGGGAGGCTAAATGCCTAAATCCCATGCAAAAATCCTGTGCAAAAACTGGATTTAAATCCCGGAAAAATCCTGCAAAAGTGCGATTGTTTTCAGACTCCTTGGGGGCATTGAGCAGTAATGCAAAAATAACCAACACAGAAAGTGGACAAAATTGGCCACTTTTAACTTTCTGTGCATGTTAATGCATAATGCCATGTGAAAACGATCCCACTTTTGTGGGATTTTCCCATTTTAAATCCTGTTTATGCATGAAGTAAACCCCATGTGATAAACTCGCATGATCTTGGATAACTCTGCTGCTGGAGTGGTGGCAGCCTGTCCTACTTTAGAGAGAACAGTCCTCCATTTGAAGGGCTGGCTGAAGGCAGTTTTTTGTTTAAAGATGCCAGTTAAAATGATTCATCCCAGGAGGGGTCAGCAATCCAGACGGATTCCTGTTGGCAGGGCAGGTAATCCTGTTAAAGCCCAGGATTTAGAAAGGAGAAACAGTAAAGGCAATAGGCATGATTGCCGTTGATTATCTCCTCTCATAAAATAGAAACTAGTGGGCCCTCTGATTTAATAGGGAACTGGTGGTGAAAAAGTTAAAGAGACTAGAGTGATGATGACAGAAGTAGGTCTGAACAGACACAGGTGAGAGCTCAATGGAATTTCTTCACAGACACCATTGCATCTACAGAGTTTTTGTTGTTGTTATCCACCCTCGAGTCGATCTCGACCCATGGTGACCCTGTAGATGAGACTGCTCTGCCCAGGTCCTGCAAATTCATACCTATGACCTCCTTAGTAATAATAATAATAATAATAATAATAATAGGATTTTTTTATATACCGCCCAAACACTGGGAATCCGAGCGGTTTACAACAGAGGGGATAATAGACGGTTCCCTGCCCGCAGGCTTACAATCTAAAATTAGAATCCATCCATCTAGCATATGGCCTTCCTCTCTCTCTGCTTCCCTCTACCTTTCCTAGCATTATTGTTTTTTCCAGAGTCATGCTATTTGTCCAGAAGATTTGTCTCAAGCGGTTTGGAACCTTTATGCTCTACCCCAAAGGATCAGCATGTAAACCACTCAGCTGCCTGCTGCAAAGAATATGCATAACATTTTGCAAATAAAATCATTTGGACCTGCTCTAACTGGGATACCATAGTCAATACTGAACCAATGGATATAAACCTGGCTCCTGCTTCTCCATCATTACTGGATATGTTTCAGTTTATGCATCCTAAGGATGTGGACAGGATCCTTGAAGATGTCATGCTCACCACATGCATACTGGACCTGTGCTCTTTCTGGCTCTTAAAAACAGACAAAAGAGGACTGGCCAAATGGGTAAGTCACTTACCGTAAGTGGAGCAGTACATACCTCATTGGAGCATCCTGAATAGAAAGGGTTCCAATGGGGCTATTGTTGAAAATGATGACTGAGATCATTTACAAGGATAATATATCTATCCTGTTGAAACAAAGAGACAACCCTTTGACTTTTAAAGCATTTGGCAGAAAGGTATTTGAAAATGGTGTGTTGTGGCTTTATCTTTCTCTCATGCCTTAAACCATGTTTAAATCTGTTTTTAACCATGCATTTTTTAAAATAAAAATGTTTAATTTTTTAACTTTTTGTAAAATAAGATTTTAGCAGAATTTTTGTTTTAAGCTATTATAAACTGCCGTGGGTCCCATGCTAGGAGAATGGGACCCACAAAACAAAACAAGATTGCTGCAAGGATAAGTGCAGGGTGGGTGAGTAGGAGCATTATTATTATTATTATTATTATTATTATTATTATTATGTTTATTTATGTCCCACCATCCTCCCGATACAGGGAATCATATCCTTCCTTCAGCTCTTTGAAGGAAAGGCAATATGTTTTATAAATGTAATCTTGCTTCTTGATATCCTAACTGCAGATGGCCTGCCCTATCATGCACGTATCTCATAATTGCATTTCAGTAGTCCTGAACAGTTTCTGTTTGACAAGAAAAATTACTGTATAAGTACACTGAAAGAAACAAAACATATTGAAACTAAGACTGCAGACAGTGCTTTCATAAGTAGATTTACTGTATTTTACCGGCTGACAACTAAAACATGTCCGTTCACGTGTGATGAAACTCTGAAGAACAGGATTTGCTTGAATCTAAAACTGATGTCCCAGGTACTTTGGATGTGCTGCAATATGCAAATAAACAGATGAAATGTAAGATAATTTGTCTGGGGAATGAGGTAGATCAGATGTGTTTTTCAGAACAAAGTAGAAAAGTGGAGACAGCCATTGAATGATTGCAGTTACTCCCTAAAAATGTCAGATTTCTCCAGACAGAACAAATATGTCAAGTAGTTGTGGTATTTGTTGCTGTAGTTCTTAGTGTTTTATTAAAATATCCAAAGAACATTTCTGTTGTCCCAAACGATATCTTGGCAATTCCTGGAGCATCCGCAACAATTTATGCCCATCCTTGGACCTTATTGCATGGAAGGGAAGCACCCAAATCCTGTTTAAATTTGGGAATATCCCACAAAAGCGGGATTGTTTTCAGACCATGTTGGGATAATTGAGCATTAACCTGTGCAGAAAGTCGCAAAATCACACTACTGTGTACTTTCGGGATTTTCTCAAAGTCAGTTTCTTTTTTTTTGGGGGGGGGGGGGGATGCTTCTCTTCTCCACCTTTCTCTCGTTTCAAAAACCTTTTTAGAGTTGCAGTGCTTTCAGTGAAAAACTGTAGCATTATAATGCTAAGAATGAAAAAGAAGAGAGAACATTTGCCCTTCAAGCGACAATGCCACCTCAGCAAACAACACCTTGAAAGAGCCCCAATTCAAGTCCAAGAAAAAGCCCTACTAATTTTATAGACGTCCCTGGAAGGTTTTATCAGACTAGTCTGAAAAGGTTTTAATTTGTAAAATCCAGAAATATCACCTATATTAGGAAGTATAATAATTCATGCTTTACACTTTTTGTTTGTGCAGAGCAATTTTGGAGCCATCTTAAATAAATCCTAAGTTTGGGGGGAAGAGACCCAAGGTGCATCCATACTGGAGAAATAATGCAGTTTGACGCTGCTTCATCTGCCATGGCTCAGTGCTTTGGAATCCTGGAATTTGTAGTTTGTTGTGGCACCGGAGCCAGGGTGACCAGATGTCCTCTTTTTCCAGGACATGTCCTACATTCCAACCTTCTGTCCAGGAGGAATCCCAAAATGTCCGCCATTTTGAGCATGACGAAGAAGCATGAACTTATATATGAGTGTTTTTAGCTTTTATTTGGTCACAGCCTACAATTTTTTCTTGAATGCCCTACATTTCATATTGACTTGTCCTCCTTTGCGGTTATGAGGACAGCTGGCCACCCGAAGGCTCAATGTCTCACAAAACTAGCATTGATCCAGGGCAGGTAAAGCTGTCTCAAACTGGATTATTTCTGAAGTGTGGACTGGACCTTAAGGGAGGACATTTTAAAATTCCTCCTAGAAAGAAGGCTGGAATGGAGGGCATGTCCTGGAAAAGGAGGACATCTGGTCACCATGGAATGGATATAGTCAACACAGCTCCCCCTAGAGGGAACATCCCAGACTATATACTGCATGAAATGTGTTTTACTCGTTTAATAAGTATCTGTTTTAATATTGTAATAATTTAATTCCTTTTCAATGTACTTTTTTGTATGTTATCATTTTATCATTGTATTGTTTACTGGGAATTTTAGGTTATTGTGTTGGAGGGAGAGATAATGGGTTTATTTTGTATTTTGTCTTATTTATTATTATTTATTCATATTGTAAGCCACCTTGAGCCATCTGGAGAGGCGGGATGATATTATTGTTGTTGTTGTTGTTACTGTTATTATTATAGAGATTAGGCTAAATATCTCACAAAACTACAGTTCCTAGAATTCCCTATTATAGAGCTAGGGGAAGTTAAAACTACAATTCCCAGAAGTCCCCAGCATGGAGCCAGGGCAGTTAAAGCGGTCACAGACCAGATAATTTCTGCACTGTGTTTAGGGACCTATGATATAAATTGCACCTGTTCCCCACACTGGGAAACAGTACAGTACTCGGAAATCGAGACAAGGGTTGTCACTCTACACTTTTCCTAGCGCTCTCTCTCTTTCTCTCAATCAATCAATCAATCCAATGTGGCCTCGCGACCTCCGCAACGGCCGCTGTCGATCGTCATGTGACGTCAGGGGCGGGGCAGAAGAGGCTGCGGTCACGTGAAGGGAGTCAGTAAAAGGCAAGCCAGCGTTCCAGATGGCTGAGTCTGGTGTTGATGTCTTTGCTGAGCTGCAGCAGCAGAGGCTGGTGGGGCTGCGGACCAGGTTGCAACGCTGGCGGAGGGGCGGGAGAGCCGATGGTAAACGCGGGCCGCTTTGTCCCCTTGTGCTGCTAGTGGCTGAGCTCCTCCCAGCCCCCTTTCCCCAAACCCTGCTCCCTTTTAAGACATTTTGGACTTTAACTCCCAGAAGCCTCAGCCATGTTGCCCAATGGCTTTGGATTCTGGGAGTTGAAGTCCAAAATTCCTTTACAAAGGGCACAGCTTGGGGACCACTGCTTTAGAGCTTTGGCTCAGACCTTGAACCTGCCTTGGTTCCCATCCACACTAATCCACTTTGAGACCGCTTTAGCTGCCCTGGCTCAGTGCTAGGGGATACTGGGAACTGTAGTTGTTTGTGGCACTGCCAGAGCGCTCTCTCTGACAGAGAAGGGCTAAATGTCTCACAAAACTACGGTTAATTCCCTAGAATAGTTGAGCCAGGGCAGTTAAAGCGCTTAAAGTCTAAAATGTCTCACAAAAACCATAGGTCCCAGAATTCCCTAGGATTATAGAGCCAAGGCAGTAAAAACTACAATTCCCAGAAGCCCCTAGCATGGAGCCAGGGCAGTCAAAGCAGTGTCAAACTGGATTATTTCTGCAGTCTGTTTTGGACCAGAGATTAGAGATCTCTGGATAAGATTTATTAAAGGAAATGGCTCACCTACTGCTTCAGAGGCAGTGTTTTAATTCCAGTAATATATGTAATACGAAAAAGGATACCACTGTCTATGGACTACGTAGTTAATTTTGTTCTTTCAGCATGGTCTTTGTCTCCCCTCATGAATAGATGCCTTCTTAATACGGGCTTCTGCTACGCTGGAATGCTTGACAGACCTATCCAAAGAGCCTAGAGAAAACAACACACTTCCCAAGTTTGTACAGCTTTATACACAGGTATTGGTCAAGTGTTTAGACAGTTGAGAGTATGTCTCACTGCAGCGTGTCTTTACACACGCCAAGGATGCATGCGTTGTACATTGTATGGGGGAATAAGGGAAATTTTAATTTAAAAAAATAAGCCAGTGTGAAAAGAATGCTTTACGGTTGACTTGAATTGTGACATATTTGCATTAACATTAATGCCCTTGGAACAGTTCAGAGAGCCCAGCCCATAAATCAAATTGTAGCTGGACTTTTATAGTTTTAGATCAGAATTTGGAAGTTTCTCCATTGGCCATGTGGCTGGAGCTAATGACGGTGTTACAGCCCAAAATAACTGGAAGGCACTGGGGGGGGGGGGGGGGTGGCATACTCTGAAGTTGAATAAAAAATATAAATGAGCTTAATGGTTTGGGATTTAATGCGTGATCTGCCAAAACACGTTTTCTGCTTTCATCATTTTATGGCCTAAAACAAGACCTATGTCTTGTAGTTAACCGTTGTTGATTGTTAATGTTCTCAACGTACCACAGGCAATCTCCACATAATGTTGGGTTTTAATTCCCAGCATCCCTGGGCATGAACTGTGCTGGTTGGAACCTGTAGGAAAAGCCACAGGTATCCCAGCTTTAGGCTGTGTAATCGTAATGTGAGATAGCTTAGTTTACAATGTTGACTTTTCCTGTATCTACTTGTGTGGCTTTTCCTGATTACTTCCAAATGATCCAACTTAATTAAATCAAGTAAGTGGTCGACTGTCATTAGCAAATAAAACTTTATTTCTGCCAACACATGGCACTGAGAAGAAACATTGGAAGCTGTTTTATATCAAGTTAGATAATTGGTCCATCTAGCCTAGTATTTTCCTGTCTGATTGATGATAGATCTTGAGAGTACTTCTCAGTATCTTCTTTCTGGTTCTTCAAACAAAAACCCACCAAACAGTGATACCTTTAAAGGCCGACCAAAATGCATAATATACTTGTTGCAAGCTTTCCAAGCTCTACTGGCTTCTTCATCAGGCAAGGTATTGTTCGTAACACTTTGCCTGATAAAGAAGCCAGTGGAGCTTCAAAAGCTTGCAACAAGTATATTATGCATTTTGGTTGTCCAATAAAGGTATTACTGTTTGGTGGATTTTTGTTTGACTTTGCTAAATGGCCAACACAGCTGCCCCTACATGTTTCCTGGTTCTTGTTTGTTTGTTTAAACTGGCAGCATCAAGGATGGAACCAGGGACCTTCTGTGTCAAAAACATGTGTTATGGCTGTATTGTGGTCATTTTCAGAAGAACAGGGCTGGCATTGCTGAGGCCCTCCAGCTGCTGTTGAACTCCATTGCCCATCTTAGCCAGTCTGAGCATTGTTGAGACACAATGGGAAGAGCAGTTTAACAGCAAATGGAGGGCCAAGTGTTCCTAGCTGCTCCAGAAGATGCTTACATTTGAGGAACTGTTGCAACAAGATGAGGTGGAACAAGCTTATTATACAAATATTTACTATAGTAAACATATTTTACGTTCTGACCTGAATGGAAATGCTGGAAGGTAGGTCCCCTTGGCCCAGAACCCATGTTAGAAGCCCTGATACATAATCCTGAAAATATTAGGATTACAGGTAGCTGTTACACAGTGCTGAATGTATAAGATGGTCAATCCATGATATTCCTTTTATTCCTTTTCATGTATTCTAGATATAGGAGGTGGAATGTGGACCTCCAGATGCTGGATGACACCTCCCATCATCTCTCATTAGCTATGTGGGGCTCCTGGGAGATGTAGTCTATCAACATCAGGAGGGATACATTTCTTCCTTCCCTAGTATATTTGGAGATGCACTCCTGATTTTGGGAAAAGAATTACAGCATGTAGTGCTGTAAACTGATGTAGAAATTGAGTTCAGCCTGCTGCTGATCATTAGATTGTAAGCCCGAGGGCAGGGAAGCATCTAATTAAAAAGGATAATAATAATAATAATAATAATAATAATAATCTAAACCCTTGTGTGATATCCTTTAAAGCTTTTGATTTATGAATCTTTGGTTCAAGGGTAGGCAAAAAATGAGAGGGGAATGCTTCACTAAATACCAGCCTAAAAGCTGCCTTTACTGAGAGCTTACCTTGTCAAATTTGGCTGTCAACCAGGAAGGGCTGTTACAGAATTTATATTTCTTTCTACAGACTGTACTGGATATCACATATTTTGAGGAAAACCAGCTTGTGGATGAAGACTTTCCAGAAGAGTCTTCTTTGCAGAAAGTTCAAGAATTAATTAATGTGCTTTCAGAGCCAGAACTCTTGGTCAGTGAAACCAGCACATCTCAAGAAGTAAGTACTAACCCTGAACTACAAATGCTCAGTTTAAAAAAAAATCCATGTGCAGTCCTAAAATAATAAAGCCCTCTCATCTTCACAGTCTTACAAATTTTCCTTTTTTGTTGTTGATATGTGCCTCCAAGTTGTTTCCAACTTAAGGTGAACGTAAAGTGGGTTTTATATGGCAAAAATTATTCAAAAGTGATTTGCTTTTGCCTTTTCTGAGGATGAGGGTGACCCAGATTTCTACTCCAACATTCAAACCACTACATCACACAAGCTCTTTTACTCTCCTAATATTTACAAAAACATGCTCAAGTGGCAGGTTTCAATTACGTTACATTTTGTCACTTTTTATTTAAGGTCTATATATTGAGTCATGCTGGCCACATGACCACTGGAGTCTTTGGACAATGCTGGCTCTTTGACTTAGTAACAGAGATGAACACCGCCCCTACAGTCCATTATGAGTAGACATTAATGTCAAGGGAAACCTTTACTTTTATTGTAATTAATATGGGCATCTCTCCCCTTTCCCTTCTTTTTAGCCACTATCAGTGCTTGGTACAGAATTGCTGGAATGTCTTTACTGGAGGAGAGGGGCTTTACTCTACATGTTTTGTCACACTATTAAAGGAAGGAAAGAATGGTTGACAGAGAAGATTGATATGCTTAAAAAGGTACATCTCCTTCTATTTTGTTTTGATTTGAAATCAGCCACAATAAAATTGGTTGCTTTTATAAGAGTAGCTTCCAGGTGCTGCTTCCACAGGAGTAAAACTTACTCTTACTCTGAAAGAGCAACTGTCAACATGCATGTTTACTCAGAAGTTCTGTTGACTCCTAGACCAGGTGAAAATGTATAATTGTATTCTGTATTGTCCTGAAGTTGTGATAATAATTCCTGTGTAACTTGAAAGAAATTCTCTAACGATAGCAGATGTATGCCTGTTTGAGGTATCCCTGTTGCTAAAACTGAGTTGAGCAAGACAGGGTGGGATAAGGTACATATCAGTTAAGTTTTATCGAGCTTGCGTTCGCACATTTACACAGAAACAAATACCATTGTTTTTGCACCTGCTTCTAAATGTGAAATAAAAATGGGGGGGGGGGAATAAAACTCTTTCAAAGCAGAGAAATGGTAAACAAAATCATTTTGTCTAAAAGTGTTTATCTAGCGCCTGTAATATGCACTCCCAAATGTTCTTTTTTCTCTCTCGCTTTCAGTTTCTTAATGAAGGAATCCATTACTTGGTGACAATGCTTGGATTTAGATGTTCTGATAACTCAGATGAAGAATTCTTATTTGAGGATGTGGACACAGCTAGACTGATCCATGAAGGTATATGTCCTTGTTGTTGCGTGCCTTCCCATCATTTCTGATTTATGGGGATCCTAAGGCAAACCGATCATGTGGGTTTCTTGGCAAGATTTGTTCAGGGGGACTGCCTTTACCTTTTTCTGAGGCTGAGTGTCACCCAGTGGGTTTTCATGGCCATGCAGAGATTCAAAGCCTGGTGTCCAGAGTCATAGTCTAATGCTAAAACCACTACTTCACACTGTCTCTGTATATGTTCTGTATGGTTTTTAATCTCCTCTCCCTTTTTTGCAAATGTTACTTAAAAAAAAACCACAAGCAGAAACTATGTTTAAAAATGGGAAGGAGGAAGAATAAAGGGCCTATTCCATTGGTTAGCAGCTGCATTTTGCAACTGAACAATCCCAAAAGAAAAGCAAATCTAGTTGATATTGCAATACATTTACAGTTTTTACTACAATGTAAATTAACTTGTTTTTTAATTCCCAGAGTGGTCCCAATGAAGCAGTGGTTCTGCCTAAGGCCAAGCCAGGACTTCTGCATGAATTTCAGGATTGCATTATTCTCCTTTCCTCTCTGTTTCTCCGGCCCCCCGTTCCTTTGACATTTCAACTACTGCCTCCTCCATAGATTTTATAGCTTAAAATTTCACCTGCATCCTTGCACAAAGCTTTTTAAATTGTATTCATAAAGCTGTCATTCCAGAAAGTTGGGCAACACAAATGTAGGATAAAAACAAAGTGTGTTTGCAAGAATGGCTAATTAAAGTGTTTAATTCATTTATGCCCCAGCTTTTCTGTGGAGCTTAAAGTAATGTAGATAGTCCATTTCCACATTTTTATCCTCACAGCACCACAGTATGGTAGGTTGCACTGAGAGATACTGATTAGCCCAAGTTCAACAAGTTAGTTTTGTGACCATGTAGGGCTTTAAACAAATATTTTTAAAAGTATGGTTACAAAGTAGGGGGAAAGAAGATGGAGCGGGGAGACAAAGAGGGAGGAGTATATAGCATGAGTGTGAGGCTTATGTCCAGATAAACTTTTTCTTGGCCAAGTGGGGCTTTGAAATGTGGTCTGTGCATTCCACAAAGCACCATGGCTCTTTTTGTGTTTGTATTGTGCCTAAAGTTTTATTGTCTTAATTGAGAATAATTGAGTTAATTTATATCCTGCTTTTCACCCAAGTTGTGTCTCCAAAGCAGTTTAAAAGAAAAACCATATTTGATAGTAAAGGTACACATGAATGTGTCTCTCTTGTGGTCACTGGCAGTTGAATACTTCTATATTCTATACTTCTATAGAAGAGTGATGCTAGGGGTGTGAAGTAGTTTTTGCTACCACATGTAGCCAGCATGGAGAATAGAAGACCAGGGTTTGAATCTCTGCACAGTCATGGAAATCCATTGGGTTACCTTGGGCAAGTCATACTCTCTCAGCCTCAGAGTAAGGCAAAGGAAAAAACCCTTTGAAAAAACTCTTACAATAGATGTGCTTTAGGATTGCTGTAACTTGGAAATGACTCGAAGGCACACACCAAAGCAAAGTGGTATGCACTAATGTGTTCTGGGCAACATAAAAGTTATTGGATATGACTTCCAGTTCCAATTTAAGCTGATTTCCTGGGGATGGGGATATTGGAAGTGGAAAAACAAGTTAAACCCCTGTGTTTTGAAGTGATTTGGGGATTTAGAGGGGGCAGTTTTTCACTAAACTTTCAGGCTCATCCAGGGACTGAGAGGACAAAAGGGAGTTGGGCTGTGTGCAGTTCAGGAGTTTTCTCCCCCACCCCCTTGTTCTATCTAGAGCAATGCTGCTTAACCTTTTCTTCACACCAGACCTCCTTTAAATATCTTTTGTTGCCATGTAGCACCAAGGCACAACTCAAGATTTAAATCCCTAAAGTACATTGAATATTTATTTAAACTTGCTCAAGGGTCTTCAGATTTAGAAAGAAGGGAGAAATAGGTATATGCACATACAGCAGGCTCTTGATATCTGCAGGCTTGCCTTCTGTGGATTTAAATATCCATGGATGACAAGCCCTGATGCTTTCAATGGGGGTGCATGCCACATTAGCAGCCATGTGCATGTCGTACCTGCCACTGAAATCAATGAGACTCCAAGTCCAACATTTTTCTTTATCCACACAGGGGGTGGGTGGAATGGATCCCCCATGGATACAAAGGACAGACTGTACTCGTTACAATATTTTTATTGGAATGATTCCATAAAAATTTAAAATATAATGATGGTATTAATATTATGATTAATCTTACGTTAGCAAGAAATGTCACATGCTTTCTCTCAGCACCATTCACTTGCGTGTTCTCACAGTGTGCAGAAATAACAAATGCTGTGTATGTTTTTGGCTCTAAAACTATTACTTTTATAACCAGTTTTTACTTCTATTTGTTTTTAATGGAGGTGGTAAGGCAGTATAATTAGTACAATTGACTGATCAAACTGAAACATGGCACAAAAATAACTTGGGTAAATATCCTTCCTTCCCATTTTAACTGTAAAATCTTGCAACGTTCCTTCAAACCTTTGTGATCCCATGAGGACATATGTCCCCCAGCGGGTGTATGGGCCACAGGTTAAGAACCAGTGTCCTAGAGAGAGAAGGGAGCAGGAGGCATAGTTGATTGTTTGAGGCACAGGAGGTGGTTGATTGTGAAGTCCTCCAGCTGCAAAAACATCTCTGAGTTTATTCAATTAACTGGGTTTCTTCCTCCACTTTGGCAGGCATATATAGTGATACTCATCTACTAGCTATGATGTACTGTGGAGAAATGTGTTACTGGGGACTGAAGTACTGTGGAAAAGGAAAGGAACAAATTCAAAGCACAGATCCCAAATCAAACGGCAAACCACCCAGCATCTTGTACGGCCGGGATCTGGATTTTCGAGAGACGGGAGAGAGAATGTTGCAGAAATATATAACTGTATGTGAAGGACCTTTAAGACTACATGATTGGGATACAAAAAACGCAAAGCGCATACTGGACTATTTTCAGCACTTATCAGCCTAACTGTCTTAAGAAGATTTACATTCCAAAAACGGAAAGACATTATTAATTTGGGGGGGGTGGATATGCCTCAAAATATCTAACATTTCAGTGCATGTCCTGACTTAAACTGTACAGGGATTGATTAATGCCATAGCTTACTATATTTCTGTACCTTAATATAAATCTGGAGTGACCTTCCGGATATTTTTTTGGCTTACAGCTTCCATCAGCCCTAACCAGCACCGCCAATGGTGAGGAATTGTGGGAGTTGGTTTCCAAAACCATCTGGAGGGCTGAGAGAGAAAGGCACATATAGAAATGACTGGAAGTCTGTTTCTTACTTTGAAAAACAAAAGCACAAGAGAGCAGAGATCTCAAGATACTCATTGATGGCTTCCTTAGCTGAAAAGCTTAACATTTTACAAATGCTTCTACAGGATAAAGTCCGAATGCAGAAACTTCTGAGCAAGGAAATTCAGTACCATTTGAAATGAAAACCAAAACAGCTAGAAAGGGGACAAGCAACTCCAGTGTTGTATTTTACCTACCTTTGGTTTAGAGTGATCCTTCTGCAACTACTACAGCCAAAGGCTTTGGTGATGTAGATTTAGTTTGCCTTAATAGACTATCAGATGGGGATGATAGTTGGAGGAACCATAGGTGGCTGTTGTGGCAAAACATGTACAAGATATATTTAAAGTGATGGTGACAACCAATTACTGTTATTTCTGCCCAGTCATGAACAACTCTTGATGCTAATTGCATAAGCATATTCAGCTGAAATTTACCTGAAACATCCATCATAAGCTCTGTCATTACAGATTGGGATAATACAAAGCAGTCATGTAGACAGTGAATTCAACAAAATGTCCAGATAGCCTTGGGCTATAAAATCCATGGAGCAAGGAATAATATTTTTGCTGTTATTTGGAATAATGAATGCAGAAATAAAAACAATACATGGATGAATATATACATGTTTTAAACACGTTTTCTACGAAATAAAAACAATACATGGATGAATGTATTGATGTATGCATGTGCTTATATATGTATGTGTGTATGCCTGTATATACTGTTTCCCTGAAAATAGGACATACCCATAAAATAAGCTGTGGCAGGATTTCTAAGCATTTGTGCAATATAAGCCATGCACATTGGCAAGACAGCCAAGGTTGCTATCATACTTGGGGCTGCTACTAGTGTTCAAATGGCTGCCTGTTGCTTCAGAAGACGAGCATAAAATAACTAAGGTGCCAGCCAGCCAAGTCATATTCCACTCCTAACATGCATTTCTCCCACCGCACACAATTCATAGATCTGCATTAGGCTGATCGCAGGAGAAGTTAGTTAGACCAGCCTTTCTTGCTTTCTTTTTTACCCTGGAGGACCCCTTGAAATATTTTTAAGGTCTCAAGGAGCCTCTGCATTCAAACTACCTACAACTAAAAAAAGTGAATGTGTGTTGTTGAACCCTAGAGTTCAAGGGAACCTGAGTTGAGAAACCCTGATCTAGAGAGCTTGGAGGTGTCTTATCCACGGTCACCACAAGTTGGGGGTCAACTTGAGGGAAGTTAGAATCATAGTTAATAAGAACAAAGCCTTGTTTTCTCCTTTATGACTTTTAAATATTCTGCTTTTCCTGTCTGGAAGAAAGGAGGGTTGTTTCATTTCTTTGTGATGAACAAAGAGGCAGCCTTGGAAAGGATTTAGACCGGGGTGACCCAACGTCCTCCTTTTCCAGGACACACCCTCCATTTCAACCTTCTGTCCAGGAGGAAATCCACAATGCCCTACCTTTTGAGCATGGCCAAGCAGAACGAATGTACACTTCTATGGCTGCTTTTACCTTATTTGCATTTACACTTACATGACGCTTTATACAAGTGTTTTCAGCTTTCTTGACTGCCTGAAGTTTTGCAGCCCCCTTGTCCTCCTTTGTAGTCAGGTCAGGGTGACCAGCCAGCCAGCCAGCCAGCCTCCTTTTCCAGGACAGTTCCTCCATTTGGATCTTCTGCCCAGGAGCAAATCCACAATACCCTCCATTTGGAGCATGAATTTAAGCATGGTTTTTAACCTATTTGATCAAGTCCAACATTTTGTAGTACCATGCCCTCCTTTGAGGTGAGGGGGACGTCTGGCCACCCAATTTAGAGTGGCCTATGGAACTGCAGGCTTCAGCTTCTCCCCAGCTGTGTGTGTGTGTGTGTGTGTGTGTGTATATATATATGTCTGCATATGTGTGTGTTTATATATGTAGGTATATATATGTGTGTATTGTGTGTATGTGTATGTCTATGAATGTATGCGTTTTTATATACGTGTGTATGTGTATGTTTTATATGTGTGTGTATGTATGTATATGTGTGTATATATGTGTTTATATTAACAATAATAAATTTTATTTATATACTGCCTTTCCAAAGGATCAAGGCAGTACATTGTGTTTGTATATATGTGTATATGTATATGTGAGTATATTATTATTATATTATATAGCGCTGTACATACATTCAGTAAAATAGATAAATAAACCTGCCCCTGGATTACATTCTACGAAATAATAGCATAATACATATAAAATAATACATAATAAATAATACATGAAAGGGTTCAGTAAAATAAGGCAGGCAACAAATTAAAAACATCAGATAACAATCACGCAATGCCTGGGAATGCTTCCCTGGAGAGGATGGTCTTCAACTCAGTTTTTAAGTACAGTATGTATATGTGTGTGTGTGTGTGTGTCTGCATATGTGTGTTTATAAATGTATGTGTGTGTATGTATACGTATGTTTATATATGTATGCATGTATGTGTTTATAAATGTGTGTATGTATGTATACATGAGTGCGTATGTATGTCTCTATATGTTTATATATGTGTGTGTGTGTGTCTGAGTGTATATCTGTGCACATAAGTGTGTGTTTATATATGTGTGTATAGTTGTGTGTTAGAGGTAAATACACAACGGTGTTGGGGCGGTGGCGCTGGGAAGGGCCTTGGGCGGGAGACGGGGTTGGGCTGGGTGTTGTGTCCGGTCCTTCTCCCGCTGAGGCCCGCCTTGGTCCCGGGGCCCTTGGAGCCGGCGCCGCCGAGGCAGGCTTCCGGGACGCGATGGCGGAGAGCGGCGCAGGAGGAAGCGGCAGGGAGTGGGGCCGCCTGGAGTGGGCGCTGCGCCACAGCCTCCGCCTGCTGCTGAGGGAGAAGAGGGGGCCCCGGGAAGAAGGACAGCAGGAGGAGGAGGAGGAGGGGCAAGCGGCGCCATCGCCCAGCGCCCTGGAGGCCTTGCCGGTGAGCCCCCTTCCAGCCCTTTCCGACTTGGGATCTGGACAAGTTCCTTCAGAGGCTGAGAGAGTGTCACCCCCTCGAAAGGTCGGGATTCGAACCCAGGTCCCCAGAGTCATGATACTATAGCCCAACCCTCAGACCATAGCATTGAAGATTATACACTCGTAATTTAGCGGTTGCTATTCCACTTTTACTGCTCCAGCTGCATCCTGGGATTTGCAGTTCAGGGAGGGGCGTTTGGGATATTCAGCCGGAGAGCTCGGACCCTCACTGAACTACAAACCCCAGAATGCAACAGGAGGCACTCAGGGCAGTTAAAAGTGAAATAAGAGTGTAGCGTGACGATTTCCTTCTACGTCGTATTGGCTCTTCCTCTTCTATTGGAAGAAGGGAGGGACGCCTCTCGCTTTTGGCTCCGCCCTCTTTTCCTCTTCGTCCTTATTGGCTGCCACGATTTTAGGACCCCCCCTTTTCATTGCGTGACGTCATTCGCCCATTGGCCACGCCCACCAGCATCAGATGTTATTATTACCACCATTTTGTTGCTGGGTGCCTTCAAGTCTTTTCCAACTTAGAGACAGTGTGGCCTAGTGGTTTGAGTGTTGGACTAGGACTCTGGAGGCCTGGGTTCAAATTCCTGTTCAGCCACTGGGTGACCCTGGGCAAGGCACACTCTCTCAGCCTCAGAGGATGGCAAAGACCAACTTTGTCCATTTGTTTACTTATTTTATTCCATTCCTATGCCACCTAAACATTTTTAAAAACAACATTTACATTAACAATAAAGATTTAAAATGGTCAATAACATCTGAAAAACAGTATAGCATCACATTATGTTAAAATACACAAAGGTTAAAAAGCATGGCTAAAAACCCTTCTGAACACACCTTGCCAAGAAAACCCCACCATAGGTTCACCACAAGTCAGAAACGGAAGGAGGACAAGGCGCCGTAAAATGTAGGACATTAAACAAAAAAAAATGAGACATGAAAAGATTAAAAACTAAAAAACACTCATGTAAATTTATACTTCTTAGCCATGCTCAACATGGAGGACATTTTGGCATTTCTTCTGGAGAAAAGGTTGACATGTAGGACATGTCCTGGAAAAGGAGGACATCTGGTCTACCAAGGCCTGAAAACACAACAACAAAAGGCCAGGGTGACCAGGGGTCCTCCTTTCCCAGAACCTGTACTCGATTTCGACCTTCTGTCCAGAAGGAATCCCAATATGTCCTCCATTTTGAGCATGACTACGCATGAATTTGTGTTTATATGAGTGTTTTTAGCTTTGTATTTTGTAATGTCCTACGTTTTCCTTGAATGTCCCACATTTTGCAGTGCCTTGTTTTCCTTTGCGGTGAGGACTTCTGGTCACCCTGCCAAAGGCTGAACCTATCATGGGGTTTCCTTGGCAAGTTTCTTCAGAGGAGGGTTCACCTGGGAGGTGCTGCATTATTTTAAAGTGTATGGTTTTTTTAAAGTGCTTTTATCTTTTTAATTATATTCTGTTTTTAAATAAATGATCTGTTTTATTATTACAGTAGTCAAATTCCTTTTTAACTGTCATTTTTGTAAGTTTTTGGTTGTACGGTACACTCGTCCCTCCGCATCTGCGGCTTTGACTTTTGCAAATTTGATTAATCACGGATTTTGTCAATGTGTTCCTTCTAGGAATATCTAGGTCCTCCAGGGCAACTCTATGGTCAGCTTGAACCAAAGGTCTCGCTGAAGGCACCTAGAGGTTCTTAGAGAGCGTACTCCACTAGGTGTTTGTAGCTCCTCCAGCGCAATTCTATGGTCAATGCCTGCCAGATGTTGACCACAGGGTTGCACTGGAGGACTTAGAGATCCCTAGAGAGGTGTTCTCTCAGGTAAAAACAGTATTTTTGTTATTTGTGGTTTTTCCACATTCACGGGGATCCTGTGCCCCTGACCCCAGCAAATGTGGAGAGATGAATGTACTGTGTTTTTAGACTGTAAGGTGTTTTGAATCCCAATTTTGGCGGAAAGGGGGGGTACAAATAAATATAATAATAATAATAATAATAATAATAATAATAATAATAATATTCAAAGAAAAATCTACCAAACAGTGATTGCCTCCACTGGCTTCTTCATCAGGCAAGATGTTACAAACCAAACAGGAGAAAAGTGGAGATGTTAGTCAGATGCCTACATTTTGTTCTTTCTGTCCTTAGTTAAGGGGCTATGAGGAGGGTTTCTTTAGCAGGCAGACCTCCTCCTTCTGGCCATGTGGCAACTGGAAGATTTTCAAAGTCCAGGAAAGTTAAAGTCCATTTGCATCTCAACAAGGATTTGCCTTTGTCATCTACAGTGTAGATATAATGCAGTTTGACACCACTCTAAGTACTTTAGCGCCATCCTTTGGAATCCTGGATTTGATTGAATGCTGATCAAAACAGAGACTGCAGTCAAGAAATCAGAAGAAGACTAGGAATGGGAAGGGCCACCATAAAAGAACTAAACAAGATCCTAAAGTGCAAAGATACTCAGCTAAACACTAAAGTTAGAATCGTCCAAGCCATTTTCCCATCACCATGTACAGGATGTGAGAGCTGGACAGTCAAGAAAGTGATTAGGAAGAAAACCAATCTGTCTGAGATGTGATCTGGAGAAGAGTGCTGAGGATACCATGGACAGACAAAAAGACAAACAAATGGGTCCTTGAACAGATAAAGCCTGAACTCTCCCGAGAAGCAAAGATGATTAAATTGAGGCTGTCGTACTTTGGCAACATCATGAGAAAACATAACTCACTAGAAAAGACAGCAACGACAATAATAAATAATAATAAAAGCTTTATTTTTAGCCCGCCTTTCCTGGGATCAAGGCAGGTCACAACAGCCAAAAACACAATACAATCAATATACAACAAAATTAAAATACAGAAAATACAAAATTTTACAACAGTTAAAATCCAGCTAAAAAGTTCCCAACTAGCACAAAATTGCAAAAATTGCAAAAACAATGAGGAGAGAGGAGGGGGCAACATGGAAGATAATGCTAGGAAAGACAGTAAAAAGAGGTGAAGACCTCACTTCAGATGGATAGACTCAACTGGAAAAGTCACAGGCATGGATTGGCAGGATCTGAGCAGGGAGATAGAGGGGAGATGTCTCATCCACAGGGTTGCCATGAGTTGGGACCAACTCGAGAGTAGTTAACAACAACATGCTAAGTTACATACAGAATCATAGAATTTTATGGTTTATTTGCCAAAACAACTGGAAGAGCTGACAAATGCACTTATGCTTAAAATGAGGTGACAGCAAGTCTCAGGACAAAAATCCTGCCTTCAACAAGACTGCCAATTTATTTCCCTCTCTTATACACAATAACAACTCTTTATTAATAATTTATTTCTGTTAATTTTGTATATATAATTTTAAAATGACTGAGGTGTTTCAGCTGTAATGAAGGTTGTCAGTTAATTATTTTTATGTATGCATTGTATGCACATATTCTTGTGCCTGCATTATAATATATTATTAGGGTTGCCATAAGTCGGAAATGACTTGAAGGCACAACTGTTATATTATATTATTGATTTAAATCCCACCTTTTTCCCAACATGGAAACCAGAGCATCTTATTTTTAACTACAAAGAACTTGTTCTGATATCTTCGACACAGTAAGCTTTGCCATTTTTAAATTCTTAATTATGTCTGTTCTTGAGTGCCTTTAAGTTCTTGCCAACTTATGGTGATCCTATCACAGGGTTTTCTAGGCAAGTTTGTTCAGAGGGAATTTGCACTTGCCATTCTCTGAGGCTGAGAGAGTGTGACTTGCCCAATGTTACCCAGTGGGTTTCCTGTACATGGACAGAAAACTCTGCTGGACGTATTCTTATGTTCTTAAATTTCTTCTTTTCAGATAGATGTAAAATTATACATTATGTCCTTTCTGACACCCAAAGATCTAAGTTATTTGGGAAGTACCAGTTGCTACTGGAGGACTGCAGTCCGAGATCCCTTACTTTGGAGATACTTTCTGATTCGGGATGTTCCTTCTTGGCATACCATTGATTGGAAATCACTCCCAGATGCAAACATATTTAACAGACCTTTTTCTGAGTTCCATAGCAGTGCCTCATATGATTACATGGAAGTGTAAGTATCTTCTGACAGAACAATCCTACACAAACGTACTCAGAAGCAAATCATGCTGTGTTCAAATGAAAGCAATCCAATTCATGTAAGCCTCGCTCAGATCAATGGGGATTATTTCTGAATAGATATGTATTGGATTGTACTATGGGTCTCTTGGACACTGGGTTTAAATCCAAACAATTATAATTTCATGCAAAATTTGGTTTCAACCTATATTGGGAACCTGATTGATATCTGGTTCATCTCTGCTTAGTCTAAGCTGTTTTAATATACTCTGTATTTCCCCCTACTGTTTTGAAGCCTTTCAGCATAACAGGCATTGACTGTGCTGGCAAATGCATAACTCATCTATATACTTTTGCAATCAGCTTTGTTGTTGTTTTTACACAGGTATAAAAACTGCTATTCCTGTTGCAAACGATCTCTGAAATCCAGGCAGACTCCATATGGAGCCATGGCATCCTTTTTACAGTCATTGATTACACAGGCTGAGCCTCGCTTTGCTATGTTTGGGCCTGGTTTAGAAGATCTGGATGAATCTTTGGTGCACAAAATGATGACAAGTCCAGAAATGTTGCCACTGGCTGGTATACCTTCAAGGCAAATACATGGTAATTTCTTATCCCTACTTTTTACATTGGAGAACTCTGCCATCAGAGCCTCCAAGACATCCCAAGCCCTTCTGGTCAGAGCTTGATATAGTGGAAGCGCAGAAGTAGTAGTCTTAGAGAGATGTATTTACTTATCTTCCATTTATTTATGTATGGAAGTATATAAGTACCCTCCCATTGATCCAGTGGGGTTTATATTTATTCCCCATAATGAGGAGAGGTAGGGAAATCTAAAGCCTCACCCAGTCTGTTCTCTTTTTACCCATCCAAGTAAGGATTATGGAACTTTCTGACAGGGTTTGCAGCAGGATCTAAGAACTCACTATTCACCCTGGATGTAGTGGAGGAGGTCTATAGAAACTAGAGAGCTGCTTTGTAAAAAAAAAAAAAAATGATTTAGACTATCTGTTTGAGGTACAGAAGGCCAAAGCTTCCTTGGACACAGAGATGTGGGAAGACTGTGGGAAATATTGCCCATTTGCAACTGCCTGAAGTAGAAAATGATTTAGAGGAGTTCATGGCTGGTTGCATTCACAAAAACATCATCCCCAGTACTACATCTTCTCTCAACCAAGCTCAACTTGTTGCCAAGAGACTAACAAAGAAGATACATGGTCCCTCACAGCAAAAATAACGAGAAAGGGGAACTGGAAAGTGATGCAAAGCTGGTACTGCGAATTCTGAATAAGCAAACTCATATGTTAAAGTTGAGCCTGTGATCAGTAGGTGCATATGGTTCATACAAAGGGTCTAAGACCTGTTAATCTAGGTAGCTGCATACACACATGTTAATCATGTCAATACTGTATTATTATAACCCGTTTTATAGGAACAGGAACATTTATCACATGCTTCTTATTACTAAGGCTTGAAAGTGGTTTGGGGGACTATCATAGTTATTGGGCTTTAAAGTCTTTGAAGCCATGCATGTGTCTGATGGCACCCTCATATAAAGGCCCAACCTTTATTTGCACAGAAGTACAATTTTTCCTTGCCAGTAAATCTGTCACTAGCTAGAAGAGGAACTATTAACTGCTCCACTAATTTGCTATAGCTTGCATATGAAATATATCTTTGTTATACTTGTAGCTTTGTGTTTCTTTTGCAATTGAGTTTATATCCCAAAGCTTTTATAAGTACGTACCTTGACGGAGAAGTGTCTCTGCTACTTTGTGTATCTATAATCTGATCAGGATTCCAGGAGTGCTTCTTGATGGGAAGAGGAGACCAACTTTACACAGTAGATACACAATTGATTATTGCCAATATCCTAACAGCAAGCTTTCAGAGAGCCCTGCATTGAGGCAGAATCTGTCACAGTACACTGAGGAGAGGAGAGTGTTTGTCTTTTACAGGACAGAAATGTAATTATTGCAGCAGATATGGGCCATGGTTGTTGGAACATCCTGGGCTGGGTGTAGATAACCTACTCCAGGTTTTCTACTGTATGTCTGGGAAGGCTGGAACTACAGAACAATAAAGTCTGTATTTCTTTGAAGTATCTGAGGATCCTATAGTTTTACTTTTGAGAACTCGAGCTTTCAAACAAAATGAAAAATATGCCTTCAGTTATCAATAGGTATTGTTATTTAGGTATTGTACGGATTCTACAGTATTAATGATCTCCATGGGTGTTTCAGATCTGTTCTCAAAAGTATTTTCTTTCTCCTCCACTGGCTTCAAACAGGGATTGGATCAGGAGTCACATTTCACCTGAACAGCCAGAAATTCAACATTCTAACACTGTACTCAAGAACCAGGTACATTTTATATGGCGTCTTTTGCAAGGAAAAATAAATCCTACTTTAAGAAGTTTTTTCTCTGTGAAAGCTTCTTTCAGGGAAGTGTTTGACCACATCCTGGGTGCTGCATGACTCATTCCATGTGCACAACAGGGATTGAGGGTTGTACTTGCTGAACAGCATTTTTCCAAGAGGCAAAATGTATATGTGATTGGCGAAAACTATGGAGATCTCCTTGTACAGTACTGTTCTCCCTTAGAGTCACTTGGGAGGGAAAGTAGCACATGCAACTACTGCTAATCAGTGATTGCAGTGCCACCTGAGAGTACTTCTCTCTTCCAACCAGGGAGCCAGTGATGTCAATGACCTCTCTAATGTCATTCAGCTTGCAGAAGATAGCTCCCCTCCCCACAGCTATGCTGTTGCTTCTTATCAAGTCACCATATACTATCTTGAACATATCCAGTTTTGTTCAGTTTTGGAAGTTAAGCAGGATTGGGCCTGGGTTAGAACATGCATGAGAGACCACCTGGGGATCCCAGGGATTTCTCCATATAACTAGGAAAGCATTCTGCCTGAAGCCCTTGAGGCCTGCTGCCAGTCAGTGTTTAAAGAAATGGTCTAGATGAAGCAATGGCCTGACCATTATGAGGCTGTTTCCTATTGTTGTTGCTTCAAATATATCCTGCCTTTTCACCAAAATTGGAACTCAGGGAGACTAACAACATCTGAAACAGTTAAAAGCACTTGCAAAGATACAAATATGCTTCCTAAAATTGTAGTTTTGAACACCTTTTATTCAGAATTGCTTTTGCCTGCTTTACAAAATATCTGAAGAGATTGGTTTTGCATTTTTCCAGCAAGGAAAGACGCAGAGCAAAGGAAGAGGACACTACTCCCATCAACAAAATGTTCCATGTTGAAAACAGTGTTGATGGCACAACACAGTACACTCTGATTGAACACGTTAAAAATATGTGTGGACAAATTGATGGATTCATCTACGTTGCAGATGCTGAGGTGCATAAAAGTAAGGACATCTGAATGATGCTGGCATTTTCCAAAGGGTGTTTTAGGAATTCACTCAGGGATAAGAGTCAAATGGCTCTCCAGATATTGGACTGTAAGTCTCAGGAGCCCTAGTCAGTATAGCCAGTGGTGAGGAATGTTGAGAGTTGCAATCTAATAAGATGTGGAGGGTCATGTGATTCCCATCACTACTGCAACTGGTGGAAGATGTTGAAACAAATTTCTCTCTCTTTGCAGGACACAACCGCCAAACTGAATTTGCCAGAATAGCAGCAATGCTTGATCCAGCTCTTGGACCTTCAAACAGACCTCTCTTGGTTTTGTCCTGCATTTCTAATGCTGAGATTGAAAGAATCCCCTGTGTTTACATGGCACATCAGCTGCAACTAAACCTCTTTAGCCAACCTTGGATGGTATTTTTTATTTTATCTCATTGTCTCTTTTCAAAATTATCTTCTTTGATCTGTTTGCATCATGTAACTGACTTCAGGAAGTACTTCTTTGCATTCTGTAATTAACTGCATAGTCCTATATGTCAGGAGTGTGGAAACTTTTTCCTGTTGAGATCTGTGTTATTTTGATTAAAACAGGCAGGTTCCATGTTCCAGCCATGTGAGTGGCAAAAGATAAAAATAAGCAGGGCTGTAAGAGGATGTGACTCTTACCCTTACTCACCACAATGCCATATGCTTTGTAGTTGCAGGGCAAAATGAGTAATATTAATGGCCCAGATATCAATGGGGTCAGTGAGAGATGTGGCCTGAGGATAGGT
This sequence comes from Sceloporus undulatus, assembly GCF_019175285.1. Classification (NCBI taxonomy): domain Eukaryota; kingdom Metazoa; phylum Chordata; class Lepidosauria; order Squamata; family Phrynosomatidae; genus Sceloporus; species Sceloporus undulatus. Next base: position 306,401,539 of record NC_056523.1, on the reverse strand, counting down.
CCAGAGATCTGGACTGAGGATCATGGTGTGCCTTTTGGCCTATGAACTGGTGGTTTCTCACACCACCTACACATCTCTACGGTATAGGATTTCACCCTAAATTATATAGCTGTTAATATGAGGTGGTAAATGGCCCCTTGCTTTGATGTGTTGTTGTTTTTTAAACCATGTGCATTAGCAAACTGATAAAGCAAAAAGTCATAACCTAAGTGCAGCCTCCTTCATAAAGATTAAAATATTGATACTAGACACTGGAGATCAAGGAGAAGACAATATATAGCCTCTGTGCCACCCAGCCACGTTGCTGGATTTTGATGACACAACAGTGGTAAGAAAGGTCACATTTTCCCCACTTCAATACAGGTAAAGAAGGTGCACAAGAAAGGTGTACACTTCTGTGGATGTCTCCAGGAATTGTGATTCACCTTAATAAGGCACATGGTCCCCACATTGTATGCCTTGTCTGCCTTGAAGTAAGCAGTGAATATCCAGGTATAAAATCAACAATTCCTTGCATGGGAAAAAGCACTGGTTATCCAGCTGCCACCACCAAAAGAGATTTGTTGACCAGAATGGGGTGTAGCCCTTGTAGGGTGATTTGGAAACTTCAGCATGGCCCACTAACCTGCAGAGGTTGTTTTCCCCCATTATGTTCATTCCCTGGCTGGCTGTTGTAATAAAATGCTAATGTCAAAACTTGAAAGAAGATTACTGTCTGAACTTCCCAGAATCTCCCAATCAACATGGCCACCAAGGAGTTGTAGTCACCAAAAAGGGTTACTTTTTTCCAAGCTCTGCTAGATTCAACACAGCCTCAACTGATCCAGCAAGACAATTCTTATGTTTATCCTTGAGTATTTTTTCCTTGTAAACCATAATTGTATCATTATGGTTTAAAAGGCAAAGCTACAAGGAGAAATATAAGAATTGTCTTGCTGGATCAGTTTAAGCTGTACAGAATCTAGTAGAATGAGCCACTGTGGCACAGTGGTTTGAGTGTTGGACTAGGATGCTGAAAGACCATGGCTCAAATCTCCACTCAGCCATTTGATGACCTTGGGAAAGTCAGACTCACAGCTTCAAATGAAGTTAGGAATTAACCTCTGAATAAGATTTGTCAAGAAAACCCTATAATACGGTTGCCATAAGTTGGAGTCAACTTGAAAGCAAATAACAACATACCTGAACCATAACTGCTTAACTCCTCAAGTGTGCCCATGTGTTACCTTTTCACGTGATCATCCCAGAGCATTACAGAGGTGGCTGATGTACTCTATGACTTGTCCCAGGGCCTATCACTGATTTCAGGAATCCACTTTCTTCATAGGAAAGTTAATAGCCTCTGTGCTACATGCCTTGCAGAAGACTGTAACAGGTATTTTGTCATTTTCTCCTTCATGGCTTGTCACTCCATTCTGATGTTGCCCCCTCTCTCTCCACTTTTCAGACATATTTCCACTACTATTTTTAAAAAGATATCCACAAATATGGCAGTCTTGCGGTATCCTGTACAGCCAGTGGTTCCTAACCTTTGGTCCTCCATTTGTTTTGTACTTAAACTCCCAAAAGCCCCAGCCAACTTGACAAAAAGTTGAGAATTATGGAAGCTGAAGTCAAATTAACTGGAGGACCAAAGGTTAGGAACTACTGCCCATTGTACAGCTTTTCTTGCTTTTGGAAGGAAGATTTTTTGGTTTTATATAACAAGACACTCAACATCTGCTTCTCTTTTGGCTTTTACAGATTCAGGACACTGAAGCTGCCACCTTAGATGGACTATTGGATGGAATTCAATGGCTATTGGAACAAACTGAACATAAAAATACTTAATAATCAGAAGTTATTGAGAGTGGCAATAGAGTTTTTAAAACTACTTAATTTACAAGCAATATTTGATTCATCATTTTCTATTGATTTGACAGATCACAGAACAAAGTATTGTTTTTAAGAAGGACTGATACTGTCATAATATATGCTATTTAAAACATAGTCTTGGAAATGCAGAAAAGAACGCTGCAACCAGAGCTAGCTGAGCTAGCCATAAAAGAGTGCTCTTTCTCTTAGTGTTTCCTATAGATTTATATCAGTTGCCTTTTTCCCTACTGGATTTATCCCAATGATCTCTGATTGGTGCCAGGGACCGTCCCAGACATAGCATTGCTCAGGGCATTGTGAGACATTAAAATAGTCGTTATCTCGTCTTTAGTATGTGCATCTTTTGTGAATCGCCTTGGGTCCAATTTAGGAGAAAGACTGCATATTAAATAAAATGTGTGAGGAATTAAAAGGGGTTTAATTCCTGGTATCTGCCCACAAATGCCATGTATCTAAACCTGGTTTGAGTCCTGATAGCACTCAATGGCAGTATCTTAATGATACTGACATATTAGACTTCAGCTTAGACTTGGGGAATTTGAATTAGCTTAATTAATTAATTTAGGATCTTATCCCTGTTTATACAGCTAGAAACAAGAGATTGGCAGAGACAAAGTATTTCAAATTAATTGATAAACGTATTGAGGAAATACACACATGCTAAAGACAACCTTTCACTCACAAAAAGACTCAGGAATAAAGGGATTAGCTGTGTATATAGAGGAGGCATTCTAATGGGTGATAATTACCTGAATGAGGCTGTTCTTTATGATGAATGGATGTTTCGAGACCCAAGTTATACAGAAGGGACTGTGAAAGCAGCTGAGGGTCTGAGCTAAATCAAATTTCCATAGTAAAGATTATTTTGATATAGATAGATTAAGAGGTGATAACTGCTGTCTCTGACGCCTGCCAGAAGACATCCTGGGGCTGTAAATTACCTTAATCCCTCATGTAAAATGTGAATCTTCCCTGCATGCAACTTCCTAAATTAGATGCTTTGATCTGCAAATTAACTTGGTCTATATACATGATGGTCTCACTTTGAATCTATGGCTGAACTAACATTTCCACTTAAGAATCATGCCAGAGAATCTACACACCCAGAACTATGGGAGACAATCCATTTTTCACAGCATTTCTCAGACAGAACTCAATAAATGATGCATTTCAAAGTGGGGCTTTTTTGGCCAAGAATTCTGGCCCCTTATGCACATGCTCAGTAAAATTTCTGTGATAGTATGAAAGATAGGTAACTCTTCATGGTACTGCCGGGTGGAGATACAGGGCCCATTCCCACTATGATTTATGTTGATTTGCAGATCGCTTTACTTGTGCCTCTTCCCATTGAAAATGGTTTCAGATGCAGCTGCGATTGTTCTGTCTCACTTTAAAGAAAGACACTTTTCTGATACTAGTTTTTTTGGTGGTTTGTTTGAAAAGAAGCAATTAGCAAGCATGTTCACTAAGTGGGTACAAAGGACCTGAATTGCATCAAAATGGAGGGAAGGGATTACTGAGGCAGTGGGCTGGTACAAATGTGTATCCCTCACCAGTTTTTGAGGACCTGTCCTACATTCCAACCTTTGGTTCAGGGGGAATTCCAAAACGCCCTCCATTCTGCAGACCAGGGTTTGAATCCCCACTGAGCCATGGAAACCCAATGGGTGGCCTTGGGCAATAATAACCCAGCCGATTCCCAAAAGGGAGGGAAAGGGGAACTTTTGTCAGGGAAGGGCTGCTGATGTGGGCTGGTGAGTCCTTCAAGGATCTGGCTGCCTCCTCCTCTGGGCCTCCAGTCTCTCAGCCTCATGAGACAGCAATGGCAAAACTTCCTCTGAAGAATCTGGCCAAGAAAACTCCCTCGGCTTCCTCTCCACTGGGGATTTTGGGCATCACCCCCCCCACACACACTCACACCAATCCTGGAGCCCCCAGACCGCCTGTTCCCCAGGAGGTTTGGGAGTTCTGGACTCCAGCAAGCAGCCCATGTTGTCACTGATGATGCATACTTGTGCATCATATGATTGACATATATATATATATATATAACCAGCTAGTGTGAACGACAAGCATGTCAAAATAGACACGAATGCAAGGAATTCTTGAAATAATTTGCTTAGATGGTGGGAACTAGGTATCGGCCTCAGTCAAATCTGCCACCTGGTGTCAAAACTGGTTTAAATGTAAGTGGGAATGGGCCCACAGATGATTAGTTTCCCAGTGGTAGCTTTCCGTCATAAACATATACCAGTTAGTAAAAATGGCCATCTAGAGCACCTATCCATGTGACAAGGAGAAATTATCTTCCTTAGCATATGTGGACATGTGGCAGCTTGCCTCATATTGGCATGTCCACCATAATAAGTTACAACTTCACAAATGCTTTCCTATATTCACCCATCTTTGTTTCAGGAATCAGCTGTGTTTACTCAGAGCTGTTAAGACTAGGTTTTCCTGCTTATCCAGTGTGCACATGCAATACTTGGGGCAGGCTGCATGACAAGCTCTTCAGTGTCTAGGTCAGAATGTTCTTAGGAAAATCTTTTTCCAGGAATGCCAAACAGCCAAGGCTGTGTAGCAGCATGGGAAATCTGTGCTCTTCCAGATGTTGTCAGTGTGTAGTTCCCCCTGTTCTAGATTACTGTCCATGTTGGCTGAGGGTAATAGGCACTGGATGTCAACAACATCTGGATGAATAAAAATTCCCTATGCCTGTTCCACAAACTGATGGTAGAGTATACCAAAACAAATGCTGTTTTAAATAATAATAATGGTTGTGGTGGTAATAATAATAATAATAATAATAATAATAATAATAATAATAAACAACCACTACCAGTATCAGATTTTTCCTCTTTTACAGTGACTGACTACAGGTAAAAGGATCCTTTCAGTGGTGGCATCGCACAAAGCAACTTCTTTTTTGAAAAACAAAACACTGGGCCCAGTGTTATTCAACATCTTTATCAATGACCTGGATGACAGAATTGGGAGCACACTTATCAAATTTGCAGATGACACCAAATTAGGAGGAATAGTTAATACTCCAGAGGACAGGACCAAGATTCAAAATGACCTGAATAGACTAGAAAGCTGGGCCAAAGCTAACAAAATGAAATTCAACACAGAGAAATGTAAGGTACTGCACTTAGGGCAGAAAAATGAAATGCACAGATATAGGATGGGAGACACATTGCTGAATGAAAGTACATGTGAAAGAGATCTAGGAGTCCAAGTAGACCATAAGTTGAACATGAGTCAACAGTGTGATGCGGCAGCTAAAAAGGCCAATGCAATTCTAGGCTGCATCAATAAAAGTATAGTGTCTAGATCAAGAGAAGTAATAGTGCCACTGTATTCTGCTCTGGTCAGGGCCCCACCTGGAATATTGTGTCCAGTTCTGGGCACCACAACTCAAAAAGGACATTGAGAAACTGGAGCGTGTCCAGAGGAGGGCGATTAAAATGGTGAAAGGTCTGGAAATCTTGCCCTATGAGGAACGACTCAGGGAGCTGGGGATGTTTAGTCTGGAGAAGAGAAGGTTAAGAGGTGATATGATAGCCCTGTTTAAATATTTGAAAGGATGTCACATTGAGGAGGGAGCAAGCTTGTTTTCTGCTGGTCCAGAGAACAGGACCCGGAACAATGGATGCAAGCTACAGAAAAAGAGATTCCACCTCAACATTAGGAAGAACTTCCTGACAGTAAGGGCTGTTCGACAGTGGAACACACTCCCTCAGAGTGTAGTGGAGTCTCCCTCCTTGGAGGTCTTCAAACGGAGGCTGGATGGCCATCTGTCGGGTATGCTTTGATTTGGATTTCCTGCATGGCAGGGGGTTGGACTGGATGGCCCTTGTGGTCTCTTCCAACTCTATGAATTCTATCTTACTTGGATTTCTTTTTAAATGCTGTGTTTTACTTTATTACAGTTTTGCAGTACATTTATGTCTTAATGTGTTTTTAATATTCGGTGAACCTCCCACTGAGATTCTCATTATGCAGTGGCTTCTTAATAAAGGAAATGAATAAATTGGCCGGTATATCAAAGCAGCTGATTTTGATTTGTTATAATTGTATGTAAGTTGTAAACTCCTTTGAACTTTATGGGGAAGGCATCATATAAATGCTTTCAACCAAGGATGGGAACTTTATGGATACTCAGCATCCGTTATGTTGACTATGGTGCATTACAGACTGCTTGAAAGCGGCGGTCTGCCACTGCCGCTGCCATTAGCGGCGCCGAGGAGCCCCAGCAGCCAAGCCACGAGGCTCCCTGCCGCCGCAAAAAAGAAGTGCCAAAATGGCGCTTCTTGTTGCGGCGCACTAATTACACCGCAAGCCACCAATGGCGCACTCGCGGCGTCATTAGTGCCACGTCATGTGTGGACGCTAAGTGTCCGCTACATTAAGATAGCGGCGCCCGTGTAGAACGGGTGCCGCCATTTTGTACATCCCCAGGATGTACTAGGGTTAGGGGCGTGAGTAAAGCACGCTCTTTCCTAACCCTAGTACATCCTGGGGACGTACTTTACGCCCGTGCAGAACGGGCCCAAGCTGGCCAAGGCTGATGGGAGTTGTCATTTGGCAATTCATTCCCCACCCCAGCTTTAAATGTTTATACAGTATGTCATTTTGGGCTCTTTAATAAATCGAGATTGTTTAGGCTATAACCCCTCTAGTGCTGGAAATGTTCAGAAATAGATTTAGGTTGCAGCCTTTTACTCATTTACCTGGAAGTAAGACCCATTGAATTCATGGAGGCTTAATTTGGAGTAGCCATGTATAAAGCTACACTGTAAGAGCATGTATGTATATAACACTTCAACACGTTTAGTCCAGTTTCTGGAAATTTTCATGGGTCCCCTCGGTAGCCACCAGAGGTCACTTTTGTTCTGTAGTACAGCGATCCTAGTAAAGGATTTTGTAACTACTATAACATGATGCTTTTTAATTAAAACATCCCAGTAACATCAGGCCTTGCTGGAGAGAGAAATCCTATAAACCAGCAAATGGTATACAAATATTTCTTTTATTTTTCATTGTGCATGAAACCATTGATTTTAACAGGAAAAGTTTGTTTCCATTTATTTCTGCAGGCATTTAGTAGGAGAATAGAGGCCTACCTGTGAAATCCTTTCTCATTCTTCATTTTTATGTGTCTTGAATGTGAGACATGTGATGGTAACATAGGGTTTCTCTTTTAGAAATATGGCTTGGGTCCACACTATCTGAAAGACTGCATTTTCCTGCCTGAGTCTTAACGTCACTCCCACCACCTTCTTAGAGACATTTGGGGTGCTTCTACACTGTAGAAATAATGCAGTGTAACACCATTTTAACAGCCATGGCTCCATCCTGCAGACTCCTAGAACTTATAGTTTTATGAAGCACCAGGACTCTTTGGCAGAGAAGGCTAAAGACCTTGTAAAACTACAGATCTCAGGATTCCATAGAGTGAAACAACAGCATTTAAAGTGGTGTCAAATTGAATTATTTCTACAGTGTAGATGCACCCTAAGTGAGGACATGGGATCCAGTCTTCATGGTGGTTGTTCCCAGGTTATGGAATTCCCTGCCATAGAAGATTCAGTTAGCTCCCCATCTCCTTTCCTTTTTCTGGAAGGCAAAGGCTTTTTATTCAGGGAGGCCTTTTGTTTATAAATAAAGTGGCAGATAGTTGTGTTTTTATCTTTTATGTGTGTATTGTGTGCCTTCAAGTCATTTCCAATTTATGGAGTCCCTAAGGTAAACCTATCATTGGGTTTTCTTGGCAAGATCTGTTCAGAGGTGGTTTTGCCATTGCCTACCCTTGAGGTTGATAGCATGGGACTTGCCCAAGGTCACTCGGTGGGTTTCCATGGCCAAGCTGGGAACTGATTGTGTATTATATTGTGTTTATAACAGGACCTTGTGTTTTATAACTGAACTATCGTGTAATTTTTTAAAAACGTTTGTACAAATCGTTTTTGGGTCCTGCATAGGGAGAAAGATATGATATAAATCAGATAAAATAAATAAATGTTATAACCTGTGACCAGATACTTAAATAAATAGCCAGTGACCAGAATTAGAGCCATGGCTCTAATTCTACATGATAACAGCTTTCATGTTTGAGGAATGACAAACACAGCACACATATATTTTGTACTCTGGTCTGCATCAATGTTGACAAAAGGTGCTGGGCTCTATGGACAGCTGCCCTGTGTATTGGGCTGCAGAAAATAATGGTTGTAACAATGTAAAAGAAGCAACCAAATAGAAGCTTCTCAGTGAAGTAAATTCAGTCTTGAGTGAATCTACCCACACTGGCTATTGGATCTTCCTGGATAGGAAGGATGTACAAGGATTTCCTGCTGAGCCTTACTTGAAGAACATGGTCTTCTTTTGATCTGGGGTGTTCCTTTGGTCCTGGCTTATTTTTTTGGTGACAGCTACAAGCTTTGTCTGATGGCTGGTTCAGGGTTGCTGGTTCAGTATCATCCCAGGTCCTAAGGTTTCTAGATCTAGGTATGACCCCTCAGTGATATAATTAGGTGTTATACATTCAAAACGAATCCTAGTTGCTCACAGATTGTTATCAACATACACAAAGACGTGTACCATATTTTTTTGCCTGTAAATTAGGACAGAAACCTTAGCTAAAGGGGCAGTTCCCAGTTCAAGATGAAATGGAAGGATTGTTCCTTCTCATTTAGCTAGGGAGGTGGGATAAGGAACATTTTATATAGCTTACTTGCTTCTAGCCAAAAGATGCATGCAGCACAAAACAGAGGCTAAGCCCTGGCACTACAGTGACTGGGAGATAAGGAAGAAGCTAGCTCAAGGGCTGTACAGATGGATGGCATCTAGCCGCCCATTTAGTGGCTGGATCTGTGCCACAGCAACTGCATGCCACGGCACAGATCCGGTCACTGGAGAGCGCAAAAACTGGCTCCTTTTTACACCCTCTAAAGGGCGTCATAACCATGGTGCTACAGCTTTGTGATGCCCTTTTGGTATTACATCATTTAGATGCAGCGCTGGGGTCACACCATGATGCCGTGTGCCATCTAGAAGGGTGTGTGGTGTCATGGGGCAGAGTCACAGCATCCAGTGTGTGGACGCTGCGCCATGGCTCTGCCTACAGGCTGGCATAAAATGCCGGTCTGTATAGCCTCTCAGTAAATACATAGACCCCCTGGAAAATATTTGCATGTTGCAACAACAAATCAGATTTGCAAATTGTAGCAAGCTGCAGCTGTACAACTTGAGCTGGTGAACTGTGGACAGAGCATTCCTCTTGCCCAGAGCTGTGCCCCCCCCCCCCAAAAAAAACCTGGAGAATATGCAGCCTCACGTCCCACCTGGAGATGGCCCATGAAAGCTGGAGACTTGGGGATAGGCCTTGAGACGTGGCAACCCTATGGTCCATCCCTGACCAAATACCCTAATTGAACTTGGTTCACCACTTATACATCTACGTCAAGAAATTACTACAGTTGCAAAACTAATCACTTGAACATTTTCATTAGGATTGGAAAGAGAGTCTTAGGCGGGTTACAGACCGCCATTTAGTACGTATAGAATACGTACTAGGGTTAGGAAGGGGCGGTGCTTCCGCACCCCCCTAACCCTAGTACGTATTCAATACGTACAAGATTGCAGCCCCCTGTTCATACGGGCGCTGCCATCTTGACGTATCAGACGCTGAGCGTCCGTACGCGTCGCGGGTGTTGTGACGTAGTGAGTGCACCCCTGGCGCCTCGCTCCATCACAAACGTGACTCAAAAAGAAGCTCCATTTTGGAGCTTCTTTATGGGTCTGCACGGGAGCCGCGCCGTGTGGAGGCTCCGGCTCCCCCGCGGACCAACCGGCGGCGGCGGCAGACCACAAAGCGGCGGTCTGTAACCCGCCTTAATTTCTATGAAACAATTAATAAGCAATGAGTTAAAATAATCTATTTATGTGAGATTTAACTAATCTAACTAAAGTCAACATGATTCTTGTTTGCCTCAACAGGAGTATAGTGTCTAGATCAAGGGAAGTGATAATACCATTGTATTCTGCTTTGGTCAGGCCTCACCTGGGATACTGCACCCAGGTCTGGGCACTACAATTGAAGAAGGATGTTGACAAGCTTGAACAGGTCCAGAGGAAGGCAACCAAAAGGGTGAAAGGTCTGGAAGCCAGACCTCTGAGGAGCAGGTTAGGAAGCAGGGGATGTTAAGTCTGATGAAAATAAGGTTAAGAGGGGACATGTTATCATGTTTAAATATTTGAAGGGATGTCATATAAAAAAGGGAACAGGCTTGTTTTCCATGGCTCCAGAGATTAAAACAAGGAATAATGGATTCAAACTACAGGAAAAGAGATTCCACCTAAATGTCAGGAGGAACTTCCTGACGGTCAGAGCTGTTCGACGGTGGAGTGTGGTGGCCTCTCCTTCTTTAGAGGTTTTTAAAATTATTATTATTATTATTATTATTATTATTATTATTATTATTATTATTATTATTATTATTATTAACCTTTATTTATGAAGCGCTGTAAATTTACACAGCGCTGTACATGCAATCTTTTAGTTAGACGGTTCCCTGCCCTCGAGCTTACAATCTAAAAAGACATGACACAGAAGGAGAAGGGAGTGGTGACAGGAAAGGGTAAGAGGTCCAGCAGTTCCTCTCTACCTCCGAGGCCTGGACCAAGGCAGATGGACTGGAGGGAGGGCTTGGCTTCAAAATGGAAGGTTAATCATTATCCAGGGAAAATACATACTCACAAGTAGGATAATACATATACAGTACATAGCAATACAGGAAATGGATCGATAAACAGGCAACAAAAGAACATCAGATAGTAAGCGACAATTATGCAATGCCTGGGAAGGCTTCTCTGAACAGGATGGTTTTCAACTCCGTTTTGAAGCTGGTTAAAGAAGTGATGGCTCTTGCTTGTGGAGGAAGAAGGTTCCAGGAGTGAGGGGCAGCAAGTGAAAAGGGGCGAATCCGGGATGGGGCAGAGGAAATCCTGGGCTGGGACAGGAACCCTTGACTACCAGAACGGAGGGCCCTGGTGGGAAGGTGAGGAGAAAGAAGGTCTGATAAGTAAGGAGGGGCCAGTTCATGGAGGGCTTTGAATGTCGACAGCAGGAGCTTATACTGAATGCGGAAAGGGAGGGGGAGCCAGTGAAGGGATGCCAACACAGGAGAGATGTGGTCAGAGCGGTGGGTGGAAGTGATAATGCGTGCAGCTGAATGCTGGACAGAGATTAAAGGACGGAGGTGAGAAAGAGGAAGCCCAGCCAGGAGGACATTACAGTAATCAAGTCGTGAGATCACTAGGGCATGGACCAGGATCTTGGCAGTAGAGGCGGAGAGATATGGTCGGATTTTGGCAATATTGTACAAAAAGAATCTACAAGCCTTGGCTGTGGTCTGGATCTGAGGGATACACGACAGAGAAGAGTCAAAGATAAAACCAAGACTGCGGGCTTGCTGGACTGGTTGAATAGAAATGTTGTCCACAGAGACAGAAAAGGAGTGTTGAAGGGTGGGCTTAGGAGGAAAGACAAGAAGCTCCGTCTTGGACATGTTGAGCTTCAAACGCCGATGGCGCATCCACTGTGAGACAGCTGTAAGGCAAGACGAGACTTGCTGTTCAAGCCTTGGAGAAAGGTCGGGGTGGAAAGATACAACTGGGTGTCATCGGAATACAGATGGTAGGAAAAGCCAAAAGAGCTGATGAGTTTTCCTAAGGACAGTGTGTAGAGAGAAAACAGAAGGGGACCCAGAACAGAGCCCTGGGGAACTCCAACAGATAAGGGAACAGGAGAAGAAGTCTGACCCCCTACAACCACTGCAAAAGATCTGCCAGACAAGTAAGATCTAAACCAGTCAAGAACAGAGTTTGAGAACCCAAGGTCAGAGAGTATGTCAATTAGGAGACAGTGATCAATGGTGTCAAAGGCTGCAGACAAATCGAGAAGGATGAGAACAGAGTAAAGGCCATTAGCCTTGGCCTGTAAAAGGTCATTCGAGATCTTTGTGAGAGCTGTCTCTGTGGAATGCCTTGGGCGGAAACCAGACTGAAAGGGATCAAGGATGGAGTTGGTTTCAAGAAACTTAAGACAGCACGAATAAACAACCCGTTCCAGAACCTTAGAAAGAAAGGGGAGAAGAGAAATCGGATGATAGCTAGACAAAGAGGAGGGGTCAAGAGAAGGTTTTTTCAGAACTGGGGAAATGAGAGCATGTTTGAAGTCCTACGGGAAGGAGCCTGTAGAGAGAGAGATTGAAGATATGGAGAAGCGAGGGCAGAAAGGAGGGAGCTATAGAGATTAGAAGACGAGTAGGAATTGGATCAAGAGGACAAATTCTGGCAGATTCCAAATTTGTGTCATATTTCTTTTAACATGTGTGTGGTCCTTTTTCATAGGAAGAGTACAAATACAGTTGGCCCTCCATTTTCATGGGGGATCTATTCCAGACCTGCCCCACAAAAATGGAGGCTCACGCATATTCAAGCCTCATAGGCTTGAATGAGGCAATCCCCCCCCCCCCGGGTGTACAGCCTGGGTGTGCACGCCATTGAAAATAAAGGAGGTTGCTTCTCCAGGGATATTCAAGCTTGCGAAGTTAGGAGGGCTGACTATATGCCTGTCTGAGTCATCTATTTTACTGCATGAAGAAGATGGAGAAAAAGCAAAAACAGTTTCTTTCAGCCAATTTTCATTTTTCATTTGAATGCCAAGGTCAAAATGTAGCTGACACCTTTAAGAACCAGCTGTGAGCACTTTACTTCTTTTCTCTGCATGGGGAGCTGGGGTAACAAAGCTAAATCTCAGCACAAGTTCCAGGTGAAAGCTCCATCTAGCATTTCGTCCAGAAACTCAATTACAGAGGGAGTGTGGCTACATCCTCTTATGTTATCCAGTCCCCAGAGGGCTTTAAACTGGAGAATCCATATGGTTCTGCACCTCTGTATTAGGGGAAGGACAGTGCTTGACAAGCAAACACGCATATAGACATATGTATTTACTGAAGCAATTAACAAACAGAACTAAAAAATATAAAATAAAAATGCTTCAACTTCATCAGTTGCTAAGGATGAAATTGAGCTGCATCCAACGTGGCAGTTTAGAACACTCTATTTCAGCATATTTTAGTGGGTGACCTTGGGCAAATCCCACTCTCTTGGAGGGTGGCAATGGCAAACCCTCTCTGATGAAAACTCTATGATTATGGCAGCTTTAGGGTTGCCATAACTTGATGGTATTATTCTCCCACAGCGCCAAACAAGGATAAATCAGAGATGCTACAATGTTCCTAGTTGAAATGCCTAGCCACTGCTTATTCTAGTTTCCTGACCATGACTCCAAACTTGTGGTACCTCAAGTGTGTATGCAGGTCTGTGGTCATTTTGGTTACTTCACTTGGGGAAGGTATGGTTTGTTTGCTTTTGAATTCACCTGTATATATGCATACAGAAAATTGTTTACATAAATAATGTAGGGCTTTTTTGCAAGGAAAAAAAAAGGACCATTCACCAATTAATAGAGAAACATGAAACAATGAAATTGTGTTTGAGAAAAATATATATATGAATACTACAAAAAGTGAAATAGAACTCTCTGTTGTCATCCTTGCTTGAGGATTGCTGGATTCTCCCCAATGGATTTCTCCAGTTCCAGGTGATTATAATAGGAAAGATACATCCCCACTTCCATTCTGGATCCCGCTTGCCATTGTTAGCAGGAGAGGTGGTTAGCAATGCACCCGCATTGCAAGTGCTTCACACCACATGCAGAGGTGATAATCAAACAATCTTGTAGTGGGTAAGCCATAGCATTGATCCTGCTGTGACAGAAGCATATGCTTCCAAGTAATTGCTAAAGAACTTAATTCACACTCTGAATGGGAGGACTGGAAACCAATGAAGTCTACCCTCTTCAGCATTGGCAAGAGAGACAAGTGGTTGCAGCTGATGGTAGTGAGTGGAAATAAAGGCCTAACTCCTCTTGACAGTACCAGTTTGAATAAACCCATTAAATCTATGGGGATTACCTAAGTGTTGACTCACCCTTCAACAATTGGTTCAATGGATCCCTCTGCTTTGGGCTATCAATCATATTAAGGTCAATGTCACCATGTCATATAAGATGGAAACCAGAAAGAGGGTTGGCGAATGTTGACATAGATGTCGAGGGTGACATTATCATCATCATCATCATCATCATTATATTTATTTATATCCCACCCTTCTCCCAAAACTGGGACTTAGGATGGCTTACAACATTAAAAAACACCATACAGTTAAAAACATACAAAAATAGCATATTAAAATAGAATTAAATTGCTACAATAATTAAAACAAATTCAATACTAAAATCCAATTTAAAAGATTAAAATGCTTAAAATACAGTAAAACAATATGACATACCCTCCAATTGTCCTGATCAGGACAGTCCTGATTAATCCTCTGTTGTCTCATTTGTTCAGCTGTTTTAAAAACATTTTCTCTCCTTCTCCCACTTTCCCCCTTTGTCCTAGATTACTTCAATTGTTACAAACTGAATTTAAACTGCAGAAGTAGTTTAGTAGAGGGGAGAAGAGAGGAGAGAGCATCTTGCCCTTCTCTCTCTGTCAGTTCAGGCAAAAGCAAACTGCTGCAGCCTATCCAAGCTTTTATGTTGTGCCTCATTGATAACTTTTGCCATCTTGACTACACTCGGATGTTACTTGGCTATCATGGGTTCCCACCTTCATCTGTGAAATGTTGGAGGATATGAGGTCAGATGGGAAGAAGAGAAGTAAATTCAAGGAAAGCTAGTTGATCTGGTTTCTTAAAAAAGCAATTGATCTTAGGGTTGTCAAATTTTGAAATAGAATATTTTCCTCCCTGGGCATGGCTTTGGATAAGTTTCTGTGTTGCTGAACAAAGCCAGAGTGGATCACAAAGAGGGCCAGGGCTGGAAGCAGGGACGTAGCCAGGATTTTAGGAAGGGGGGGGGTCCAGACTAAGTGCCACCATTATAATGGGGCTTGGGTGCGGCGGCGCAGCAGCACACACCATTCATTTTTCTAATGGAAGGGGGGTCCGGACCCCAAGATCCCCCCCCCCCTTGGCTACATCCCTGCTGGAAGTAACACTATTAAACATAGTTGTGATTACTTTTGATTAGAGTGCTGTTTTTTGTTATCATCTATGAAGAACAGAGACTGAGGTACTAATTTGTTTTAAAGTATACTGTCCATCTGATAAATCTGGGTGCTAATGGTTCTTTGGGAATGAATTGGAAGGTGCTCTGAATCCTTGCAAGACACAATATCCTAAGGCAACCAAGTGGTGTGTGGTGGTTTTAATGTTTGTGTTGGTTCAGGTCCTAACAAAAAGGAAACTTCTTTTGGCCTTGGGGATAAATCACATTAACTTGAGTGACTTGGAGTGTCAGAACAACTTTTTGAGGTAGCTATTAGCAGTAAATCCAGTAAAACCCACCAAACAGTGATATTTTTAGTGGGCCAACCAAAATGCACAATATGCATGTTCCAAGCTTTTGAAGCTCTACTGGCTTCTTCATCAGCCAAGGTGTTAAACACCATACAGGAAGGGGGGGGGAGAGAGAAACTGAAGATGTTAGTCATAGGCCAGCATTTTGCTGTACTTGTTCAGATGGTATGGAGTGGTGTTTCTTGCAGGCAGGCACCTCCTGCTTCTGGCCATGTGGCTACGGAGATTCTCAAAGTCCAGGAAATTTAACATATAGCAAATTCAATCCAATAAATACATAAATGACTACAGTGGTACCTCGGGATACGAAATACCCAGGTTACGAAATTTTCGGGATACGAAAAAATCCCATAGGAAAACATTGTTCCGGGTTACGAATGTTTTTTCGGGTTACGAAAAAACTTTTGGTGCTTTTTTCGGCTTTTTCGCACGGAATCGCGGCTTTTCCCCATTAGCGCCTATGGCAATTCGGCTTACGAAGGCTTTTCGGGTTACGAACGGTGCCACGGAACGAATTAATTTCGTAACCCGAGGCACCACTGTACTATCTATCTAGCTGGCTATCTATCTAAACTGTAGTAATACAAGCCAGTGCCTTGTCCTGACAACCCTGTCCTGGTAGCCTTTAGGGCTGAAGAGCAGGGTATAAATACCATAAATAAATAAATATATAATAAATATTGAGAAAGACAAGATGGATTGGGGACCCTTAACCCTATTATACCACAAAACTTACTCTCTTGGGTGCTTGCAAGAGCCCAAAATCATGGTTTTTGCACACACAAAAAATCATCCTAGAGAATCAAAAGACCAGAGAGTCCAGGGGGCATAATATAAACCTGGGGACCACATGGAGGCCACAGGCTCTACTTTTTTCATCCCTTCCATCTAGTCTTTCTCTGCTTTCCCTCACAACCAGAATCTTAAATAAACTTATGGCAGGGTGTGTGTGTGTGTCTATACATTATTTCAAATTTGAGTCAGGGGAACAACTTAATTAAAGGATTGTTACCTTAGTCTTCCCCATGAAAGAAAGCACTTTGAAGCTATGGAAAAAGTTATTGGATGTGCATATGAGTAGTACCTATATTTTCTGTGTATTTTCTGTATTATATTACTCACGTGTGAAATTGTAATGAAGTAGGTACATGAGATTACATCAGTTCTTTAGCATTAAGCCAAACAATTTCAAACAAGATTTAACAAATCAGATTGATGGCTTCATGAGAATGCCCTCTACTTCTGGTTGAATAGCATATTGTCTGTACAGGCAACAACTTTAAACAAGAAAAGATAATATTTTAAACGAACAAACAACTGTGTCCCAGGAAAGCTTATGTGTTCATGACAATTGTTACCCAGGTGAATAATGATAGTAAGAGGAGTAACATAATGTACATGACATGCACCAGTCTCTAAGTGAGGTAGTGCAAATGGCAAATAGCACTGAAAGCAAATTATCCAGTTTCCATAATTAACCTTGATGGATGGTTTGATTCTCTTGTCATCTCAGTAAGTGTTAATTTTCAGGGAATGTGAATGAACAAACTTACACAAACATATAATAGAGGGGACTGGGTGGCATTTTTTCCCTGCCAGTTCTATCATTAGGTGGAATGTGGCAAATGGCTCAGGCAGCAGATGTTGACCGTAGCCGTCCTGGAACCAATGACCTGTTCTGCACCCCCTCAACTAGACTGCTTTCCACAGGTTCACAAATGGGAAAGTTTGTTGAAGAAAGTCAACAGTTTAATTAACAGTTAACAGTTTCTATGGTTGCATCCCCACTGCAGAAACAATCTAGTTTGACACCACTTTAACTGTCATAACTCAAAGCTATGGAATTCTGGGAACTGTAGTTTGTTGTCACACCAAAGCTTGCCCCCTCTGAAAACCACTCTGAGCACATCTTGCCAACAAAAAAACCCATGATAGGTTTATCTTAAGGTCGCCATAGGTCAGAAATGACTTGAAGGCACACAACAACAACAATTCTGTAAGGCTGTGGTTGATACTATCAAGCTCAATGCCATCGCCAGGGCCCTTGTAACATCACCAGGACCCACCTCCTGTGACATTGCAGGGGATTATCCCTAGGTCTCAAGTTTGGGGCCTGAAATCTCAGGATCTCAAAAAGTCTTGATCTTGCAACACTAGCTCAGCTGCATTGAAGGAGACGGTTTTGCCAATAGTCACAGAGTAATAAGTTCAACTCTTTCTGGTCTGATTTAGGGCACTGAATCAGTTTCCTTACTGAAATCACCTCCACTACTATTTCCCCCTCTTCCGAAAATGCAATATACTGCAACTAGCTCCTTTGGAGGCAAAAGTGAACCAGGCTGAAGACCAGTGGTGATGATGGCATTAGTAGGGGTGTCAATCCAATCCATATTTTTTAGTCTAAACTTTAAAGGAACTATCCACTATTTGGGGGATCAGGTTCAGCACTGGATAACTCCTTTAAATTTCTGACTCAAACCTGGAGTGGATTCACTGTCCCACTGACATGGAAGTCACCTTCCATCATGACTGAGGACAGTCTGAAATAGAAAACAGGGACAAAACCTCCATCTGGAACAGAAACATGTTCTCTATGGCAGCTTCTCCTTAACCCTCAGTAGAAGTGACAAGGTTAAGCATGTTTTTAAAAAAAAAAAAATCCCTTTTTCTCAACAAGTACTTTTAATTTGTGACATGCTTTTAAAATTGTGTACCCGGAGGCAAGGATCTATACTTTTTATTAATCAACAGCCAGTGTGTTGTAATTGTTTGGACACTAGACCATGACTCCAGGGACCAGAGTTCAAATCCCTGCTTGGACATGGAAACCCACTGGGCGACCTTGGGCAAGTCACACTCTCTCAGCCTCAGAGGATGGCAATGGCAATCCCCCTCTAAAGAAACTTTCCAAGAAAGCCCCATAATAGGTTCACCTTAGGAGTCAGCACAGGTTGGTAACTATTTGAAGGCACACAACAAACACAAAATATATTTTAATTGCTTTCATACATAGTAAGTGATGGTGGTCATAATATGTATTCAAAACATAGGGAACTTCAAATCTTAAACCTAAATCCAGTTGCTAGTCCAGCAGCTAGAGTAGGCCAATTGAATTAATAAGATTTATGTAAGTGTTCATTTACAGTTAGGCAACTGGTTCAATGTATCTACTCTAGTTGGGGCTAATACTTCCAAACTAGACTCAAACTGACTCCAGATGTCCTGATTTGGCAGGCACAGTCCTGTTGAATCGTCTGCCAACCCATTTTTTGCATCTGCTTTTAAAATGTCCAAGGTTCTCTTTTCCTGTCACTTTCCCCTTTTGTCCTAAGTTTACTTCAGTTTCTGCAAACCGAATTCAAAGTGCAAACGTAGTTTTGGGGAGATGAGAGGAATGGCAGAATCTTGCTCTTCCAAGTAGGCTCAGTCAAAAGCAAACCTCTGCAGCATCTCCTAGCTTGCATGTTCTTCCTCATTAACTTTTGTCAACTTGACCACACTCTGATGTTGCTTAGACATGTGTCCCAGTTTGCATATGTGAAATGGTGTAGTTTTAGAAAGGTAGTGAAAGATCCCTTGGGCTGACTGTTTGCAGATGAAGGCAATTATTTTACCCTTGAAAGAAAATGCAACAATAGAAAATGAGTGACACATTCAAACAAAATATGGTACACTGAACAAATATTATAGTGTTCTTTTTAATGAATGGTTGGAAGCATTCACATTCAAACTTCTATCTAGCCAACGACATTAGAGAGAAAGGGAAAGAAATCAATTCAAAGCTAATATTTAATCATAATGGACAATTTAAAGCAACAAAAATGTGTAGTCAGAAGGTAGCATTTTCAGATCAGTGACTGAATAAAACTCTACATAAACTGCAGCCCTCAATCATAACTAGAGGACTCCTTGAAGTATTTCTCAGCCATGTAAAGCCTCTGCCCTTGAGTCTCTCTTATGAAATAAATTCTGAACCACATCCGTGTTCAAGGTAACAAAATTATGGCATAGTTCTTATTTCTCTCTCAGGCTGTGATAATGTTTGTATTTTTCTAAGGCAGAGGTTCCCAATTCCCAGATGATCCAGCCAGCATGGCCCACTGTAAAGGATTCTGAAAGCTGTAATCTTAAAACATCTAGAGACCCATAGGTTTAACATTACTTTTGAAATGATATTGTGCCTTAGCAGTCCCAATTCAGAGAAGATAAAGTTCTCCAAGATTGTATGCTCACTTATATATTGATTATTCTCTTTTCCAAGATTGGCCCTACCATTAGGAAGAGTAGAACAGGTGACATAGATGCTGGGACATGTGGAGAAGAACAGGAACCATGCAGGATGCTGGAATGTGTGAAGAAGAAGCTGCAGTTGATTGATTTTTCAGATGGGAAGTTGTTGTTGTGGCCTGTGTGCTGCGCCCATAACTCTTGTTGGGGCGTATGGAAATGATGCGCAGTGTCCACCACGACCACCTGCAGAGTTCAACCACGTCGACAGGACGCCAAGAAGAAGGAATCTGTGAAGATGTCTTCAACTAATAATGACTCTTACAAGTCTTCACTCTAAACGAGGGCTTTAATCTTCCTTTGCAGTATTTACAACATAGATATACACAGTGTATTGGACGTCCGTCTCTAATACACACTATTTACACCAGCAACAATAACAAAACCTCTGAGGCAGCCACATTAACACACAACCATCTCACTGCCTCTCAGTAACAGACACAGCCCACTCTCTGAGGCCCCAATTGTCTCTCTCTCTCTCTTTCAGTGACATCAACATTCCGATGATGCCCTGTTTGAATGCTGACACATTAGCTGCCACTGGAGCTGTAAATTACCTGCACAACAGCTCCCCCTAGTGGCCACACCAATGTCATTTCCTGACAGTTGTCCCATCATCAATCCTGTAGCAACATTTACCTGCTGGTCTGCACACAGAAAGGCAGAGGGTAAGGGAATCTTCTCTTTCACTTCTGGCAGAAAAACACCTTTGGTCAGCCCTGAGGAAAACTAGAAGACAGGAAGAAGTATTTAGCAATTTTGCCAGGTGTTACACATGGAGGGAGCTATACCAACAGTGGTCAATGAAATACAATACCTAGAAGTAATGTCCATACTTTGTGTTTGTTCTCCTCTTTGATTACTGAGTCAGTGGCACCAGTGTAGGAATCTGCTCTTCCTGTCCTGTTATTTGGTATCATCCTCCCCCACAATCCCCATATCTCTATGTCAGGGTAACATTACTGTTATTAATTGCCATCAAATTGACTTTGATTTACGGCCACCTGATAAATGAAAGACCTCCAGGTCCCTGCCATCAACAGCCCTGCTCAGGTCTTGCAGACTGAGGGATGTGGCTTCCTTGATTGAGTTTATCCATCTGGAATGTGGTCTTCCTCTTTTCCTATTGCTTTCTACCTTACTAAGCATTATTGTCTTTTCTAGTGAGTCATGCCTTCTCATGATATGACCAAAGTACAATAGCTTTAGTTTAAGTCATCATGGCTTCTAGGGAGAGTTCAGACACTATTTCAATGTCTTCATTGTCTCCTTTAAAGTTCATTGCAGTAATGAATACCTATCATCACCACCACCACCACCACCATCATCATCCCCCCTTTTCCCCAGACCTGGGAATCCAGACAACTTATAGCAGTTAAAACAGATACAGTTAAAACTATCTATCATACAGAAGTTAAAATATAACTAAATTATTAATAGAAGTAAAAGCAATTAAAACCATATCCATTAAAAAAAAAGAAAAGCAAGAAGTATGGCAATACAGCACATTACTTATGGTCCTTTCCCCATAAGCAATCAGTCCTGAAAGACATGGGAAAACAGAAAGCTCTTCACATGCGTATGGAAGGTTACTAAGGAGAACATCAGTCTAGACTCTTAAGGAGGGAAGTTCCAGAGCATGGGAGCAGCCACCAAGAAGACCATCTCCCACATTTCCATCAAATGTACCTGTACCTGTATGAGTGATGGGACAAAGGGAAGATCTCAAACACAAGCAGGCTCTTATGGCTTGGGTCCAGCTTACCTGAGGGAACACCTCCTCCCATATAATTCTTCCTGCACTCTCAAGTCCTCAGGGAAGAACCTACTACAGTCACAGAGAACTAGACTAGTAACTACCTCCCAGAGGACATTTGCTTCTGCCGCTCCAAAAATCTGGAACGATCTGCCGGATGAGATCCACCAACTAACATCTTTGGAGACCTTTAAGAAGGCAATAAAAACAGATCTCTTCCAGCGGCCTTCCCAAATTGATCCCCTAATTTCACTCTCCGCGTGCCTAAATTGTTTCTCTTAGGACCAATTTGAATACTTTTGATATTATTGTTTTCTCTTTTTATATGCTGTTACCTGCCTTGATCCAACAAAGGGAAAGGTGGGCTATAAATAAATTTTATTATTATTATTATTATTAGACGAGAAGTCAAGTCAAATAACCTGGATCTTAGCCATATAGGGCTTTATAATTCATAGTAGAAGAATGAAAGGAGACAAAGTCCCACATGCTATGTGATGGTTCAAAAACTTTTATTTCTTAAAAAGCCCAATGCATTTTGGCCTTATCACCAACTGGCCTTCTTCAGGGGCTATTATCAAAAATTTCTGGAGTTGCAGCCTGCAGTTTCAAATCAAAGTGGACCTTCCTTGGGACTTTGGGGTTTGACTGATCGCCCCAAGCTGGATCGGGGCTGCAGCAACCTCACACCGTGGCTCTGATCCAGCCTTTCGAGGGGAAAAAAAGGAGCTGCAAAAAGCAGCTCCTTTTTGCACCCTTGAAAGTATACCATAGCCATAGCAGCGTGGCTATTTGGTGCTCCTTCAGCACTGCATCATCTGGCTGCAGTGCCTGAGGCGCGCCATGATGCTGCGCACTATGTGTAGTGGTGTGTGGTGTCAGGTGCCCTGAGGGGGTGCAGTCAGGCATGCATCGTGAGGACATTACACCCCGATTATGCCTCCAAGCCAGCCTTTCAGGCCAATCTGTAAAGGGCCATTGTCTCCTTTCATTCTTCTACTGTGAATATATGCTTTCCATTCTGCTGATGTTGTTCTGTTCCTTTATGATTCATAACCAACACTTTGAATTGTGCCCAGAAATAAACAAGTTGTTTACTTGCTTAACCACACTCTTTAGTTTTGTATTTGATATTAGTTGATGTAGTATGAAGAGAGGATCCCATATGCAGACGTATTATATTTTGTAAGTAAATTCAATAGTACTATTTTTCTTTTATAAGCCCTGTTCAGGAGTCCCTTCTACAGAATGGTTATCGTGTGGCTAAAAAGAGTAGGAGTGCACGTGTACCATCCAATATGTGTTTGAGGAAATATCTCTAGGGAGGAGTCTGCTGTGCCTATATAGCCTCCCCGCTACCAATAATTGGGAACCCTGATCACAAAAGATTCTCAGTCATAGGAGATTATCACATTAGGGATGGGGCATCATTGTCCCTTCCCTGTCCAGTCCTTCCTACCCAATTGTGGGAAGGACTTTCACAAATGACCCACACTTGACCCACTAGGGAAGCACAAGTGAAAGTGTGAATCACTTTCACTTGCAAGCATACTGAACCTGTCATTCAGCCGCTCAGGAAGTGCTAGTAAAAGTGAGTACACAAATCATTTTCACATGAAAGCGGGCTGAGAAGCACTATCAGGATCAGCTGAAAGTGCTTTCAGCCATTATTTCCAGTCTTTTGTAATAACGGAAGAGCCTGTTAGTACAATGATGGCTGAAAGCGCTTTCAGCTGATGCCTGATAGCGCTTCTCAGCCTGCTTTCATGTGAAAGTGATTTGCGCAATCACTTTCACTTGGGACACATAAATGGCATAAGGATGGGAGAGCGATCCCATCCCTATGTGAAAATCTCCTATGGTTAGGAAATGAATATACAGTAACTCTCCTTTATAGACATTTCCTTGCAGTATTGAAAGAATGTTCAAAAAAGTCTAAAATCTAAGCATGCTGCTGTCTTAAATGTAGGTGGCAAATACATTTACTGCTTCCCAGTTTGTTCCCAGGCTTAGAGTGAGATGTTGAGCTTTCAAGCTTTATATGATCTGGAACAAGAATATCCAAGCATACATTTTCGTAATATAGCTCCTTGAGTTTGCCAGGTTTTGTTGGTGGTTGTTGCTTCCACATCCACTCGAGGTTTTTTGTAGTGATTTCTTGACTCTGCAGTAGGGCTCGTCCTTTAAAAAAGTCAATAACAATAAACAAACAAGGGTATTGTTTGTTGAAGTAGTCCTATGATCTGAAGGGAAATTTTCCTCCTCTCTTATTCCAAAAAGTTCTTTTTTATATAAATGTAGTGCACAAGTGCCATTTCACTCATGTACTAAAACTACAAATACAATTAAAAACAGAGAAACAAGGAGAAGAGAACATATTCTTCTAATTAAAAAGAGAGAGGGACTAAATGTTGCAGCTGGTGCTGGCAGTTGCCAGAAAATAGTCCAGGGGCAACAGCATCTTGCTTGGTTATTACAAAGACAGACAGCTTGTCCACACTGCAGAAATAAAGCAGTTTACACTGCAGAAATAAAGCAAGTTGATACTATTTTAACTGCCATGACTCTGTCATGTGGAATCCTGGGATTTATAGCTAGGTAATGTAATGAGCCTGATTTGTCAGAGAGCTTTTGTGCCTCACCAAACTACAAATCCCAGGATTTCACAGGACAGAGTCATGGCAGTTAAAATGGTATCCAATTGCTTTATTTCTGCAGTGTGAATACACATATACACACACACCCCGGAGGGAGAGAAATAACTTATAGCAACAAATATTGCAACCTCCCGACACATTTGCCCCATCCAGAAGAACCCTAAGCCTACCTGGAATCTCTTTTCATCTTCTGAGCCCCTCCTCTGCCACATACCCACATTATTAGAAACAAGAAAGGTTGATAAAGACTTGGAAAAGACTTTGCATTTGTGACTCCCAAGATGTGAACTGTCTCCAAGGCATGCTCCAGTTGCTCTATTTAAGTGACTTGTATTCATATTAGTAGTTTATGCTCCTACTGACTTTTTACTGTGGTTTGATATAGAGATTTTAAAAACAACTCTGCAGATTTATTTTGATTGTCGGTCACCTGTTGGAAGGAAAGGATAGGGATCAGTAGAACAAACAGCACAAAAACTCTACTTCAGAGGTTTTAAAAAGGGAAGTACAGCAGAGTTTGGAAAAGTTAGCTTTGAGTTAATAGCCAGAGATAACCCTTCCAGCACAGCCACTGGGGAATCTGAATCCTGTAGTAAAAAAAAAAGAAATACTTTCCCAAGTTCTGCTGCAGATGCTAGCCCTGAGGCTAGGCACTCTCAAAGCAATTTCAGGCAATTTTTCCCAAACAAGTCCAGTGTGGTTGCCTGAGGTAGCGAAATCTTAAAACATGTTGGGCTGAAGCAAACTGTCACAGAAAGTGGCAGGGGAGTTAGTCTCAACAATGCACAGTTGGTGACATTAGGCAAAGCAAACCAATTAGCAGTGCCCCAAACACACACATGCATGCAATGCATGCCTTATCACGGCAAAAAACCAAGCTGGAAACAAAGCCCTGTTGTTGCCAATCAGACAAACTCTGCATCTCACAGACAGTCTCTTCCTGGAGAGTAGATGATGAGCAGACAATTGTGCATTTGACAGACATTTTCTGGGTTATTTAGAGCAACTGGAAACAGCTAACCTAGCTATACAATACGAAGTCAAAATGCAAAGATAAACAGAACAAAAACATCTTCTAATTCTTTTTACACAGAGGTAATTTTGTGTTATTCTACGGTGCATACTGTGGAGCTCCAGAAATATTCAACTGTGATTTTTGTTTGCTATAATCTTGTGTCAGTTTGACCTTTCTTGGCACGGGATAGAAAATGCAGAATGGAAGTGTGGACATCATACTTTGTATTTTGGCCTCAGCAACAAAACCTGGAAAATGACATTTAAGTAGTAATTAGTTTTAGTTATGGTTCCTTTCTCCCCTCAAGCAGGTAATTGCTGTTATACTTGTGCTTTTTAAAAGCTATTTTCCTGAACATTTTTTTACAACCACTAATATTGTTCATGACAGCCAGCATGGGGTTATGGTTTAAGTGTTGGATTGTGATTCTGGAGACCAGGGTTTCGAATCTCTGCCAAACCATGAAACCCATTGGGTTTCTCTCAGTCTCAAAGAGTGGCAATGGAAACTCCTCTCTAAACAAAGCTTGCCATGAAAACCCTGTGGTAGGGTCATCATAAGTTGGAAATGACTTGAAAGCACACAACAACAACAATATTGTTCATTACATTTCTTGGCTTCATTTTTGACTCTTCTCTGTCATTTATTCCCCACATCCAAGCTACCGCCAAGGCCTGTAGATTCTTACTCCTCAACATTGCCAAGATCTGTCCATTCCTCTCAGCCTCTACTGCCAAAACTCTGGTCCATGCCCTAGTGGTTTCGCGACTAGATTATTGTAACCTTCTTCTGACAGGGCTTCCTCTTTCACACCTCCATCCTTTAATCTCTGTCCAGCATTCAGCTGCCCGTATTGTCACATCCGCTCGCCGCTTTGACCATGTTTCTCCTCTTTTATCCACCCTTCATTGGCTCCCCGTCTTCCGCATCTGGTACAAGCTTTTGTTAATTGACTTTCAAAGCCCTCCATGGATTGCCCCCCCCCCCTTACTTATCTGACCTTCTTTCTCCTTACATTCCTACTTGCACCCTCCGCTCTGGTAGTCAAGGTCTCCTGTCCCAGTGTAGGATTACCACTGCCCCCTCCTGAATTAGTCCCTTCTCGCTTGCTGCCCCTTACTCCTGGAACCTTCTTCCCCCACATGCACACCTCATCACTTCTCTACCCAGTTTCAAAACTGAGTTAAAAACTATATTGTTTAAAGAAGCGTTCCCAGGGGCAAGCCCCTCTCTGACCCAGGATGCCTCCTTTTAACCATTCATTAAGAAGCCAAGCCCTTCCTCCAGTCCAGGCCTCTGAGGTGGAGAAAAACTGCTGGACCTGATCCCCTTCCCCACAACCATTCCTTCTCCTTTTGTGTCATGTCTTTTTAGAGTGTAAGCCTGAGGGCAGGGAACCGTCTAACTAAAAGATTGTATGTACAGCGCTGTGTAAATTTACAGCGCTTTATAAATAAAGGTTAATAATAATAATAATAATAATAATAATAATAATAATAATAATACTTTTAAAAAATCTTAATGCTATCAAATGTTAACCTGTGAGACAAAAATACTCTTTTCCAGTTCATCTTGTAGCCATCTCAGCATCCACAAAAAAGCATGAAGTAGCAACAGCAGAACAAGCACTTGAACTGAAGACTTTGTCAGACGGTGGAAATCGGGAGTTTAACAAGGCATTTTCCCAGGATAGTTGCACGATCATGGCAAAGTTTTTCCCATGACATTGCGACTCGAGAGGATTTATCCCAGGAAGAGCCAGGAATACTCCAGCAACAAATCATTCACAGGAAAATCCTGTGAATGATTGTTGCTGAAGCATTCCTGGTTCTTTCCGAAATAAGTCCTCTCTAAGTGCGATGTGTGGGAAAACCTTTGCTGTGATCGCACAACTGTCCTGGGAAAATGCCTTTTTAAACCCCCAATTACTGATCTTGTAATGGTATTGCTTTTTAATGGCCCTCAAGCACAACAGATGACAGAGTATTCTATCTTGCTTGAGTGAAAGTTCTTCTCTATTTGGTAATTACTAAATGTTGTAAGTACAATGCTGGTGAAACAAGAGGCCTAGGGAGACAGGCAGAATTTTCTTGTAGCAGCTGAATTATCCTGTGGTTCAACATTAAGAAGGCACAATAGTTAATACCTGTAGCTGAGTGACTGAATGAGCAAGCAAAAGGCTATACCTGAGTAGAATCAGCAGAACTCAAGACTGGCAAGTAGGAAGAAATCAGGAGGGTTTAACAACCCCTCCTTCGAGTTCAAGCGGCAACTCTCATGCTGCCCAAGAAAGGGGACAGGAAAGCCCCCAAATGTAATAGAGAATAAACAAAATTACATAGAGAAAATGATGGAAACTACCATTCTTTCTTCCTCCTGTTCTACCTACTGTTCCCCCCTCACTCAATGAGTACAAGACACTCATGCTAAAATACAAATTGGTTAGTCTTAAGGTAACTGTATACTCCTTTCTTTTTCTGCACCCCTCCCCTCCCCTCATTCCCAATTGGGAGTTATAATTTTCCTTATTCACTATGTTTTCTTCCCTACAGAATGGTGATTACAGTGAAGATTTCAAGAGGTTTTATGTGTTAGTATTAAGGGAAGTTGCAAAAAGATAGTATTAAAGAAAGTTGCAAAATCATCAGTAGAGAATGACAGAGGTATTTACTTTACTTTAGTTACATTTAATTTGTTTATTTATACCCTGTTTTGCTCCCATATGGAACACAAAGTGGTTTACACATTAAAATGTTAAAACAATATGTTATGACAATATTGCTAAAATAATAATAATAATAATAATTTATTATATACCCCCCATCACTGGGAATCCGAGCGGTTTACAATAGAGGGGATAACAGACAGTTCCCTGCCCACAGGCTTACAATCTAAAGACACGACACAAAAGGAGAAGGGAATGGTGAGGGGGGGAGGGAATCAGGTCCAGCATTCTTCTCTCCCTTGAGGCCTGGACCAAGGCAGAGGACCAGAGGGAGGGCTCTTCTTCTTCAGGCTAGCCCCTGATGGAACTGGGCCAGCCTGCTTCTCCCTCAGAGGCCGAAAAGATGACAGTTAGGAGGGAGGAGCCTCTGTCTTCAGGCAGCCCCTGATGGTACTGGGCCAGCCTTCCTCCTCCCTCAGAGGCCGAACGATGACAGTTAGGGAGGGGGGAGCCTCTGTCTTCAGGCCGCCCCTGATGGTACTGGGCCAGCCTTCTCTCTCCCTCAGAGGTCGAAGATGACAGTTAGGAGGAGGAGCCCTGTCTTCAGGCGAGCCCCTGATGGTACTGGGCCAGCCTACTCTCTCCCTCAGAGGCCGAAAGATGACAGTTAGGAGGAGGAGCCTCTTCTCAGGCCAAGCCCTGATGGTACTGGGCCAGCCTTCTCTCTCCCTCAGAGGCAGAACGATGACAGGGAGGAGGAGCCTCTGTCTTCAGTCTAGCCCTGATGGTACTGGCTCAGCCTTCTCTCCCCCTCAGAGGTCAAACGATGATAGTTAGGGAGGGAGGAGCCTCTTCTTCAGGCCAATCCCTGATGGTACTGGGCCAGCCTTCTCTCTCTCCTCAGAGGCCAAACGATGACAGTAGGGAGGGAGGACCCTCTTCTTCAGGCCAGTCCCTGATGGTACTGGGACAGCCTTCTCTCTCCCCAGAGGCTGAACGATGACAGTTAGGGAGGGAGGAGCCCTGTCTTCAGGCTAGCCCCTGATGGTATTGGGCCAGCCTTCTCTCTCCTCAGAGGCCAGAACGATGACAGTTAGGGAGGGAGGAGCCTCTTTCTTCAGGCCAGTCCTGATGGTACTGGGACAGCCTTCCTCTCCCCAAGGGCCGAACGATGACAGTTAGGGAGGGAGGAGCCTCGTCTTCAGGCAGCCCCTGATGGTACTGGGCCAGCCTTCTCTCTCCCTCAAAGGCCAAACGATGACAGTTAGGGAGGGAGGAGCCTCTTTCTTCAGGCCAGTCCCTGATGGTACTGGGACAGCCTTCTCTCTCCCTCAGAGGCCGAACGATGACAGTTAGGGAGGGAGGAGCCTCTGTCTTCAGGCTAGCCCCTGATGGTACTGGGCCAGCCTTCTGTAATAATCTGTAATGTAAAAATTAAAAATATTATGGATAAAGTACACTTGATCTAGCCTATTTGCTTCTAGCCAGAAGATGGATGAAGAGTAGAGCAGAGGGTGAGCCCTGTCATTACAACAACTAGAAGAAAAGAAAGAAGTTACTGTAATTAAGCAAATAAAGTTTTCCAAGAGGTAGAATCTTTTTAAAGGAAGTGGATAGAAAGAGTGTGATCCTTGGCACTTTTTGAAAAACTGACATTCAGAATAATATTTTTTAAAGCACATGTGGACACATTGAAAAGGACATATTTGAGACAATTTAATAATAATAATAATAAATAAATAAATAAATAAATAAATATTTATTTATTTATATCCCGCCTCTTCCGATTGAGGACAATTTAGTGGCCATTCCTTTTATTTGCTTACTAAGAAACATCCTTCACTATCCACCAGCCTTGCAATTCAAATACTGGAAAAATCTCAGATTGACTCAATGTACCTAGAATTTGTGCCACAGCTATTACAGCTTTATGTTCAATTTAGCTTTTGGGTTATTCACGTTGTGTAAATAATCCTGGATGAATCTGAGTTGAATCTGTGTAAATTTACAGCGCTTTATAAATAAAGGTTAATAATAATGATCTCTGTTGTTCACATGCATCCCGAATGAACCCAATTAAATGGAGGGGAGCTGCCAAACCCCCCACTTAATCCGAGATATTTGATATTGGGGTTTCCCCCCAAGTTTTAGAAGAAGATCTGCATCATCGGTACCATGAATGTGAACAGATCCAAATAGACCCGGGATATGTGAGCAACTGAACTTGCAGAGATGCACATAGATGAGGTTCCATAGTAATAAAATAATAATAATAATAATAATAATAATAATAGTAAAATTTATTTATATCCTGCCTCTCTACAAAAAGCAATCAGAGCAGCTTACAAAGTTAAAATATACAGTCCAAACCCTCAACCCACCCCCCCTTAAAATACAATTAAACAGTGTGGAATTAAAAACATAAAACATACTTAAAAAACAATACAATAGCTGTGGTGAAGTCAGAGGTCACCAGTTAGATTTTCCTTCTGATAGCCGGAGAACTATTCAGAAAAGGCCTGCCGGAAGAGATCCATCTTTATAGCTCTTTTAAAGCTGTTTAGAGTGGTAATATGATGGATCTCGTCCAGCAGGCCATTCCACAATCTGGGAGCTACAGCTGAAAAGGTCCTCTGGGAGGTCGTAGACAGCCTTGTTTTACAAGGCTGTAACAGATTTTTCCCTGAGGGTCTAAGTGTTTGGGGAGGATTATATGGAAGGAGGCAGTCCCGAAGATAGGTTGGACCTAAGCCATTTAGGGCTTTAAAGGTGATAACCAACACCTTGTACTGGGCCCAGAAACTGATAGGCAGCCAGTGGAGTGATCTTAAGATCGGTGTTATATGGTCTCTTCTGGATGTACCAGAGACCAATCTGGCTGCCATGTTCTGTACCAGTTGAAGTTTCCAGACCAAGCATGAGGGTAGCCCCATGTAGAGAGCATTACAGAAATCAAGACATGAGGTTACCAGTGCATGTACTACAGTCCCAAGGTCCCTGACTTCCAGGAAAGGGCGCAGCTGGCGTATCAGCCGGAGCTGATAACAGGCGCTCCTGACCTGTTTGTGAATAACAAACCCACAATGCGTCGTGAGTGAGATGATTTGGATCGCTGCTCTAAAAAAAGACATCTGAATAACCCCTTTACTGCTCATCTTCTCTATTTGCTATGATTCTTGGTATTGTTTAGTTTGTTACTGTTCTTAATTGATAAGCCAGTTTAAGATTTTCCACATAATTACAAGAAAATTAAATAAAGAATTTAAAAAAAGAAATGATCAAATAAAATAAATCAACCAATGTAAATATAAAGATCCCCTGGAGATTCTTGGTAATTTGCAGCAATAAGTCAATTAATCCTTGCAAACTATAGTAAGCTGCTGCTCTGCTTTGTGGGCTGGAGATCTTGGCTGCAGCTTAACACATCAAAACTGCAGAATTTGCATCTTTGTGCTAAAAGGTAAAGACACAAAGATCCCATCTAAAGGCTAAAGGCATAAAGATCCTACCTAATCTTGGAAGCTAAACATAGTCAGTTCTAGTTAGTACTTGGATGGGAGCCCAGAAATTAATACTAGGTGCTGTGGGCTATTTTTCCGAGGAAGGAACTGGAAAAACCACCACAAAGTATTCCTTGCCTAAGAGAACCCTATGGAATTCATGGGGTCTCCATAAGCCAACAAGCAACATGAAGGCATATACACACACTCCTGCCTGCAGATGACTCACAAAAACTAGAGTACCAAGACCAACTATCTGGCAACCTCAGCTGCATCCTACAGAATCCTGGAGTTTGTGGCTTGGGAGATACTGAGAATTTAAAATACCACACAAATCTAGGATTCTGTAGGTTCTAGGATTCCATAGGATAGAGCCATGGGAGCTAATGTGGTATCGAAGTGCTATAACTATGAAAAAGAAAATCCTAATAAGGTGTTATATACCCTCCCTTCCTCATTCACTCCATCTCCTTTTCAAAATCCCTTCCTGTATCGGGAAGGGAATCTATTGCAAAAGTATCTTTAAACTCCTTCCTCACTGGAACCAGTTCTCAGCATTTTACCATGTTTGTTTACTATTCGAATGCATATCAAAGTATCAAGAAGAGTTAGGAAGTAACTGAGAATTTATCTAGTGTTAACTCTTAAAATATGAAGGAACAGAAGACCTATAATTATACAGCTAAAAAGGTTTGAAGAAATAAATAGGTCTATTAACAGACAAGAACGTCTTCATAAGATAGTCAATTTTGCTGTCACTTCTATGAAGGCAAGAGTTTTGGGGATGAAAACCTTGCAAGTGCATAAGATGAACTAGGGAGCAACATGCCAATTTTAGATTTGTTGTTGCTTTTGCTACTGCTGTATTTTTAATCTTTTTTAAATTGGGTGGAGTAGGGTTTAGAGCATGATGTACTTGCATGCATCTATCTTATTTAACTCTAATTGTAAATTAATGTGTACAGTTCCCGGGAAACTTAATTCTTTTTTGTAGCTCACTGTGATCTTTTAGACCACAGGAAAATCAACCTGGACTTTTAACGATGCATCAGTCTTCTCTGACAGGCTGGAAATGTAAAGAGAGTGAATGTATTGGAAACAAACTAGTCTACATAGGTTGTTATGATTTGTACTGATTTTTATTTTATTTTTACATAGCGTTTATTGTGCGGAGGCTACTTGACTGCATCTCGGTAGGATTTAATGTTCCCAGGTCACCAATTACTTAAATCCAGCTCTTCAGACGTAAACATATTTTCATTTAACCAATAAAAGCAAAATGAACTAAAGTGGTTTGTTTTTCTTTAGGCAGCAAGAAGAATAGAACATATTGATGAGCAAAAGAAAGCAGAGACCTAATTGCTCAAAAGCATTGCAGAAGCACTGAGGGGAAAAACAAAAACTTCTCCTTGTTATTTTTTAATCAATCTGAGCTAGCAAAATATATATATCAGAAGCATTGAAGAAACACTGAGGAAAAAATTAAAATGAAAACTTCTTCTTGTTATTTTTTTAATCGATCAGAACTAGCAAAAGGTATTACATTCGATACAGGCAACTGGCTCATTAAATCTTTTATCAAGTTGCCTGAAAAAATGTTTGCAGTTACTATATAATTAATGTATGAAATCCATTTAATCAAAACTGTAGTGATCTCTGCCACTTGAATAGCCTTTTTAGATCATGGTGAAGATTCTTATGATAAAACTCAGCACAAGTTAGGAAGCAAGGTTACGATAAAGTCAAATTTTAAAGCATATTTACTGATAAGTAATTTCTCAGACAACTCAGACATGTGGATGACACCATACTACTAGCAAAAAACAACAAAGACTTATAACAACTACTAAGAAGAGTCAAAGAAAAAAGCATAAAGGCAGGCTTACTGCTGAACATTAGGAAAACAAATAATAACTATGGAGGATTTACATGAATTCAATCTAGACCATGAAGAAATAGAAATAGTCAAAGATTTCCCATACCTAGGATCTATCATTGACTGGGAAGGGCAGCTATGGAAGAACTAAACAAAATCCCAAAGTGCAAAGATATAAAAATGAACAGTAAAGTGAGGATAATCCAAGTCATTGTATTCCACATCAACATGTATGGATGTGAAAGCTGGACAGTGAAGAAAGCAGATAGAAAGAAAATCAGCTCATTGAAGATGTGGAGAAGAGTGCTGAGAATATCATGGACAGCCAGAAATGTGTACTTAATAAATGGGTACTGGAGCAGATCAGGCTTGAGCTCTCCTTAGAAGCCAAGATGACTTACCTGAGCCAGTTGAACTTTGGCTACATCATGAGAAAACACAATTCACTGGAAAAGACAATAATGCTAGGAAAGGTAGAGGGTAGCAGAAAGAGAGAAAGCAGTTGAGGACAGTCATCTCATTCATTGGATTGCCATGAGCTGAACTCAATCTGAATGCAGTTAACAACAAATTCTACATTCAGTGGGATTTGGCATCTATTACATGGGTGGGAATCATACTGCTTTCCAGATGTGGCTGGACTGTAACTCCTAGCATTCTTCACCATTACATAGGTTGGCTAAGGCTACTGGGAGCTGTAGTCCAACTATATCATGAGGACTACAGGCTACATGGAAGTGTGATGAGAGTATGGCGGGGTACAGACCGCTGCTTTGCGGCAGTCTGCCGCCGCCGCCGGCTAGTCCGTGGGGGAGCCGGAGCCTCCACACGGCGCGGCTCCCCTGCGGACTGAAAAAGAAGCTCCAAAATGGAGCTTCTTTTCAAGTCGCGTTTGCGACGTAGCGAGGCGCCGGGGCGCACTCACTACGTCACAAAGGACGCGACGCGTACGGACGCTCAGCGTCCGATACGCAAAGATGGCGCCGGCCATGTAGAAGGGCCGGCGCCATCTTGTACGGACGGAGTCCGTACTAGGCCCAGGGGCGTCTAAAAGAGACGCCCCTTTTTTAAAATGGGACGTCCTCCGGACGTCCCAAATGACAGTGCAGAAAGCCTCTATATTTGGCCTGGCTTTACTACTATTACTAAAACCCAGAACTTGGAAAAGTTACTTTTTAAGACTAAATCTTAATCCGAATACATACAGTGCTTTCTACTGTGGACAATTATGCATGAGATAAATCTAAGAATAGAAAAAATGTGTCTGGCATCTAGTTGATTAGTCCCAGCAACAGCAGACCTATTCAACCAATTGTTGAATGGTGAGTCAACATGATAAATCTATTGGATTCAATGTGAAGTTGAAGGCTTTCATGGCCGCCATCCATAGTTTTTTGTGGGTTTTTCGGGCTATGTGGCCATGTTCTAGAAGAGTTTATTCCTGACGTTTCTCCAGCATCAGTGGCTGGCATCTTGGATTCAATCTGTCTAGCCTAGTCAGAACTAAAATAAATTTTAGGGTCTGTATGTGTTTTTGCCTATCAAAGGGGCTATACAAACAGCCCATTCAAGGGCAGCTCTGTGCCACCCCTGGAAGCACTGGTTTGGGGATGCAGCAGCCGCATGCCATGCCCCCAACCCGGTGCAAATAGAAGCTGTG
The DNA here is from genome assembly GCF_019175285.1 of Sceloporus undulatus. Taxonomy (NCBI): domain Eukaryota; kingdom Metazoa; phylum Chordata; class Lepidosauria; order Squamata; family Phrynosomatidae; genus Sceloporus; species Sceloporus undulatus. Next base: position 306,366,757 of record NC_056523.1, on the reverse strand, counting down.
AAACATGGCTCCTATTTGTGCCCTAGAAGGGGTGCCATAAGGGCCACAGCATGGCCTTATGATGTTCCTTGTGCGCAGCGCCGTTTGGATGCTGCTCATGACAGATGTCATTATGGTGCATGCCATCTGGATGGGCATGCACCAAGATGGCGTCTGGGGCACATGGTAGGGTTTGTGAGCATTTGAACACTCTGCCCAACTGCAGCCCTAGTTCACGGTCAGGCCAGCACAAAGTGCCAGTCTGTACCGCCCCAAAGCTGTCATGGGACAGGATCTGGACATGGAAGAGGAGTCCAAAGAGGAGGCTGAAGAAGTGACTAAGACATATCCATCAGGCAAAGAGCAGCCTGCAGCTGCACAGTAGCCTCATAGAGCTCTCCCTGCTGAAGAGCAACCTCAGCCAGCAAGATAAAGGCAGAATTAAGTTGCAACTGATGGGGCAGAGGACACAGCTGAGAAGGCAGCACAACCTCTGAGTCTGAAGACTAGGTACAAAGAAAGCAGGACAGCTCAAGGACACTCAAGCAAGCTGCTTGCCAAGCAACAATGAAGAGTGTTTCATTAGAACCAGCTGGCGCCACCCTATTTAAAGCTGAGTCTACCTAATGCCAGCAACCTGTCTACTTCTTGTCCAGGACCCAAACTGGATTCAAACTACAAGAAAAGTGATTCCACCTCAACATTAGGAAGAACTTCTTGACAGGAAGAGCTGTTCGACAGTGGAACAGTGGAACACACTCCCTTGGAGTGTGGTGGACTCTCCTTCTTTGGAGAATTTGAAACTGAGGCTGGATGGCCATCTGTCAGGAGTGCTTTGATAGTGCATTCGTCCATGGCAGGGGGTTGGACTGGATGGCTCTTGTGGTCTCTTCCAACTTTATTATTCTATGATTTCTGTCTCCAAACTCTTGGAATTTAGACCTTTGACTTCTTCAACCCTTGGACTGTGTTGACCTTGCTTCTTCTTGATTTCCTTGAATCAGACTGCTTGACAAACATGTTTCTCTGGATAGACAGCCACAGGGAAGGATATTTTCTGGGTGCTGGAGATTTACTGCCTTTGCCAGTAATATCAATTAATTGTTCCTTCCAGCCAACGTGCAACAGGACAAAAGCTATAGTGAAATCAGTGAAAGACAGTGAAATCTAGACACATGCAACCTTATTCGTGAGAACCTTAGGGGTATATTTCTCAAGGTTACATGTTTTTTTAAAGTAAATTGATTAATTTTAGTTATTTTTAATGTGTCCCTGTGTAGCACTATCTTCAGTCACTAGGTGGCAGATTTTCCTAACCATTGTACATGTTTGCCATTGAGACAGTGTGAAGTTAAGGGGAGATAGCCTCAAAAAGAGAATTAATAGAGCATTAAATGAGTAGACTCCTGAGTGGAGCTGTAAGGAACAATCTTGTTAGCAGCTCTGCCTTGAGGATGCAATGTCTTTCTCATCACTGAGACAGGCAGGGCATAAGGTGTCCAATTCTACTAATTGTGTCAGTTTGCTTTAGTGTCTGAAACTGACTCACACAGAGACTGTTACAATATATAGAGCTGCCCAAGGCTGAATGTTTCGAAAATGGATTTTTATCCTACTTGACACATTACCCCATTTCAAACATTTGAGGCATAATGACAATCCTGCTCTTAACAAGCCTTAAGTGTATTATTAACTCCACCAAACACATTTAACAAGCTTTCAGGCTGGTGTAATCAAGAATGTACTTTAAACATGATGACCCCCAAAAACAACAATATCCTTTTTTAGAGCAGCCAACTTCAAAGGTTCAATAAACCTGAAAGATGAGACTGATTACATCTACCCAATCCCACTGTGTGTGAACAGCTCCTGTGTTATCACATTTTTCTGCTTAGTAAACTTTGCCTGACCTGATACTTAAATCTCACTTTCCCAAACACTTCATTACTTCAAAATTACTAAGGTGGCTTGTTTCTGATGATGATATTTCCCCTAACAGTTCAGATACAGAAAGAGCTATACCTGGTTATCACCACTCATATCATTTCACACAGCCCGCTCTGCACTCTGTTCATCCATTCACTGACTTAACAACTGAGTACAGAGCAAACAAATAAAATGTACAGAAGAGGTGAGCAAAGGGTTGCCTGCAGGCTATGTGCAGCTCCACATCCCACTTCAATGGGCCCTGAAACCTCCCTTTACTCTACCAAAGCTTCCAAAGCCCCAAAACGTTAAAAGGCATGATTTGGGGGCAGTATTCACCACAAAAATTGCAGAAGTTTCCCAAACATACCAAAACCCACAAAACGCCATACTACTCACAAATGCCTCATTTTACTCTGCAGTCCATCCCAAAATGGCAACAAGAAATGGCTCAACATCACCTCTTGTCACCATTTTGAGTGGGACAATAGAGGAAAATGCAGGTATTTGGGCTTGCTGTGTAGGTACAGCAGCTACATTCTATGGGGAAGTTCTGGGGGGATTGGTCCCCAGCCTCCATGCAGTTTCTCACCCCTGATGTTTAGGAAGTTGCTGCTTTTTGTCAGATCAAAATAGTTGTCTATCCAGGCCAGGGTTGTCTGCTCTAGCATTTCCCCATCTGATGACCCATAGATGCTCTGGTCTGAAACTCCATTCACCCCAGGCCATGTTGCCAATGATCAAGAATGCTGGGATTTGAAGACTAAAACATCTAGAGCAGCATTTCTCAGCCTGTGGGTCGTGACCCCTTTGACCATATTTCCAATGGTCTTAGGAACCGAGACACCATTCCTCTATCTGGGGGGGGAGGTGGTCACCACAACATGAGGAACTGTATTAAAAAGTTGCAGCGTTAGGAAGGTTGAGAATCACTGATCTAGAAAGTATCAGAATGGGAAAGACTGGTCAACAACTCTCTACTGGCAACAACCCTCCAGGGTCTATAGATCAGTGTCAACTTGATCCTTACCCATACATGCCAGCGATTGAATTTGGGAACTTGGGCATATCAAGCATTTGCTTTAACACTGATTTATGGCCTCTCTTGGCATATATGTGGGGATAATGAGAGATCTATGAAATCAACAGATCCCTCCAACTACTGGGGCTGGCCATAGCTCAGAAAACAACTCCAAGAACCTGGATGGGCAGGCTGGAGCTTCATCTGAGGGCTCTCCTTCCATTTAGCACCAGCCACTTCTAAGGCCATCAAAGGTTGAGGAAGCAGTAGCCTATCTCTCATGCTTAAATACATCTCTATGACTTGCTGAACTGAACTGCTGAATTTTGCAACCAAGAATTTAGTGCCTGAATTTGTTTCCCTCCCCACCTTTCCCTCTAAGTCCTCTTTCTTTTTGTGTCATAGCTTCAAGTGCAAACATGTCTGGAGGGGCTGTCTCATTTCCACTGTTTGTAGCCCACATCCAGAGTCTTGTGAGACAAAGAGGTGGTTAAAATGAGTTAAATAAATGATATAAGAAGGAAGAAGGAAGTTAGCAGGTGAAGAACAGTACAAAGGGGGGGGGGGGGATGCCTTCCAGGTTGAGTGGAACCAAGCTCTATTTAATCATGCAAGGACCCTGTGTGTGTTAATCCTCCTAAAACTGATATGATTTCAAACTATCATCTCATACAGCTCTGCAGGAGGATGCATTATTTGTGTGTCAGGAACCCATTTTAAAGTATGGCTGTAATTGTGCTAACATTTCTCATGGTTGTCTCAGCTCCACCACCATTTTATGAAGCTGACTACTGCTTTACCTTTGCTCAGCCCTAAGCATTTAGTAATACTACTTTTGCAGCTGCTCAGACAAAACTGTATGTATGAGGCTCATCCTTATTATGCTGTTTAATTACGATTATAATGATCCCTCATATGGAATTTAGCCAGAACTAATTTAGTAGTTTAATGTGGTAAAATGCCGCTCCAGGAAAACGGGTAGGCCCTTTTAGTGGGCATTAGGGAAGGGGCTACTGAGGCCAAAGGCAAGTGACTGGGGTACAGAGCAGCCAGACAATCCAGCAGCTGGAACCCCATCCCCCAGTGTTGTTGCGGCTAGGACGCTGTTGAGAGGCGCACACGTTGCGTGTGCGTGTGTGGATATATATATATATATACACACACGTACATATATATACATACAAACATCGGGCCTGCTCCAGCATGCCCCCAAAACGCAACGGCGCCCAGGAGAGGCCTCTTCCCCTAGCCACCAGGGCCCAATCGGGCCAGCCCAGGAAGTCATCGGCTGATTTGGCCCCTCGGAAGAAGCAAAAGAGACCAGCAGAAGCTGCGCCACAGTTATCTTCTCAACCTAAGAGGCGACATACTCGGCCTTCAGCTTCGGCTTCTCGGCAATCAGCTTCAGTTTCAGCCCCGGGCAGGGAGGACGCGTTGGTGAGCATGCAGCAGTCCATCGCGGAACTGATTAGAGAGTTTCGGGAGAACAGGGGCCAGGTCCAACCACATGCCAGGAAAAAGAAGCGCTCACGCCGCGAGTCTTCATCTAGCAACTCTAGCTCATCTTCGAGGGGTTCGACTTCATCGTCCGTCTCCTCTGCCAGCTCGGTGATCCCGGTTCCTTCCGCTCCACCACTGGTGGCTCACAGTTCTTCTCAGGCCAAGGATGATGCAGCGCTTGTACCTGCCCTCCCGTCTGGTGATGCTTCGGCTGTGGTGGGTGAGTGCGTACATCCCAGTTCCTCCAGGGAGCATTACTGGCTGGAGGGTGCACACATCCCGGGCATGCCTTCCTGGGCCATCAGGCGCAGGACCCAGCGCCCAGGTCTCCTAGGGGTTTTGGTCGACCAGCAGGCTCTGGGTTTCCCCAAGTTTTCCAGGGGTGAAAATCCACCAGGCATTCACCTCCGGAACAGGGTCAGAAAGAAGATCTTAAAAGGTTATTTTGTGGATGTCTTCACCCTGCTCAGGCCAAAGGGGGAGGAGGCGGGAGCCATATCGTCCGCCAAATCCAACAAGAAGGGCCCCAAGCCCCCCCCCCCCCCCCGTAGAGCACACCTTCCTCAATTGGGTCGAGGGTTATGGGGTTTTCATGGCCGTGGTCTACATGGCCTACCCCGAAGGGGGCTGGCACCTCATCAGTCACATGCTAAATGTCCTTAGGGCACGATCCATTGGGGGAGATGCTGCTGCCATCGCTTATGACACAGCTTTCCATCAGCGGGCTTCCCAGAGTGGTTCTGACAGGTGGGACCTCATCAAGAGTGACATCTGGCTCCTTGAGGTGGGTCCGCATGCCAGGGCCAGGCCTCCAGCCAAATGGCAGGGCAAGCGGGACCCTAGGAGGCTGTTGTGTTGGGAATTCAATTCGGGCAGGTGTGCCCGCCCCCAATGCAAGTTTGACCACCGTTGTGAGATTTGCTTCGGCCCTCATGCCAAGCTGGTCTGCCCTCGCCCTCCAGGACCCCAGCAGCCATTTCGATCGGGACGCCCCACTCAGGCAGCTTCTGGAAAGAAGGGAGTCTCCAACTCCAACTCCGGAAAGGTGGTGGGTCCCCAGTGAGCCATCACAGGATGCCTCGTCGGGTTTTGGCCTAGCAGCCACGCCCATCCACCCACAGGCCCTCCTCCCACAGCTAGAGTGGTACCCTGACAAGCGGGCTGCCTCCCTCCTCAGATCAGGTTTCACGGAGGGCTTCAGGATCCCTGCAGCAGGCCCCAGGTTGCCCTCGGATGCTCGCAACTTAAAATCTGCCCGAGACATGCCCCACATTCTCATCGACAAGGTCAACAAAGAGCTGGCTGCAGGCAGAGTGGCGGGCCTGTTTGCATCTCCACCCATGCCTAACCTTAGAGTTTCCCCCTTGGGCGTTGTCCCAAAAAAGGCCCCCGGGGAATACCGGCTCATTCACCATCTTTCCTACCCTCCTGGGGAGTCGGTCAATGATGCTATCCCACCTGAGCTCTGCTCTGTCCGCTATGCCACTTTTGACCACTTTTGACTTTTGTCCAGTTGGTTCAATTTTGCGGGCGGGGGGCCCTCATGGCTAAGTGTGACATCCAGTCGGCCTTCCGGTTGCTACCGGTGCACCCTGATGACTTCTGCCTGCTAGGCTTCAGGGTGCAGGACCAGTGGTACTTCGACTAGGCCATGTCCATGGGTTGTTCTGTCAGCTGTTCTGCCTTCGAGACCTTCAGCACATTCCTTGAGTGGGAGGTAAAACGCAGGGCCACCTCCCCCCTGGTCACACACTATCTAGATGATTTCTTTTTCATGGGCGGGGCACACTCCGATATGTGTGCAAAGCTCCTGCTCACCTTCCAGGACCTGGCCGAGGAATTGGGTGTGCCCTTGGCCCCTAACAAAACTGAGGGTCCCACCACGTCCCTCACTTATTTAGGCATCCAGCTTGACTCGGTGGCTGGGACATCCCGGCTCCCCTCCGACAAGCTGGAGGCACTTCACAGCAAAATCAGGGCCACGCTCACAGCCACCAAGGCCACCTTGAAGGACATTCAGTCCTTGCTTGGACACCTCAATTTCGCCTGCAGGGTGGTATCACCAGGCAGGACCTTTTGTGCCAGGCTGGCCAGGATCACCACTGGGATTGCAGCCACCCATCATCATGTGCGCCTGACATGGGGCATCAAGCAGGACCTAGCAGTCTGGAAGGGTTTCCTGAGCCATTTCAATGGGGTTTTCATCTGGCAGCGTCCTTGGGACCTTGGCCAGAGCTTACAGGTCCACTCGGATGCAGCGGGCAGTTTGGGCTTTGGGATCTATTTCCAAGGGCACTGGTGCGCCCAGCGGTGGCCTGCCCATTGGGCCAGCAGCGGCATCTGCCGTGACCTCACATTTTTGGAACTCTTCCCTATCGTTGTTGCCCTTCACTTGTGGGACGGGGCACTCAGCAACAAGGCTGTCTGCTTTTGGTGTGACAACCAGGCGGTTGTGAACATAATTAACCAACAGAGCTCCAAATCTGAGAGGGTCATACAGCTTGTCAGGCACTTTTTGCTTCGCTGCCTTCAGCGGAACATCACCTTTAAGGCTCGTTTTGTCCCAGGATTAGAAAATAATGTGGTAGATTCTCTTTCCCGTTTTCAGGAATCCAGGTTCCGCATGCTGGTGCCCGAGGCAGACCCTTCACCCACGCCTTTCCCGGAGGAACTGCGGGAGATTGGCAAGCTGATGTGATGCAGGGCATCTTGACATTGGTGGCCCCTGCCACTCTCAGGGCCTACTACAGGGCCATGGCTAAGCTGCAGGCCTTCTTCAAGGTGGTCAATTTGCAGGCCCACTGGCCTATTCAGTCCCAAACTGTCCTCCGGTTCCTGGTGTGGCTGAGATGGATGGGCACGTCACCTTGGACCATGTCCGTCCACTTGGCGGGGATGTCCTTCTTCTCCAAGGCTGAGGGACACCCGGATCCTTGTGCTACCTTCCGGGTCAGGAGGATGCTGGAAGGCTGGAGGAGAGCACACCGATCCAACCAGGATGGAAGGAGGCCCATTTGTTTCATGCTCCTCAATAATATAGTTGGCCAGTTGCCCTCGGTTTGTGTCTCCTCCTACGAGGCTGACCTGTTCAAAGCTGCATTCATCACTGCTTTCTTTGGGGCTTTTAGGGTGGGAGAGTTGGTGCCCGCCTCCAGGGCTGATATATCTGGGTGGGCTTTACAGATTGGTGATGTGTCCTTTGCTCGAAATATTGTCTATTTAGCTCTTCACAGGTCCAAGTGTGATCAACTTGGGAAGGGACAAACCATTGAGCTGCGGAGGCTACGTGGCTCTCACCTGTGCCCAGTTAAAACTCTTCAGCAATTTGTGGCAGCCCGCCCCCAGAAAGATGGACCACTGTTCGTTCATGCCGATGGAACTTCACTAACACGCTACCAGCTGGTGTCGGTATTGCGGATGCCCCTGGGGAGCCTCAACCTGCCGCCGGAGGAATTTGGCGGCCATTCCTTCCGGATTGGGGCTGCCACATCTGCTGCTCAATGCGGACTGCCAGTGGACACTATAAAAAGGCTGGGAAGGTGGAAATTGGGGGCTTTTGCAGGCTACATTCGCCCGGACAGAGACGCTTGCACCTCTTTGACTACAGGGTTGTAGGGTTGGCGGAAGGCAGGCTTGCCTTCTGTGGCGGTTGCATAGGTCTTGGATCTGGTAGGTGTGGTTTCCAGGGCTGCGTAGCGCTGGATCAGGAGTCCATCCGGACACGGGGGCGCTGCGAGCAAGGCGGTGTTGCCATTGCGGGGGCATCACCAGCACAGCGTCCCCCGTTGGCAAGGGATAGTTATGCAATGATGCGCAGTGGCAGATATGCGATCAGTCGCTTGAGCGATCGATGGGATATGAGCGGTAACCCATAATCTCTTGCCATCCCGAAGCTTAGCCGTGACCAAGCACTTTGCTTCATCCACTCAGTACTGGGCTGATGGATGACAGATCCAGACCTCATGCATTGGAGCCAACCCTACCTTTTGTTATGTTAATAAAGTTGTGGCCTTTCTTCCAATATGCTGTGGTTTCTTTGTGTCCGTGGCGGCGTTCCTCTTAGGCAACTACTGCTTTACCTTTGCTCAGCCCTAAGCATTTAGTAATACTACTTTTGCAGCTGCTCAGACAAAACTGTATGTAAGGCTCATCCTTATTATGCTGTTTAATTACGATTATAATGATCCCTCATATGGAATTTAGCCAGAACTAATTTAGTAGTTTAATGTGCTAAATGACGAGTTATTACTTTGTTTTGGGGAAGAACTGACTAATGAGTCTTGGCATAAACATAGCTGTCTCCTGTCAGGCAGAAACATTTCATATAAATTACAGTATTTGACAGGTAATGTGCAGTGAGCTAAAAGGGATGTAAAATGGTTGTTATGACAAGTAAAGTCCTACAAGGCTTGGACCCAGGCTACCTGAAAAACTGTTTTCTCCCTTAAGAGCATGCCCATGTTCTGTGGTCCTTGAGAAAGGCTTTATTCTCAGTCTTGGCAGCCTCAAAGGTACATCTGGTGGGAACACAAGAGAGAAGCTTAATGCTGGTTGCTCCCAGGCTTTGAAATTCTCTCCCTTGAAAGGCTAAGATGGATATCCTTAGGCGTGTTACACTCTCTTACCCGCAGAGGATGGCAATGGCAGACCCCTTCTGAAGAAACTTGCCAAGAATATCCTGTGATACTTTCACTTTAGGGTTGCCATAAGTCAGAAACAACTTGAAGGCACACTACGTATTTTTGACTAGTCTTCAACAACAGACTCTATTCTCTCTGTGTTTCCTGAGTAGGGATGCCATAACCCGGCGGCCCCCGTGACAATCACGCTTTTGGGGGGCCCCTCACGGTCACGGTCCGGTTTAGGGGCCCCCCACGCCTTGTTCCCGGTTTGGGGTCCGCTCTTCCTGCGGCCATAGCCGCTGCCGCTAATGTGGCTGGCTGCTGCGCCAACCCACCTCCTCCTCCTCCTCTTCGTGGTGGGCTGGGCAGTGCCAACCCACCTCCTCCTCTGGCTCCACCTTCCTCCTCCTCCTCAGCGGCAGAAGTGCCGCCGCCACCGCGTCAGGGCTTGCCCACCCGCGCGCGCGTGCACAGGGCTCCAAAACAGGAGCTCGTCCCTTGCTTTGGCCAGCCAGCCAGCCATTGGCCAGCTGGCCAAAGAGGACGGGCTCCTCGGCACGCACCGCCCAGGCCTCAGCAGGGGTGAGCGGCAGCGCGCGCGCATGCCCTGCTTCCCTCCGTGCGCGCGCGCCTGCCTTGCTTCCCTTCTTCTGTTGATGGAGGAGGAGGAGGAAGGGGCCAGGGCAGAATTGGGGCAGAGGAGGAGGAGGAGGAAGGGTGCCTTGAAGGAGCCAGGGCAGAATTGGGGCAGAGGAGGAGGAGGAGGAGGAGGAGGAGGAGGAAGGGTGCCTTGAAGGGGCCAGGGCAGAATGGGGCAGAGGAGGAGGAGGAGGAAAGCTGAGTCAGTGACCATAGGTCTGCCTTGGTTTTTTGGGGTTTTTTAATTATTTTTTAAAATATAAAATACTTATTTTATTTTATTTCTTTAATTTTTATTATTGCTTGTTTTATTTTATTACATTAATTTTTATTATTGCTTGTTTTATTTTATTACATTAATTTTTATTATGAAATATATACACCCCTGCCTTGTTTTTTATTTTTTCCCCATTATTTTTTTATTATTAAATATATGGAAGTGCATTTTCTGTGTATTTATGGCACTTTGAATGCTAACAAGTCTGCCTTTCTTGGACAATTATAGTAGTGATGATGATGATGATGATGATGATGATGATGATGATGATGATGATGGTGGTGATATTGATATCAACAAGCCTCTGAGGCACGGCCAATGTAACTTGCTGTGATTTTTTACAAACTCATGCGCAGTGAAGAAAAACCACAGTCCCTTGCCCAAGTACACACTTCTGAGAAGTACAATTGAACCCAAGGGCAAATACATTTCTGCCATCTGTCTAGGAATAATGCCAAAATGTCCTCCATTTTGATCATGCTTAAAAACATGCATTTATATTACATTTTTTTTAAAATCCTCAATTTTTTGCACGTCCTCCATTTTTAAAAATGTGTCCTACATTTGAAAATGTTGCCCTACATTTGTCCTACATTTGTCCCAGTTTGGAGCTCCTGACTTATGGCAACCCTATTCCTGAGTGAATTCCATGTAAACTACTTTTACGTTTTGAACTCAGTTTGCAGCAATTGAAGTAAGCTGGGGACAAAGGAGGAAGATGGGAGGAGACAGAAACTGGGCCATATCAAAAACAGCTGAAACAGTGGCTAATCAGGGCAACTGAAGAACAATAAATAGCTGAAGATTTATTTCCCTTCAGACCTCCTTGCAACTTTATGGAAGCTGGAGATGGGGGAGAGAAAGGAAGATGCACTGAGCACACATTCCTTAACCTTCTCCCTGGAAACCCGACCGGCCACATCTCCATCAGAATTGCATCCTCTCTCCATCCCCTCTCCACTGGTAAGTGATAGTAACAGGAGCCTTCCTGGGGCTGGAAAACTGCTGGGGCAGGGAAAGGACATACAGCTTCCTGGCCATTCCAAATGTTTGATGTAGGACTTGAGCTTACAGAACTAAGGTGGAGTCAGCTGTGCTTTCTGTGTTGTGTTCTAATTAATAAACACCCCTCTCTTTAGCACTCATTTCGCTATGGGAAAGTCTTCCTCTGCTAGACTAAGGAACAGGTATTTTTTATTCTTATTGCTACTATGCAGCTCTGCAAAAGGCCAGAGCTGGCAAAAATTGTTGTTATTTGGAATTAGGGGCTAGTCTACACAATTAAATTTTTCCTCATTCTAACTGAATGAGTTAGATCTGGCCAAACATGATTCACATGTGTTTGGGCTCTTTTGGTGCTCCCCTCTGAAAAACTCCTTAAACTCTGCAGAAAAAGGCTTTGTAGTTTTTACAGGAGTATCTAGGGAAATCCGCAGAAATGCATGCTATCATACGTGTAGCCTTTTGTCGGCTTCACATGGATTTGGGTTGCTGTGCATTTGTGGCAGAGTGAGCGTGAGCAGACAATTAACCATCAATGCAAATGTAGGAAAATCCACAACAATTCACTTTATTATTATTATTTCTTATCTGCCCGTCACCATGGATCGAGGTGGAGAACAACAATTAACAAACATCAGTTAAAACACAGTTAAAATACACATCAATTTAAAAGGGCAAATAAGATATACAGTCCACCCTCCCCGTACGTGGAATCTGTTCCAGACACACACACCCTCCCACATATGGGAAAAAGAGTGTATGCTCAAGCCCCATAGAAAATAATGGGCTGTGTGCTTGTGATGGAACACAGGGCACACGGCGCAAGTACATGCCCCATTATTTCTGTTGGGGCTTGCCTTCCGCATAAGCTCAAAGACACGGAAGGCAAGCCCGCCTATAAGGAGGGCCGACTATATACATATTAAAGCAATCTACATTTTAAAATCACAATTTAAAAATCATCAGGATAAGCCTGCCAGTAAAGATTGGTCTTTAATGCTCTTTTAAATTTAAACAGTATATTCAGCTGTCGAATCTCTTCTGGAAGGTTATTCCAGTCTAGTCATGGCTGACTATTGTCAACTGTGGGCCTGTACAGACCAGCATTTTGTGCCGGTCTGTGAGCGAAGTCAGGGCTCAGCATCCTGATGACACTTGACCTAACTTCGCCCCCATCGGAACATGATGATGCTGCGCTGAAGGGGCTCCTTTTTGTGGCTCCTTTTTGTGCCCTCTGGATGCCAGATTGGGGCTGCGCTTTGAGGTTGTCACAGCCCCGATCCGCTGCCCCTTAGGGACAATCTGTACAGCCCCTGAGTCCTGGATGACTGGAGTAAATGTCCTAGATAGGACCTGGGCATACAGACAGGATAATACACTTATGTGTAGACTAGCCCTGGAAAATTTTTGGGACTAGAACAGTGGGCATGCTGCCTGGGGGAATACTGAGAATTCTAATTCAATAATAATAATAATAATAATAATAATAATAATAATAACTTCTCCAGCTGTGCAAAAAGTGAGGCATAGTCAATGTTGAAAGCCATTAAAGCTTAAATAGATTTGAGTATAAGAGCACCTTGTTCTGGAAATGATTATGAGCCAAATGATGCATATATCATCCTAATGCAGGTCTTAATAGTGAGAACAATGTCTAAGGAACAGGCATTCCACACTTTTACATTACAACAGAAAGACATGTGAGTCACAAATGGAGGCAATAATCTTCAAATTGCTCTAGCTTGGTCTTATAAAAGCCTGTGTATTTATGCAGGTAAGTAATTTAAGAACTACCTTCTCTTTTGATTAGACTTCATTTGTGGAAATCAAAATCTCTGGAGTCTGCTTGCTGCTATTTAAGAGTCATATCCTCTGTTCTCTTATCTGTTATAAAGATGCAATAAGCTGTGCACAAGAAAGACAAGATATCAGAATTGTTCCATGAGGAAAGGCTACAATACCCCAAATCCCCATCAGTCATGGCCAATAACTTGGTGGTGTTGTCCAAAAATGTAAACATTCTATGCTCTCTTAAAGATGCAATGGTGGAAAGATCTGCATTTTCAGTCCCAACACACTGTGAACACCTCATCTCTTCATTTGGTTAGTTAGTTGCATCACCTGTAAAGGAGTGTTCTGTCCAAAGCTTCTTCTAAGAACCTTTTCATGCTGCATAGTTATATCACAACGATTCCAGTTTAACTACCATGGCTACTTCTCTTGGTTTGTTGTTTGGTGAGGCATTAAGGCTCTCTGGTTGAGAATACTACATACTCTTCCCCCAACAGCAAATCCCAGGATTCCATAGGATGGAACTGCCACAGCAGTTAAAGTATAATCATAGTGCTATACGTACGCAGGAGATTGTTACATGCAGCTTTTGAACTGCAATTACAGTTGTAAAATAGTGCCTTTGGCTATACCTATCACATGACATTGTCTCCAACCCATAACTGCTCTCTCTCCTAAGTATAGGCCTGTTACAGACTGCCAAAATAAAGCTGCTTCAGGTCTCTCTGGAGGTATGCTATTTAAATTATGCATGGGTCCTAAGAGTCCGGAGGTCGCGCCAAAGCCACACTCCAGTCCTAAGCACTGGAGTGCAGCTTTGCTGCAGCTTTTTGATTCTTAGGGTGCATGCATCATTTAAACAGCATACCTCCAAAGAGACCCGAAGCAGCTTTATTTTGGCAGTCTGTAACAGGCCATAGTTAGGGTATCTGTGTTCATTGACAGGGGAAATCCATCAATAAGCTCCCAGTTGTACTACTGTGGCATGTTTTGAAATACATCTGGACTGAAACCCCTGATATGCTGAAAGCAATGGAACTTCCTTCTGAGTAATGGTGGACAGGATCTGATCGTGCATAGAGTTACAAATGTACACTCATCCCTCCACATTCGTCACTGCAAATAGCAAAAACAATATGTTTTTACCTGAGAGAACACCTCTCTAGGAATCTCTAGATTCTCCAGTGCAACTCTGTGGTTAACATCTGCCAGACATTGACCATAGAATTGTGATGGAGGAGCTACAAATGTCTAGTGGAGTGTTCTCCCTAGGAATCTCTAGGTCCTTCAGTGCAACAGTTGGTGAAAGAAGACCATAGGGTTGTATTGGAGGACTTAAATATTCCTAGAGAGAACATACTAATAAAATCTGTGAACAATCAAATCCGCAAAAGTCAAAGCTACAGATGTGGAGGGACGAGTGTAGTTTGATGTGGAACATGATGGAGGAGAAACCAACATACAGGCTGGTTTGCCTACTCTAAAGAAAGCTCAGTCTGTCCTTGCAAAAGTGATCTTCCAGGTGAGAGAGCACCTCAATGGGGGCTGGGGCACAACATCATCCCTTCTAGACTCATTCATAGGCCATGCATCCTCACATGCTAAGTCCAAATATCTTAGGGGTTTTTCCCCTGCACCTGCTCTCAAAATGGTGACAGGGAGAGACATGCCTTCACTTCTGCCATCATTATGAGATGTACAATAGAGGAAAATAGAGGTATTTCCACTGCAGATCATATGAAAATGGTGACAGGAGGGGAAAATGCAGGAGAAAAGGGAGGTATTTAGGGTCCTGGGGTATTAGTGGGGGTGATGTGAGGATATTTTCATGTACTGGGCAGTGGCGTTACAAGGGGGTGCGGGGGGGGGTGTGGACCACCTTGGGGGGATGACCCCACTGCTCCTTAAACATGTGTATTTTGGCAGAAACAGGCTGTGCCATTTGCCTGTATCTCTCTAAAATGCTGAAGATATGGATGAGTGGGGGTAAGGGTCAGTGGAAGGAGAAAGGAGAGGCCCTAGGTTTATTAAAAATTTTTTTTCATATTTCAAAAGTATATTTTTAAAAAATATATTTTTACATCTTTAAACCTTACATTTTTTTGTTAAAAACATCAAATTTTACGAAATGTTCACTTTAATGACATGAAACTATGTATATGTAAACACATTTATTCTGTGCGTATAATATTGTAATTCAAAGGTAATTTTAATTTTCCCAGTTGTTTAAGTCACATCTATTACCATTAGATTCAGTGATACATGGGAATTACGATTTATCAGTAAATTAGTACTAAAAATATTACTAGGATTTCTGTATGGGCTTAGCATGGGGGGATGACCCCATTGAGCTACGGCACCGGGTGACACCAGCCCTAGTAACACCACTGGTACTGGAGGGTTTCTGTCTGATTTTAGGGGGTGGGGGTTAGAAAAAATATGCGGTGTTTTTAAAAAAAATTAAAATTGAGGATGTGGGTTCTTTGAGCTTTAAGTTCAGATGGGGGCTTCAGGGGCCACAAACATAGGTCACAGAGGCCACATACAGTCCATGGGACACACTGTGTCCACCCTTGCCCTAGAAAAAAGTCCAGGGGTGCTTTTTCTAACACTCTCTTTCCACACATGCCCTCTTCAGCCGTTTTTAACCAGCTGTCTGGAAATGTGAAGGGTTTTTTGGGTGGCAGAGAGAGATCCATCAAGATGGATCTCTTCTAGTAGGCCTTCCCTGAATAATACACTCAGTCCCTCCACTGATATTGGCCATCATTTTGATCACTCCCTATTGGTTATCTAACATACCTGCTTCTTCCTGTCCCGATTGTTTTTAATTAATGGTTTTAACACTTTATTTTATATTTCATTATTGTTATATTAGAAATTATGTTACATATATAAGGAGGGAGGGAGGGTGAATTTATATATAGTGTATAAATTTATCAGAATTGTATTGTATTTTATTTGTTTATTGGATTTTATTATTGTATTATTGTACTGTATCTTATTGTGATTGTAAGCTGCCTTGATCCTACAGGAAGAGGGGAGATATAAATAAAAATGTTGTTGTTATCTCTTTTTTCTTTTCCTTCACAATTTTATTTCTGTCATACTGCAGCAGGCATATGATTCTCTCATACTCCATTGTGGCATAAGCTAAAAAATAAATAGATATCAAAATGGCCATTTGACAAACTTGCAATTGAATGATATTTATTATTAGCTACCTGTCATTTTGTGAGTGCATGCACCCCCACCCTAGAAAGAGGATCAATGCTTCATTTTGCACAACAGACCGCAACAATGATCTAAAATGGATGCTATTCAGACCAGATAGCAATAGCCCTTAGAAAGTAGATGAGCTAACCCTTCATTGCTAAGTATAAAGCATTTCAAATTTATGTCTGCCTTTGTTAAATAGAACAATTGTAACAAAAGTAGATGATTCAAAGAGAATTAAGGGTTTTAATTAATTCTGAAAGACTGTGGTTCTCTTCTATACTTCAACTATTCTGTTGGGTGGTGTTTCATCTTGTGTTTTGCATTTTGTGGTTGAAAGTGTTATGCTCTTTGAGGACTGAAATTGGTAACATTTTTAATTGGCCCAAGTATTTCAGTCATGCTGGCTGCAACATTTTTATTTTATTTTATTGCATCACACATTTTAGTAAATGGATGTTAAAGGAAGCCAGGCACTCTTAGAGATTTTCATTTTAATGATATAGGGCTCTTATGGTCTAAAGAAGTGTGAATGCTCACAACATAGCTCCTTGAGATTTGCTGGGTTTTACCAACTGTTTCCATTCTTTTGGGAGGGGACTGATAATAATTTCTTGAATCCACTGTAGGCCTTTTCCAAATAAATAAATAAATAAAGGAGAGGGGAGCATAGTTTGCTGTGGTGTGCCTATGATTTAAAGAGAAAAAAAATCCCCTCTTTTTAATCCCCCCCCCCGTAGTTATGATGTTAGCTTGCAAAAGTGCCATTTCACTGATGTACTGATGCATTATATCTAATGGGGGGAAAGAAAGGGAGAGAAGAGAAGGAGACTCTCTTGTTCTAATATGTCTTGAGAGTGAGAATAATAATTGCTGCAGTGGTCATCTGGTCACCCTGCTGTTGTTACTCTCTGAAGCTGATCTTGAGGTAAGACAGAGTGGAACCACGGTGACACACATGTTCTCCTACTCCTTTTCAGCAAAGCTAGTCCAGTAAGAAAACACATTGCCAAAAAGCTACCCCAAGACCCAGATAGATCAACATGGCAGTACCTTTTTGTCTTTCCCTCAGAGCAGACCATCCATCATGGTAGCCTGTGCCTTCTCCCCCTCCTGCTGAGTTATTTGAGTGCCAGCTACTTTTGCACTTCAAACTCAGCCTACAGCAATAGAAGTAAACTGAGTACTAAAGGCAAAGTGGAAGGAGGAGAGAGAAACTGGGATCTTTTAAAAGCATCTGAAAAAGTGGGATGATAGAGGATTAACCAGAAGTGTCCCAGTGAAAACAGGAAAGTTGGGTGGCATTGACAACCACTAATCTTCTGGTCTTATATCCCAGACTGAAACCAGACTGGGGAAAGGAACTAATGACTACTCTTCCATTATTAGAAGTCCAGATGTGTCCCTGGCCTTGGTGAAATGCCTAGCCCATCTTCACTGTGTTTAGCCTAATTTTTAGTGTTCTGTTTCTTTCCTTCATCCTCTGCTTTTTGTACCATCTAACCTGATGAAGACTTCTGGAGAACATGAAAGATTGTGCACTTTTTTGTGACATTTTAGCCGGCCCTAATAAAGCGATTGCCCAAATACAGATTTGTGGGGTTTGCCTTCTAATGAACTAAAGTAGCTATCTTTGCTTGTGAGATGAAATGATTTGCTATATTGAATTTATTTGCCTTTCTTTCATATAATAAATAAATGGACAACAAAAAATATTTGGCTAGTTGAAATGCATGTTTTCCCCCCCAGAAAACAGGCTAACCCCCCCCCCCCCGTAATTCAGGGCTGAAGCTTTTGAGGATTCATTTTATGTACGTTGCTCTAAGAAAAAAATACATAATTTCAAAGGGCTGAATTCAAAAGCTTTGCCACCCTGCTTTTATGAATGCCTGTCTTTAGGCATTTCAATTCTGGAAGGTTCATAAACTGCATCAGTGAATTTCCTCAAACCAATAGCATTGCTACTATTTCAAGAGCTGTCACTATTTTAATTGATTCCAGAATCTTTTGATTGAGACAGTCCTTCTGCTGAAAGCTTTCGAGCCTTAACTGTTATCAGAAGAGCTCTTAAAGAGGTACTATTCCAGTGTGACTCCTCTAGCTGCCTCCTGTTGCATGCTGGGATTGGCAGTTTTAAGGAGGGGTATTTAGAATTCTCAGGCAGAGAAGTTCAGCTCCTTTAAACTGCCAATCCCAGCATGCAACAGGAGGCTGCTAGAGGAGTCACACTGGAATAGTAGCTCTTTAAGAGCATAGTGTGATAAACATCACTCAAGCCATTGTATTGGTACTTGATGGGTAGTTTTTAAAAGTGGTTATCCTCTCAATTTATTTATGTAGGGCAGAGCTAGATTTCTCAAGTAATGTGAGCCACCACCATTTTTCATCTCTTCCTTCTAACAACTAGGGTCGGCTTCTCAATGTGTTAGCCATGAATGCAAGAGATTCATTTGTCCAGCCTCAGTTCTACAAACTGTCCCAGTTAAACCTCTGTCCTTCCACTTTTTCAGCTGCTTTTAAAAAAACGTCCAATTTCCTCTCACTTTCTCCTTTTGCCCTCAGCTTATTTCAGTTGCAACAACTGTAAGTTCAAAGTATAAAAGTAGTTTATACTCAGTTCATTCTGCCCAACTCTGAGAGAGGGGAGAGGAGGGCAGAATCTTGCCCTTCCCAGTAAATTTGGACAATTGCAAATGGCAGCTGCTTTTCCTAGTTTATATGGACTTTCTCAATAATAACTTTTGCCATCTTGACCATACTCTAGTGTTGCTTGGCCACACATGTCCCAGTTTTCATCTGTGAAATGTTGATGGTTATAGATCTATAGCAGGGGTTGGCAACCCCCGGCCTGTGGGCCACATCCGGCCCAGCAAGGCAACAGGACTGGCCCCCACCTGGTCCTGCTGCTGCCGCCGCCACCACCAAGGCCTTCGGGCCAGCCGGCAGCCTCCTCCGCCTCCTCCTCCTCTTCCTGTGCTTCTGTGCGCTCCTTCTCCGGGGCCGGAGGCAGCTCGCACGCGCGCGCACAGAGCTTGCAAAGAGCAGCTCCTTCTCTTGAGGGAGCCTGGCAGGGGCTGGCCAATAGCAAAATGGCGGGGGGCGGGGCTGTTTCCAGCCCCACTCTGCCATTGGCCAGCCTCAATGAAGAAGAGAAACTTGGGAGGAGCAGGAGGAGGAGGAGGAGGAGGACTTCTGGCCCAGAGGGAAGGGAAAGAAAGTTCCATTTCCTAAACCCCTTTGGCTCAGAAAATGAGTAACAAGAGGAGGAGGAGGAGGAGAAAGGAGGAAGGTGCCATTTCCAATATGCATTTCCCCCTGGATTTAATTTTTCCCATGCACCTTTCCCCCTGGATTTATTTTTTCCCATGCACCTTTCCCCCTGGATTTAATTTTCCCATGTACATTTCCCCTTGATTTAATTTTTCCCATGTACATTTCCCCCTGATTTAATTTGCCCATGTACACTTCCCCCTGGATTTAATTTTCCCATGTACACTTCCACCCCTGGATTTACTTTTTCCCGACATTTCCCCCTGATTTTCATTTGGCCATGTACACTTCCCCCTGGATTTAATTTGCCCATTAACATTCCCCTGCGGGATTAATTTTCCCTATGTCCACGTTCCCTGGATTTAATGTGCCCATGTACACTTCCCCCGGGGGATTTAATTTTCCCATGACATTTCCCCGGGATTTAATTTTCCCATGTACTTTCCCCCGATTAAATTTGCCCATGTTACACCCCCCTGGGATTTAATTTGCACATTGTACATCTTCCCCCTTGGATTAATTTTCCCATGTACACTTCCCCCTGGATTTCATTTCCCATTGTACATTACCCCTGATTTAAATTGTCCAGTAATTTCCCTGATTTAATTTGCCCATGTACGATTCCTCCGGATTTATTTTTTTCAGTACCTTCCCCCTGATTTACATGCCCATTGTCACTTCCCCCTGGATTTAATTTTTTCCCTAGTAGCACACTTTACCCCCTGGATTAATTTTCCGTTCCATGTAGCACTTTCCCCCTGATTTAATTTGGACCCATGTACCACATTCCCCCTGGATTTAATTTTTCCCATGTACATTTCCCCCTGATTAATTTGCCCATGTAACACTTCTCCACCTGGCATTTAATTTTCCCAGGTACATCTTCCCCCTGGATTTTAATTTTTTCCCCATGTACATTTCCCCCTGTAGTTGAACTTGTGCCCATAGTACCACGTTCCCCCTGGGATTTTAATTTGCCCTGTAAGGGCACTTCACCCGGGATTTAATTGCCCAGTACACTTCCCCCTGGATTGACTTATTTGCCATGTACACTTGTCCCCCTGGATTTCAATTTTCCCCATGTAACATGTTCCCCCTGGATTTGAATTTTCCCATGTTACATTTTCCCCTCAGGATTTAATTTGCCCAGGGTACACGGGTGTGCCCCTGGATTTAATTTGCACATGTACGACTTCGGGGCCCCTGGATTTAGTTTCCCTGTACACTGACCCCTGGATTTAATTTTCCCATGTAACATTTCCCCCTGATTTAATTTGTTCCCCATGTTAACATTTCCCACCTGGATTTAATTGTTCGCCAGGTTGTACAGCTTCCCCCTGTGGATTTAATTTTTCCCATGCACATTTCCCCCTGATTTATTTGCCCATGTACACTTCCCTGGATTTAATTTTCCCATGTGTACACTTCCCCTGGATTTAATTTTTGCCCATGTACCACTTCCCCCTGGATTTAATTTGCCCATGTACACTTCCCCCTGGATTTAATTTTTCCATGTACACTTTCCCCCTGATTTAATTTTCCCATGTACATTCCCCCTCTGGATTTAATTTTTCCATGTACGCATTCCCCCTGGATTTAATTTTTCCCATGTACATTTCCCCCTGATTTAATTTGCCCATGTACACTTTCCCCCTGGATTTTACATTTGCCCATGTACCAATCCCCCTGGATTTAATTTTCCCATGTACACTCTTCCCCCTGGATTTTTAATTTTTCCCATGTACAACTTCCCCCTGGATTAATTTTCCCATGTACATTTCCCCCTTATTTATATATTTCCCCCTTATTACTTCACATGCACCAAGTGCCAAGTTGGTAGCTCTCTTGGAGGAGAAAAGTAGCAGCAGCTGGAAGTCAAGAGTCTACACTTCGCATTTAGGGAACAAGAGGATTCCTGACCAATAGAAAACTACGCTCTTATGAGTACCAGCAGTAGTGGAAGGATGGTAAACATGAGGCCGAACGCAATAAAAACATTTAGGTGGTACATCAGATTAGGAATATCAAAGAGGTCACTTGCATACCACAGGAGGGCAAGACAGCTGGAGGAATGTCACAAAGAGAAGTAAGCCCAGAAGGGATTGTTCTGGGCGCTTGCAGCTAGAGAATCGATTCGAAGCTCTTTCCCTCTTATCAAGGAGGATGAAGACGAGCAGCATGGACAGGAACTTCAGGGACAGAGCAGGTGGAGCCTGAGAGTCCCACCCGAAGGGGAACAGTCGCTGCTAAGCCTAGGAGGAGGTCGTGTGGACGTAGTGGGGGAACTCCTTGTGAGGGGTACAGAAGCAGTGATATGTAGGCTGACCAAGATGTCTCGAGAGGTGTGTGTGTTCCAGGTGCAAAGATCCGTGATGTGACGAGAGGCTGACAAGACTGGTCAAGCCTACTGACAAATACCCCTTCCTTTTGGTCCACGTGGGAACCTATGATACTGCAAGGACAAGCCCTTCAGACATCAAAAGGGATACGAGGGCGCTTGGTAGGAAAGCTGAAAGGAATGGATGTACAGTTTGTCATCTCGTCTCTTCTGCCAGTTGAAGGGCCTGGTCCAGGAAGTGAGAGGAAAATAGCGGATGTGAACAATGGCTTCGCAGATGGTGCCGCCGAGAAGGATTTGGATTCTTCGATCATGGGCTGCAGTTCCATGAGGGGGACTTCTTGCAACAGACGGGTGCATCCACGCCAGTTGGAAAGAAACATGTTTTTGCCAAACATCTCAAGAATTGATCAGGAGGGCTTTTAAACTGAGCGGTCCGAGGGGAAGGGAGAAATATAAGGAAGGCGAAAAGGGGATGGTGATGAAAAATAGTCAAATGACATCAGAGGAAACAAGAAAAAAAGTGCAAGGGACCCCACCGTGGGAGGCAACAAAAAAAACTTTGCACACGGCAGCAAGTAAAAGGGAACCCTGGGTCTGCGACTGTCTCTACACTAATGCACAGAGCATGGGAAATAAGACAAGATGAAACTCGAACTCCTAGTTACACAAAGCAAAATATGATCTTAGGCATCACTAAAACCTGGTGGGATGAGTCTCATGATTGGAATGTGGAAATAGAGGGGTATAACCTTATTAAGAGAACTAGGCCAAAAATAAGGAAAGGAGGAGGAATAGCACTATATGTCAGAGATATTTTACCAGTTGAAGAGACTCCAGGACTCAATCATGGAAGCCAGGTGGCGAGGGCATCTGGGTAGAACAAAAGGGGAGAGGACAAACAAGGATGTACTGTGGGGGAAGTCTACTACCAGACCCCAAGTCAGACTGAGGAATGGATGATTCTTTCTAGAACAGATGACCACACAGTCAGAAAAGAGAGAGTGTATGTGTGGGCGACTTCCAACTATTCCTGATATTTGTTGGAAGTCAAACTCAGCAAAATCCTCAAGGCCTAGCAAATTCCTCACTTGCCTGGAAGACATTCATGGTCCAAAAGGTGGAAAGAGGAAAACCAAAGGGGGCTCAGCTATTTTAGATCTGATCCAACCACAAGGGATGACTTGGTTTATATGGGGTGCAAGTGGTGGGATCCTTAGGTGGAAGTGACCATGTTCTCCTGGAGTTTGACCTACAGTGGAAAAGGGAAGCCCAGGCATAGTCAGACACGCATCCCTAGACTTAGTGGGAGAGCGGATTTCAGTAAACTTAGAGAAGTTGAGGGGCAATCTCATGGTCAGAAATACTAAAAGATAAAGGAGTTCAGGACGGATGGGACTTTCTCAAAAGGGAGATTACTGAAGGCACAATTTCAAAACAGTTTTCCATTGAGAAAGAAAAAATGGGGGGTGTCTCAAGAAAAACCAGGATGGATGACTAAGGAACTTTCATAGCTGAGCTAAATTGTGAAAGGAACATGTATAAGAAATGGAAAAAGGGGGAAAGGGCACCAAAAACGGAATTCAACGAAAAAAAAATAGCCGGCATGTGTAGGGGTTAAAGTCAGAAAGCTTAAAGCGCAGAATGAAACCAGGCTTGTTAGAGGTTTAAGAAACAATAAAAAGGGCTTTTTTGGATATGTTCCGCAGCCAAAAGGAAGAAGAACAAACGAAGGAAATGTAGGGCCACCTCGTGGAGAAGATGGCAAAATGCTAACAGAAGACAGAGAAAAGGTATGAGATTACTCAACCACTTCTTTGCCTCAGTCTTCTCAGAAAAGCCAAATGGGTGCTCAACCTGAGGATAATGGAGCAGAGGACAGGATTAGAGGCATTTCGCTCAGACAACCAGAAAAGTAGATAGTAGAGGAACATCTTATTAATCTAAATGAATTTAAGTCTCCGGGACCAGATGAACTCCATCCAAGGGTATTAAAACAGAACTGGCAAATGTAATATCGGAGCCATTGGCAATAATCTTTGAAAACTCCTGGCAAAACAGGGAAGGAGAGATCCCAGCAGGAGCTGGCGGAGGCAAAACGTTGTCCCATCTTCAAAAAGGGGAAAAAAGAGGATCCCAACAATTAATCGACCAGTTAGTCTGACATCAATACCAGGAAAAGATTCTGGAGCAGCTCATTAAACACGAGGTCTGTGAACATCTAGAGGGCAATTCCTAATCACAAAAACTCAAACATGGGTTTCCAGAGAAACAAGTTCGCCAGACAAACCTTCTCTTTCTTTGATAAAATACCAGCTTGGTAGATGAGGGAGAGCGAATGCTGTGGATATAGTATATCTGATTTCAGTAAGGCCTTTGACACAAGTTCCCCATGACATCCTTGCAAACAAGCTTGTAAAATGTGGGCTAGACAAAGGAACTGTTTAAATTGATCTGTAATTGTTTGAACCGGCCGAACCCAAAGGGTGCTCCACAATGCTCTTTTCATCCTGGAGAGAAGTGACCAGTGGGTCCCACAGGGCTCTGTCTGGGCCCAGTGCTATTCAACATCTTTATCAATGACCTGGATGACAGAATTGGGAGCATACTTATCAAATTTGCAGATGATGACACAAATTAGGGGGAATAGCTAATACCCCAGAGGACAGGATCAAGATTCAAATGACCTGAATAGACTAGAAAGCTGGGCCAAAGCTAACAAAAATGATTCAACACTGGAGAAGAATGTGCACCTAGGGGGAAAAATAAATGCACAGATATAGGATGGGTGACATCGGCTGAATGAAACTATGTGAAAGGGATCTAGGAGTCCAAGTAGACCACAAGTTTGAACATGAGGAACAGTGTGATGCGGGCAGCTAAAAAGGCCAATGCTATTTTAGGCTGCAATCATAGAAGTATAGTGCTAGATCAAGAGAAAGTAAAGTCGTGCCACTGGATTCTGCTTTGGTCAGCCCCACCTAGAATATTGTGTCCAGTTCTGGGCGCCACAATTCACGAAAAAGGACATTGAGAAACTGGAGCGTGTCCAAAGGGGGCGACAAAAATGGTGAAGGGTCTGGAAACCATGCCCTTGAGGAGACGACTTAGGGAGCTGGGGATGTTTAGCCTGGGAAAAGAGGTTAAGAGGTGGTGATATGACCCCCCTGTTTAAAATTTGAAGGGATGTCATTATTGAGGGGAGGCAAGCTTGTTTTCTGCTGCTCCAGAGAACAGGACCGGAACAATGGATTGCAAGCTACAGGAAAAAGAATTCACCCTGAACATTAAGAGGGGAACTTCCTGACAGTAAGGGCGTGTTCGACAATGGAATGCATTCCCTCGGAGGGTGAGAGTCTCCTTCCTTGGAGGTCTTTAAAACAGAGGCTGGATGGCCACTGTTCAGGGATGTTTTGATTTGGATTTCCTGCATGGCGGGGGGTTGGACTGGATGGCCCTAGTGGTCTCTTCCAACTCTACGATTCTATGATTCTATGGTTCTTTGATTTGATTCTATGCTTATGTCATGCTTTTGAGTATGGGCCACTCTCTTCTGAAGCCGAGGAGTGAGAGAGTGGACTTTCCAAAGTGTCTTTCTGTACGTTTTTTTGTCCTTTAATGCTGCCCTTTTTGTGACAACGATGTTGGTGATGATGATGTCGATATTGATATGAGCCAGCTTCTGAGGCACGCCAATGCAGTTGCTCTGATTTTTTACAAACTCAGCGGCAGTGAAGAAAACCAAAGTCCCTTGACCAAGTACACACTTCTGAGAAGTTATAGTTGGTGCAAGATACGTGAAACTGAGGGCAAATCACTTCTTGTTAAACCAGCTTGACATGTTAAATATGCATAGCCATGTGAACCCATGTTCGTGTGACAACCCAAAGAGTTGGTTATGCAGTAAGTCTCTGAAATATGCAAGAGGCCCATTTAAGTAAAGCCAGGTTCAATGCCCAAATGTGCTGTTTGGAAGGGGGGGGGAGGGGGTTGGCCAGAAAGGAAAGTACATTTCTGTCATCTGTGTAGGAATAATGCCCAAATGTCCTCCATTTTGATCATGCCTAAGAAACATGCCATTTTTTAACATTTTTTTAAAAATCAGCAATTTTTTTGCATGTCCTCCATTTTAAAAAAAAAAGTGTCCTAAATTTGCAATGTTTGTCCTATATTCTTTTTAATTTAACTATTATTTTTTTTTTGCTTTGGCCCCGCATTTGTTGAGTGATCAGCGCCCCCGGCTCAAAAATGTTGCCTACCCCTGATCTATAGTTTATGGATATGGAGAGAGTTCCTTCAGTTTTTGCTGCTATTATGCACCTGGGGCCCAAAACACACTGCAGAAATTATTCAGTGAGAGATCTTGTAACACCTTAAGTGAAAGAAAGAAGTTGGCAGCATGAGTTTTTCGTAGACTTCAGTCTACTTCCTCAGATGCTTTCATCTGAAGTCTACGAATGCTCATGCTGCCAGCTTCTTTCTTTCAGTGAGTCTCAACTATGCTACAAGATCTCTCTACATACTGATTCTACTGACCAACACAACCATATCTTTGCATTGTACCAGAAATTATTCAGTTTGAGATCACTTTAACTACCCTGGCTCAGTGCTAGGGAATCCTGGGAATTGTAGTTTATTGTGGCACCAGAGCTCTCTGACAAAGGATGCTAAAAGTCTCACAAATCTACAGTTCCCAGAATTTCCTAGCAATGAGCCAGGGTAGTTAAAGTGATCTCAAACTGGATTATTTCTGTGGTATGTTTTGGGCCCAAATCAGAAATCCTTGCTAAGCTACTACAAATCACCCAGAGATCTATGTATTAGCAAATCAAAACCCACCTTCTGTCCACCCCTACTTTACCATTCCCTCCACACTTCATTACATCAGTTATTTTGCAAAGTTATGATTAAGTCATAAACAGGAAACCATTATAATACAATTTTGTGGAAAGATATAACATTAATAACTTTTAGCTAAAGAAAGTAATGCTACATTGGACAGCCTTTGCCTTAGTTACCATAAAGCATTACAGTCTAAATGATCAGATTTCATATCTAAATGGATTATATTGTGCAAAGAACAACAACAAGACTTGTTTTAATAGCTTCATTTCTACCTTAAGCACAAGCATATTAACAGTTGCTGAAAATCCCTGGGCAGAATTTAGCATTTTTACTGCACAGCATTACAGTAGTTCAATTAGTAACCAGAGCGTCAAACGGCATTCTTAACTTGTTTTGTAACACAGGAGCATTTTATTCAGCCTATTCTTTCCAAATGGGCATGACCCAAATGAAACAATATGCAGGAGAAGATCTGGGATAACCAAGCAAGGCAATAAAACAACCAAACTGGAAAAACAAAACTGAATGGAAAAAATTGACTAATACAATCTGTTGAATTTTAATAAACGTGAAATGAGCTCAAAGGGTGTCATACCATGGATCCCACTAGCTCAGTCTTGTTGACTCACAATGACAGTGACTCTCCAGGGAAGAACATGAAAAAGTTTTATTTCAATCGGAAGTCCCAGAATCCTCAGCCAGTTCCCAAGCATGCTGAAAGATAGTGACAGCCGCAATATTGGCTGGTATGCAGTTTAGCAGTTACAGATTTGTTACCTAAGGCCTTACTTCATTTCCTCCTCTCCCACTACAATTGTGTTGTGTTTTAAAATGCTGTTCTAATGGGATTGCTTTGTTTGCTAATGCACCTTTATACCCATTGTGTGTAGTCTCTGAAAGTGCATAACAACAACAACAACAACAACAACAACAACAACAATAATAATGCCCTATTGTGCACCTTCCATGTTGAATCAACCTCCTTGGTGTGTGGGTGGGGGCTGAGTGTGCACATACACACACAATAACACACACATAAAATGTCCACCTAAGACAGGAGAACAGTCCCAAAAGTTGAAGAAGAATGGCAACCAGTTGTGTAATACTGGGGGAAAAATGTGGAGTGTGAACAAAACCTTAGTACAAAAATAAACAAAAATTTAGCAAGGCTTATATTCAAAAATCAAGACACACAAACTTATAAGGGGGGAAATGGAAAATAAAAGAGATGATTAAGGAAATTGGGTGGAAATGATGTTTACATTTACTTTAATTGTAATAATATTTTATGACACTAAATTGAAATACATCCGATTCAGGTGTAAAAACAAACACTGTTATGCTATCTGAGACAAACTAAGCAAGATTATGCAATGCTATATAAAAGGATTAAGATCAGGACGTTATAGGAAATAATTTGTTTGAATATAAGGGATAGGAAAAATGTGTATATTTGCTTTTGAATGTGTGTGTGTGTGTGTGTGTGTGTGTAGGCAGGAGAACAGCCAGGGAGGGGAAGGAGGATAGGTATGTATGAGTGGAGGGGTTCCTTAGTTCATATTATTTCCCTTAACCAGGGCTCTGGAGGATGTGAAGGATGGAGAATGATTACTTATTATTATTATTATTAAGCTTTATTTATATAGCGCTGTAAATTTACACAGCACTGTACATACAATCTTTTAATTAGACGGTTCCCTGCCCTCAGGCTTACAATCTAAGAAGACATGACACAAAAGGCGAAGGGACTCTCTCCCTCAGAAGCCAGGATGGAGCCAGATGCCTTCTGGGAAGGGCTCAGTTCCTTTGGGGGGAGGCCTGGTGGGACTGGTAATTTTATATTACTTATAAAATTACTTTCTCTATATCTTTTTCTTCTCTTCCAAAGCCTTCTAGAACATAACTTTGCACACACAGAGATCCATAACAGTTGCACAGCTCTGCCTTGTTAGTGAATTGTGACACTGCACAACTGAATGTACAACGAAATGTATACGAGCATCTGTATGCACACTGTAAAACCATTTGCAATGGCACCATATCTGCAACTCTATTCTACATCTTTTAATTGAGTATGGCCACTTGGCACCCAGATAAAAATGTCCAACTGCTTCTGTAGGGGAACTTATACTTGCCTAAGATACCAACAGGATTCTAGCTATGAAGTCCAGACTTCTCTAAATTTATAACTGCACATATATTAGCCTTTGGTGAAGAGGTTCTAATTGGTATTCTTGTGATACTTATATACTGGTGACAAGGGTAAAGACTCATTAGAAAAGGCAATAATGCTAGGAAAGGTAAAAGGCAGTAGAAAGGAAGACCACATGACAGATGGCTAGACTCAATCAGGGAGGTCATGGGTCTGAATCTGCAGGACCTGAGCAGACAGGCTGAGAATAGGAAATCTTGGAGATATCTCATTCACAGCATCGCCATGAGTTGAGGACAACTTGAAGGCATTTAACAACAACAGCAACAAGAGATAGGAGAGAATTTAGTTTGCTCCATATTTTAAGTTGACTGGCTTAACAAAACAAAACAACTTTCCCAAACTAATAGACTGTTTGGAATCCAATTATCCTTCAGGGTTCATAGTTCTTTTGTGCTGCTACTCTCAATTCAAAAATTGTCTACAAAAATGCATATTTGATGGGAATTTGGTACAAAAATCTGCATGTTAGTGAAATTTGTATACAAAGTTATGGTGGGGAAAATTCATATGCTATAAAAATAGTTATGAAAATAAATGTGTATTTTCATTTAAATTTAAAAAAAATATTGCAGATTGAGAAGAAAATTGAACAGAAGATGCTGTCTATGGACATTATCACATCAGCCTCATGTCTCATGCCAATCACATTATGAAAGGAAATAGGAACATACTGTTTTAATTTTTTTTTAATCACTCCCCTCTTCTTTCCCACAGCTGCACTGCTTGCAGATCCATTCATCTGGGTGTGAAAAGCTTCTTCACTTCAATTTTGACATTATAGCCATGAGGTGCCATTAAAGAGCCTGATTCTCCTTCCAATGCAGGCTAACTGTGCCTGTTGATTTATTTATTTTAAATGTTGCTGTGTTTACATAATTACTGCAAAAACAATATAAAACAATTAATAATTATTTTACAGTATGTTATCATTTTGCCATAAGTATGTATACACAGCAAAGATAACAATTAAAAAAGGTGACACAGAAATAGCAAGTGGGAGGGGAGGGAGAGGAGAAAAATCAGGCTTCATTCTGCCTTATGACTACTAAAATTCCAGAATGAAAGTGAAGAGGCTTTTTGCACTAAAATATCTGTGCTATAAGAGTGACACTGAGGTGCACTACTTTAACAGGGCAACAGCAGGATAGACACAATGTCATCTGTCAAGTATCGGCCACAGACACATTTATCCTGTTAAAGTTCTGCCTTTTAGCTTCATGTGGTAATGTCTTATATCACTCTGCCATATCACAAGATGTCATATAATATATAGTGGACTCTAAGATCAGAATGCCTTGCTGATCTTAAGTATGAAATAGAACGCTAAAATCTTGGGTTCAGTCTCAATTTAGCCATAGAACCTAAGACCTATCGATTGCAATCATTCAATCTAAGTACTCACTACCCAAGGAAGGTAGGTTGGCCCTATCTCTTTTAAGCCTCTGGTGGGCAGCCAAAACAGTGATGTTCTGCATATCATTCAGAGTTTGAAATTACTTTTTTAACTGTTTCAAAATTGTATGCTAGGATTGTTTTTAGACTGCTTTTAGGGTTTTTAAAAATGTTTAAAATATTTTTCTTTGTATTGTTTTAATTGGTTTTTATTTCTTCATTGACTCAGGAGTCTTTGTGGGCTGGGATGCAATATAGAAATATCTTAAATAAATAATAAGTATGAAAGTCTAGATTTGACTCATTGTCATGACAGCTATTCATTTTGTTCAAATGTTTTTGTTACCCCATAGTGATACATGTTTAAAGTCATGAATGACCTTCTGCAAGCTCACAAATGCCTTAGCAATAAAGTTGCAATGTTTAGTCCAGGGATGGGAATTGTGTGGCACCCCAGATGTTGTTGAACCACAATTTCCATTGTTCCTCATCATTGGCTCTACTGATTAGGGCTGATGGGTTCTGCAGTCCAACAGCATGAGGACTGCATGATTCTCACCCTGGTTTTAGTCTATCAATCAGATTAGTCAGATTCATCTATTAAAACCTTTACCATAATTAAAAAGGTAGCACTGATGAAATGAGGAAGAGATTGTAAAGTCTTGGTTTATTATTTGCATTCTTATTTATAGTGGGGATGCAGTAGAGTACTCCAGAAGAGTGGTATGCCTGGTTGTCTAGCTGAAATTCTGGACATGTTGCAGATTCTGCTTGTTTAGTATGCAATGAGAAACTGAACTTAATACATGGGTTGGTTATCTGGGGTAAGGAATGTCATACTAGCTCCAACTGCCTGCCTGAAGAAGACAAGCCCTCCCTTCATCCACCATCTTGGGGGGAGAGAGGCCTGTTATGTTTTTTTTTTTTTGTTTTTGTATTGTACTTCGTGTTGTACACCGCTTTGATCTAATTTGGAAAAGCGGTATATAAATAAACATTATTATTATTATTATTATTATTATTATTATTATTAAATATAAACATCTGTTCTTGTACAGACACACTATGTATGTGTTGTGTTCAGAATGTGATGGTACTTGGTCTTCTCAGAATGAGACTTATTAACTTTGAGTAATCCACACACAGATATATGCATTTCATACAACAAGTTGTTACTCACATCATTTAATGTTCTTAGCAAAATAAATTATCTAATCCAGGAAAATTCTTATATACTTGTTTATTCTCCTTCCCCTTGACCATGATGCTATTTCATTAACAGTATCAACAACAACTAAACTACTTGCTGGAGACTATTTCCTAGGCGCTTTTTGGCTAGATTAATCAGCCATATTTCCACTGGATCTAATGTGATAGAAATTACATTTTCTATGGCCTAAATGCATCAATAGATGGTATGCATTATATAAAATCTCCAGTAATTTAATAATGCCACAGTA
This sequence comes from Sceloporus undulatus, assembly GCF_019175285.1. Classification (NCBI taxonomy): domain Eukaryota; kingdom Metazoa; phylum Chordata; class Lepidosauria; order Squamata; family Phrynosomatidae; genus Sceloporus; species Sceloporus undulatus. The sequence goes on along the minus strand of NC_056523.1, from coordinate 306,335,264 downwards.
ATGCCAAACCAATCATTTTTCAGTCAAAGAAATCCATGCAGTGAGAGAAGAATTGCAAGGTAACAGCTGTATTTCTGATAAAGATTTATGGCATGGAAAATGTAATCATTTTGCTGGATGGATGATAGCTCCATTTTATGGCAGGTCTAACATGATTGAATAGCTCTCTTCTTTTTGATTGGCTGGAGTTATTGCTGGAAAATCACTCTGATGTAGTAGCCTGAATGTCAGACTGAAACTGGAGAATGTGATGTTCATGTCCACAGTCAGCCATGATCTTTACTGGATGATCTCACACAAGTTACTCACTACATCAGTGCTTCTCAACTTTTAGAAGTCCTCCAGATGTCTGGGATTTCAGCTCCCACAATCTGTGACCATTGGCCAAGCTGGCTGGGACGTTCAAGTGTATTGCCTTGAACTCTATGGAAGAGGACATAATAACAGTAGTGCTTGAACAGTTCATTTCACAGTGCCTGTAAGACTGATTTATATTTTCTCATGAATTTTCATGGATATCAATCTGTTTCTTCTTGGATGTGAAGAAATGGATTGATAGCCACAAAACTCATACAGTACTAAAATATAAATCAGTCTTTAAAATGCTGCTAGATTACCTCTTTTTCTCTTTTTCTCTCTTTATCTTTTCCTTTTTTATAATGCAACAAAATAACAGGACTACTTCTTCGAAAACTGTTCACAGTTATTTCTAGCAGAGGACCTAAGCCTTTTCTAGGGGTGATTCATACCTGCAGCAGTATCACTTGATTGCTGGCATCTAAATATGAGTATTGGCCTCCCTAAAAGCATTGGAATGAAGAAAGGGTAATAGAACAGTTCTGTTAATGATTGGTGTTCATATATAACCAGAGTTTTGGAAGTTCACCATTTTGGACTACAACCCCCCAAATGCCTCGAAACTATAGCCCCCCAAAGTAACAGTGTCCAAGCTCTGTATATAATGACCCATTTATACATGAAAGTTGTAGAGGTTGGATTTGGTTCCCATAAATATGATTTTCAGTAAGGCAGATCATTGTCTGTCTGGGTCAGTGGTATTTGACTCTGACAGGCAGTATCTACAAAGATTCAGGCAGTTCTCTGTCCACTTTATTTAAGGTTTTCTAGTCAAGACTACATACCCTTGAAAGCTTCATAGATGAAATCCAGGATAATTGAGCTCAGGCAGCATCAGCATGTGGTCAGTAACAAGACAGAAGTTCTGTCTATTGACATAGAACACACAAGCTAGAAGAGGTTACAGCAGTTTGCTTTTGACTCAGCCTACTGGGAAGGGTTAACTAGGACCAAATCCACACTAGCGAATAAATAAATCCATACATACCTCGATTCCAGTGCTGTTGGAAGACATGACATATGCCCATTTTCACAGTGAAAGTGTTTCTTTTAGGCATTAATGTGATTTATAAAACCTCCCTTTTAGTCCTCAATTTCCAGGAAAACCCAGGGTTTTCCTGTTTATTTGCTACATGTTTCCTGCCAGATCAGTGGGTGACATTTTCCATCCTGCAGATATTTCACCATTTCTTGCTCTTTTGCAAGATCTGCCCAAAAAACAAATCCAGCCCCTGTTCTCCTACAGGCACGGATTCAAATTAAAAGTTTGTTTCTGTTTGACATCGAAGCCCAGGAGTTGCTTCCCCTGCTCTGAAAGCTCCTGGCAGTTGGAAGCAACTGGAAATGGAAGGCCAAGTGTGAAGGGGGATAGAAGAAGCAGTGGCATCCAAACATCACACCAAGAAGGAGCTTGTTCTGTAGACACCTATGTTAATTCAATTAAGGATTTGGAGTGGAAAGGGACAAAACATTTCTCCCTCCTTCTCCTAGGGGATGCCTTTATTGGAAAACATTTAAAGATCCCTTGCTTACTCATGGGGGTGTGAAGGGGGGAAGGGATTGCATGGGGGAGCTAGCCAATGAAAGTGTAAGGTGGGTAGTAAGATTGAAAGAAAGGCTATTAGATGATAGGTTTATGCATGCTGGGAAGAGGGGGAGTACATGAGAAGAAATACAATTTCTTCTGATTTGAATTCAACTGTGTGAAATATGCAGCTATCAATACAATTTCAGGCCATATTTTTATGAGTCAATGTGATGTAAACCGGGTGAAATCTGAGCAAAATACTGCACACGGGACCTGGATTATTTTGCCAGTGTGGATTCAGTCTGAGTGCAAACTACTCTGAGCTCAGTTTACAGCAAGAAAAATAAGATGAGAACAAAGGAGGGAAATGGAAAGAGGAGAGGAAAAACTAGGGCATTTTAAAACCAGCTGAAAATTGGGATGACAGGGGACTAATTGGGACCTTCATTACCAATTCAGGTCTCATCTTTCAGCTCCCTCTTGTTCCTGTTCCTGAGGCTGCTGCAAAAGTGAACCCCACCCCCATATTTGCCAAAATAGGGTCTTGGGTGCATAGAGGAATGAATAAAATTGCTTTGCTTGCATTTTAATATGAGCTGACCTAATTCACATTTTGCAAATAAATACACAATCTGGAACACACTTTGCGTTTTTGCAATTACCTAAACTCTGCATTACAGTATGGATAGATAGATAGATAGATAGATAGATAGATAGATAGATAGATAGGGGGGAAGCTAAGGGAAACTGCACACAAGCAGGAAATCATTTGCAACAAGAGTAAATGCATACAAAAATGTCTGTAGACATAAAATCATTTTTTTAAAAAAAGAATCAAACTGCTTTCAAAATATAATGGAATGAAAATGTGAATTAAAAAAAATTAACTTATAGTAAGCAAAAGGCACAAATGCTCATCCCTAGCCAAAGTTACTCATTGCTCCCTGGGAAGGATGGGAATCATACAGCCCTCTGAATGTTCTGAGAGCCAGTGTGGTCTAATGGTTTGAATGTTAGACCACGGCTATGGGAAACCATGGTTTATGCCCTGGAAAATCCCTGGATAATTTTAAGCAAATTGTACTCTCTCAGTCTTAGAGGAAGACAATGGCAAATCCACTGTGAATGAATCCTGCCATGAAAACCTCGTGATAGATTTATCTTAGCAATGCCATAAATTGGAAATGATTTGAAGGCACACAACAAGAACAACCAGATGTTGTTGGATAGTAACTCTCATGATCCCTAGCCAACTTAGTCAGTAGTGAGGAATGATAGAAATATCAGTCCAACCACATTTGGAAGACCACCTAATTCCCACCCTTGCTCTCTGGAGCTGATTGTGTGTACTATACTCTCAGATTCTGCCATGCTTGTCAGGAAAAGGATAACATTTAATAACAACAGCATGAATCACTGTTTGGGCCTAATCTGTTTCGGTTAAATCCAATCTCTTAGGCCAGTGATGGTGAACCTTTTACAGACCGAGTGCCCAAACTCCAACCCAGACCCCCCTTATTTATTGCAAAGTGCCACGTCCATCTGGCTTTCTAGGAAGAAACTCTTCTTTCTTCATTTTCTTGCCAGGTGAACAGCCAAGTGTCCTTTTTCTTTTCTTACACATATTTCTAATAGGTTCATGCTGAGCCATTTGAAAACCTGTCAGGCAGCATTACAAAAATTACTACCACATGTGGCCCATCAAATGCTATAAAACTATATAAAGGCTTCCAAACAGGATGGGAACCTGGGAATCTGATAAATATTCTACCACTCAGGTAGTAATGAGCAATTAGAGCTGGCAACACACATAAATTAAAAGGTGAGGGTAATCCAAGCTAATATGGGAGGTAAAGCCACTTGTTCTGAAATAATATTAGACAAAAGAACATAAACAACCTAATTAATTGAGCTGGACAATTTAGAAAGTAAAGCAGTTAAAGGCTTAACACAGTTGCCATTTTATACTATAGTCAGGCCTGCCCAAATATAGCCTTTCCATCAAGTGGAAGGAATGCATCCAGAGTAGGACAACCAAAATATCTTTGTGAAAAGTCTGGAAACCATGCCCTATGAGGAGTGGCTGGATATGTTTAACCTGGAGAAGAGAAGGTTAAGAGGTGATGTGATAGCTATATTTAAATATTTGAAGGGATGTGATGCAAGCTTGTTTGCTGCTGCTCCAGACACTAGGACATGGATCAGTGGATTCCAACTACAAGTAAAAAGATTTCACTTCAACATTAAGAAGAACTTCCTGATGGTAAGAGTTGTTCGACCATGGAATATGTTGCCTCAGAGTGTAGTGGAATCTCTTTCTTTGGAGGTTTTAAACAGTAGTTGGATGGACATCAGTTGGCAGTTCTTTGATTGTAGAGGTGAAGGCTTTCATGGCTGGCATCCATAGTTTTTTGTGAGATTTTTGGCTATGTGGCCATTTTCTACAGGAGTTTCTTCCTGACTTTTCACCAGCATCTGTGGCTGGCATCTTCAGAGAATGCTTGCCTGGAAAAGAGTTGGGTATATACTCCCTCCCTCACCATTCCCTTCTCCTTTTGTGTTGTGTCTTTTAGATTGTAAGCCTGCGGGCAGGGAACTGTCTGGTTAAAAAATAATAAATGTAAGCCGCCCTGAGAGCCATTAGGGCTGAAGGGCAGGATATAAATACCTAAATAAATAAATAAAATATATTATTATTATTATTATTATTATTATTATTATTATTACCCCGCTCTTAAGCCAAAAGGCTATCAGAGCGGCTTACAGTTTGTTAATTAGACATTACCCTGCCAGGAAAGGAGTGATTTGCATGTATATTGTTTTGTTGCTAATGGCAGGCCTCAGGGTGGGAGGATATGCAAAGGAGGATTAATGTCTGCTTGATTAGTGCTCATTGTCTGTTGGGAAGCTCCTTACCCATTTCTCATTTGCATTTGTTGAGTTTTCAGCTTGCTGTTTTTCAAGACTGGAAGCCAAATCTTATTCACTTTCAGGGTTTCCTCTTTCCTGTTGAAATTGTCCAGGTGTTTGTGGATTTCAATGGCTTCCCCGTGCATTCTGACATGATAGTTGTTGGCAAGGTCCAGAAATTCAGTGTTTTCAAACAACATTTTATGTCCAGGGTGGTTTATAACATGTTCGACTACTGCTGATTTTTCTGGCTGACCCAGTCTGCAGTTCTTTGATTGCTTCATGGCAGGGGGTTGGATTATATGGCCTTTGTGGTCTCTTCTAACTCTATGAGTCTGTGAAGTATAAAATTCCACTTTTAGTAGCTAGCTTTATGGTAACATTAAGAAAAACAAAAAATTAAAAAATAATCTGACAAAATTTGGGAGCCCATGAATGTCCGCATTAGGGTTCCTAGATCTTAGATGCTCTTCTACTTTAGAATGAAAGAGAGGCACTAGAGTGATCTGGCTAAGAATTCTAAATGCCTCTCTTTAAATTGTTAATCCTAGTATTTCCATAGGATGGAATCATGGTAATTAAAGTGGAATGTTAGTGCTATAATTCTGTAGTGTGAATGGAGCCAGGTCTGGCTACATACTGGGAGATAGCATTGGCTCTAATCTTAGCTGTTAATGCAGCAACTTTCAAATGTGTGAACCAAAATCCAGCCTTTTAAAATGTCATGCCCAGATATTTATAAAAGCCATCTTGCCCTTGTTACGGTTTTGCTTTTTGTTTTTTAAAATCATTTTGATTCTGGTTGGACCATTGGGGGGGAGTTGCTCTTGCAGAAAAACTGACTTGTAGAATAAAAAAAAAACCTTCAAAAAAGACATGTTTGCTGAAGTTCAGGCTTTTTTTATTTCATTAATAACTGAGAAAAAATTGTCATGTGCTCCACCACCACATCAAAAAACATTTGGGTTTTCAGCATATTAAAGCAAATGAGTAATTATAGGAATTCTATGCAACCATTTCTCCCCCTGCAATCTCCCCTCTGCTCCACATTCATAGACCGACGTGTGTGGAGAGCCATTGAACACCATTTTTAACTCTTATTACTATTTTTCTTCTTTTTTTTGCCTCTGCCTGAGCAGCAGATGGGCTTTGCAGTACATGCCTGCTTGATTGCCCCCCCCAGACAGCCCAGGGAGCAATGGGGGAGGCAAAGGGATTTGGAAGAATGGAGGCTCCTTCTCTCTTTCCCAGAGGAACTATGGGAAGACACAGAAGAGGCTGGGACCCAAAGGGATTTGGGGTGAATAGTGGCTCCCTCTTCCCTTTCCCGGAGGGGAAAAGTGCCTAAGCGACTGATTGGCTGTGATGTTAAGCGCTTAGGCGCTTGATTGACAGCTGCTTTAAAAAAAGGTTCCAAAGGGCAATGGGAACAGGCAGCAAAATAACCTGCTTCAAATTACCACAGAGAAAATATCAATGGGAACGAAAACAGGGGTAAAAAACCCTGGGTCTGTTTGCACCCGTTTTTAATGGGAACGATGGGTCAGATTCGAGTCAGAATCTGAGTCAGAATCGCAGCAAAATAAGCCGCTTTTTTGTTCAGTGGGAATGGGGCCTAAGGTGAAGGGGCATTTTAGCACTTTATGTGACAGAAAAGAGGACAGCAAAGTTGATTGTTGTGTCCATGACTGGTGGATGCATTGGTTGTCCTGGCAACCAATGATGAGGCAGATGAACTAACAAGTATCTGGAAGCATCTGGAAAGGTCTTTTTTCTCTTCCAGCTGTAGAATGCATTTCTTCAGTAGAAAATTGCTGGGAAATTGAGCAGGGAAAGGCAGGAAAGTTCAAAACACCTTGGCAATCTTATGAAGATAACACCTGGTTTTCTTTCTTTATTTATTTTATTAAATATTTGTTCCTTGCTTTTCAGCCCACTGGCTGAACAATATTTTAAAAACCTGTTTTAATCCATAGACACCTAACCTGATTTTGTGGGGCAAGGTTTATAGAAAACATCATGGTCTGGCCTGTCTGCTGAAAACTCAAAAGTGATGAAGTAAGTTGGGCTTCCTTTGGGAAGGAGTTACAAAACAGAGGAGTTCCTACTGAGAAGTTTTTAACTCATTTATTCACCAATGTATTTTGGCAGAACGGGATGAGGTGCATAACAGAGCTTACACAGAGGATCTCGTTTTCTTGCTCAGTTTATACAGAAGGGATCGGTTTTTTAAGATATCCTGGCCCCCAAGTTGTTTAGACATTTATATGTCAAGAGTAGTGCCTTCAACTGAGGCCAGAAGCACATCAAAGCCTCTGCATTTGCTGCAAAATGATGTCCCATCCCTCGTGTGATAAAGTCCACAGAATCTGTCTGAATTGGCATCTGACTCTTGCTGTGCCGTTGGTGATGAAATGCTGTCCTCCATCTCATCTCAGACTGTTTAGGGAGCTGGACACATGCTTTATGGTATACACAAGTCTGTTTTCAAACAGAGGGCAACAGCTATGGCATCCAGGATGTACTCATAGGTGAGTTCCACCATTATCCCCAAGATTTCCTGCCTGAGGCAGTTGCCTCATCCTGGATGTTATCAGACAAGGGAAATTGGAAGTATAATCCAATGGCAATCCGAATGCAATCATGGGGTTTCATGTTATTGCGTGACAGGTGATCACACGCAATTTGGGACAATAGCAAGCTAATTTCAGGCAATGGGAAGTCAGTTCGAATGCAATTCAAATTCACGTAAATTCGCTGAACTAGCGAATTCACATGAATGCCTTCTGGCCCCACTTTATTTTCATTTGAAATTAAAAGAAATTCCTCCAGTCCCATGTGATAAACTCCTATGCCAAAAAGTAGGGCTGATGCTGATGATTGGCCAGGCTGGGAAGAAGCACACCTTTTTAATGAGACAGCCATGCTCTGGAACTCTTTTCTTGGGAAAGCCTACATAAATGTCTTTTAGGTGCCAGGATTTTAACCTCTTTCATACTTATTTTTATGGGCTTTAAAATGCTTATGTGCTTTTGTTCCTGCTATGGTTTTAAAAGGTTTGAAGCCTTTTAATCAGAATAGTGCATTTGCATTTTATTTGTTACTATAAATCGCCCTGGAAATGTTGAATTGAAAGATGAATGAAAAATGTTTTAAATAATGTTAATAACCCACAATTTATTATCTGTCTTTCATGAGCAACATAGGGATAATATTTATTTATATATTCATACATCCATTCAATGTGTATACCATGCTTTTCCTGATTTCACATCATGAATTAAAATTAAGTGTATAAAAATACCTAATGATAAACCGATTTTTAAAAAAATTAAATACATTTACCATATTAAACATCAGCACTTTAAAACACTGTAAAATCATTTAAAAACATGGCAATAACCTCAAAAGTACAGCACAGATACACCATTCAAAGATCTTCATGCCTAGCTTGTTAGTCAACCAAATACATGTTCAAGTAGATAAATTAGGTCTTTATTTGCTCACAGAAGGAGAGCAAAAAGGGGGCTAGCTTAGGCGCGTTACACATGCGCCGAAAGTACGTGTTAGGGTTAGGAAGGGGCATATTAGGGTTAGAAAGGGGCATCTATTCTAGACGCCCCTCAACCCTAGTACGGACTGGGTCTGTACAAAATGGCGGCGCCTGTCCACACGGGTGCCGCCATCTTGACGTTGCGGATGCATAGCATCCGGACGTCGCACAGCAGAAGTGACGCTGCGAGTGTGCAATTAGCGCCTTGTGGTGCCACTTCTGGGGCACAGAAAGAAGCGCCATTTTTGGGCTTCTTTTTTGCTGCGTCTGGGAACTGCGCGGTTTGGCCGCTGCGGTTTCCGGACACAACTGGCGGCGCCGGCAGACTGCTGCTTTCAGGCGGTCTGTAACACACCTTAGTCTCCCATGGGAGAATAAAAAATAAGGATAGCTTAACAGGCTGTTATAAGGATGATTGAATATCTAGCCCTGTAAGCACTTACAAAGCCAGATATTATAATGTATTTGTAAGAGCTAGGGTAAACAGGAAAGGGGAGAAATCAAATTATATCAGCAAATTTACATCTCAGCTCTGTAATGCTATTGACTGCTGACATTAAGAAAGGTCAAGATTGCTGGACAAAATAATAAACCCAAGGAAGGTGTAATTCATTAGATGACCCTCATCACTTATCGAGAAAGGAAGTGATAATAATAAAGGAATCAAGCTAATAATCAAACGTCATTAATTTATTTTCACCAAATATTTAATATGTGGTCTTTTTATCCCCAAAAGCAAGAGAGGTTCTTTCTGCCAAACACAGATGCTATGCCAGGTTCATTGGAGGAAGAATATGGTATGCAGATAACAAATTAATGCATTAAATACTTAAATTATTGTATTTAGCTAAAATAGGAAGGATATTTCAGTTCAAGGTACAACCTTCTCCCCTCCTTCACGCAGGGTGCATATAGCCAGTTTTGGTGTTTTATGAAATATTAGGATTTCATAATCTTATAGCAATCTTAATAGGTGGAGCAGCTCTTCTGGACCAATCCATACCTTCTGCCACTTATGTATCAGACTCAGGAAATAGTATCAATGTAATTTCTAATGAACAATAGCTTTACAGAGCTGGACTATTAAGATCAGGTAGAGCAAGATGAAGAGCACAGTGTGGCATAGCTGGAGCATCCTGTAAACAAAATCTATGCTACTGTTACCAGATTCTCTACATTTTTAGGGCTATACAGCTATTAATTCCATTGAACCAGGGACATAATGTAACACAAATTGAATGTAGCATACCTCCCCATGTTTTTGAGGAAGAACACACAATAGGTTTCATTCAATTAACAATAAGGAGATTATCACAGAGAGGCATACCGTCCTTAAAATGCAGCTAGATCACCAGTTGCGCTTGTCTCCTGTGATGAAATCGTTATGGAGGAGTCCTGTCATTAAAGCATTCATGGAGCCACCATTTCTCTGCAAAACAGAAGCCCCCATTATGCAGAGAAATGACAGCTCCACGAATGCTTTAATGACCGGACGCCTCCATGACGATTTCATCACGAGAGACAAGCGTGACCGGTGATCACACCCTTGCGCTTTAGGGACAATCTAGCCATATTTTAAGGGTGGTAAACCTCTGTGTGATAATCTCCTGAGAGGGGGGGGGAGGGAGAGAGAATTTAGCTCCCAGATGTCTCTGGTAGCAATGATTCACCTTTAAAAGAAGTTTTTAAAGGGCACACCACACATTATGCCACTCAAAAGGGAAGGTTTCTGAAACCAAAAGTACTCCTGGGCACTACCAGGGCCCTTTTAAGGAATAGATCATTCCATGGCATTATAAAGGTGAGGAGAGAGGCTTTGACCTCTGAATTCCCAGAGCTTGCCCACCACAATGGAAAGCCCAGCTGTGGTGTGGCATCCAGTGACCGGGACTAATAAAGGAGTATTGAACATTTATGATTTTTTTATAACAGCCCCTTAATAAGTTAAGTGGAATGTATTGCCCAGGCTATTGCTGGTGGAGAATAAATCCCCATCAGTGGTCTTCTGCCAGGCTTCCTCTTCTGTCCCCATATTCAATATCAGTTGATGGTAGGGATGTTCCTTGGTGTCAAACTGCATTATTTCTGCAGTGCAGATGCAGATCATTTTCCAAAAAACACTGTGGAAATAATCCAGTTTGAGACTGCTTTTATTGCCCTGGCTCAGTGCTAGGGAATTCTGGAACTGTAGTTTTGTGAGACGTTTAGCCTTCTCTGTCATAGAGCTCTGGTGCCATAATAAACTACAATTCCCAGGATTCCCTACCAGTGAGGCAGGGCAGTTAAAGCAATCTCAAACTGGATTATTCCTGCCTTGTGTTTTGGACCTAAGCTGCCAACAGAAACCCAGCTATTCGGAGCAAACAGCCTCCTCCTTAAAGAGGCAGCACAACTTCTAACCCTGTAGCAAATCCTCAAATCCCATATACTTTTGTATCTTCCTGGAAGTCAATAGATAAAATTATAGGACACTGCTTTATACCAAGTGTTACCAACAGAGCTAGGGAAATGTTTGGATTTGGACTACAATTTCCAGAATGCTCCAGCATTCTGGCTGCAGGTTTTGAGAACTGTAGTCAAAAAAGTACTATTTCCCAGCTTTAGACTGAGTGTGCTTTCCAGCTACATGAATAAACTTACACATGTTCAAAGAAATGTACACATATTGCAGGCGTTCAGGCAGGAATTTAGTGATGCCAAGGTTTTAACCTGCGAACTTCTGCATCTACTGTTTTACTGCAGCCCTTTCCCAATCAGACCTGTCTTTCTCACTGGCTATATTGAAGCTTTAAAAAAAGGATGTGGTTTTTTTTAAGCATCTCAGGAGGACTATTGCACACTGATAAGCAATCTAACTCCCAGGGTTCAAATATCTTAGCTACAATTGAAGCAGGAGCCCAAGAGATGGAAATCAATCCTCCAGACAGACTGCTGCTTGATGGCAGTGCTAGCTCTAAGGTTTTGAAAAGGTCAGTCATGTTTGAAATGTGTGCTGTTCACTGACTTTAAAAAACAAACAAAAAACAATCAACTGAGTAGAGAAATAATTCAAATGTAACACACAAACCAGTTATGTTCAAACTGAAGCCTAGCTGGATTGTGAATGATCCCAAGTGATTAAAGGGATATCTTTTTCCTGACTTCAAATTCAGATTTTTAATAGTGAAATCCTTAAAGTGAAAGGAAATCCTATATGACTCAAGTCCAGGCTATTTGCAGAATCGTATCTCCTTATATGAGTGCTAGTGTGGCATAGTGGTTTGAATATAGGACTAGGCCCCATTTATATACCCAAGGCAGTACTGGAAATTCCTAGAGAGAGGTTTTCTTAGATAAAAAGAATACTGTTTTTAAAAATTATTTGCGTTTTTTCCACATTCAGGGGGTTCCTCACCCCTAACCTCAGGGAATATGGAGTGACCACTGTATGGACATGAAAATTTTGGTCTAAATCCTGTTGGTTACTCCCCTATATAGTAAATCCATTGAATCAATTGCTGAATTGTGACTCAGCATTTGGGTACACCCCAGTGGGTCAATGGGTCTACTCTAGTTGGAGCTATCAATAGGATCCAGGCTAATAATAAGGCACTTTTAGAAGACTTTGGAAAGCCTTTTTCTCAATATTGCCCACCTCCTCTTAGGACTTTCTGCTGTTATCCTTTGCATGTGCACATTTTGTATCTGCAGAGAACAGCAGGAAAGTTACTTGCAAGAGGAGACACCAACTTCCATGCAAAGGAGCAGCAGCTAGGAGACTCTGGCCCTATCCAGATGGGCCTCTTAGCATGTCCTGGTTATGTACTAGGGTTGCCTCGGCGCGTTGCTTATATACACCCTGCAACCCTAGTATGTCGCCAGGATGTCAAAATGGCGGCATCTTGTCTACATGGGCACCACCATTTTGGCGTGATGGCCACATCACATCCAAATGGCGTGGCTGTTATGTCCTGGCACCGCTGCAGGGTGCTGTGGCGCTCTTTCAGCGGTGCTGGAAGGAGCTCCGAAATGGAGCTCCTTTTGCTGCTTGTATTGCTGGTGCAGCTTTTACACAGCTGCGCCAGCGATACAAAAGAGAAAGGGTCTGAGTGGCCCCTTTCTCTCTTTCCCTTCCGCTGTTGGGGTGTCCTTGGGGCATGAAGCCCCAAGGACACCCCTTTCCAGGCTGCAGGGAAGCGGCATTTTCCTGCTTCCCCGAGGCCTGAAAAAGCAGCGGATCGGAGCCTCTGGGGTTGCCGCTGTGGCCACTGAGGCCCTGATCTGTCAGGGAAAGGGCAAGTGTAGGCCGCCCCAAAGGGGTGGTCTGTATCCCGCCTCTGGAAGATGTAATCCAGAAAGTAATTTTTCAAGCTATAACAAAAAGTTCTTTGCTCATTTTGGGAAGCCAACCAAACTTCCACACAATAGTTCAGCCAGCTGAAACAGTGGCCCTTATCACACGTGAGACTGGAACTCAAATCCAGAGCCCATTTGAATTGAAGGGGAAGCAGAGTCACTTCAAATCCAAGGCAATTCACGTGATGAATTATCACACGTGAAGAACTAAATTATGGTGATTCCTGATTCAAAGCGGAGTGAATGCACATTGAATTACCACACTGGTACATACCATGCAGATTCAATTATTCAAATTGGGACCCTTGCACCTGCTCAGTGGGGCTCTGAACGCATCGTGAACCTTTGCACTTACAGGGTGAAGAAGAGTGCCACTTCCTGGTTCCAGTTTCAAGTGAATGCCAGCCTCACATGAATGATTGTTTCACGTTTCTTCCTCCCTTCTATTTTCCCATCTCTGGCAGCCAAATCCAAATGGGTCCTCCGTGTCACAGCCCCCATCCATTTCAGCCACATCTACATCTATCCTCCTGTCATTCTCCTCATCTATTTCAGCTACATCTACATCTATCCTCCTGTCATTCTCCTCATCTATTTCAACTACATCTACATCTATCCTCCTGTATTCGCCTCATCCATTTCAGCCACATCTACATCTATCCTCCGTGTCAGAGCCCCATCCATTTATTACTTTTATTATTCAGGGATTATTATTATTACTATTATTATTAAAAATTATTTCACTGCAAAATAATCAGTATAGAAGCTGCAGGTTTACTTGGAAGTAAATCCTTTGGATCTGAAGGAGACCCATTTTGGAGGAGTGCAGAAATGATCCAGTTTCCCTTATTCTCCATGCTCCCTAAAATACCACCTCCCTGAATCCACTCTCCTTCCCTTTCTAACAGTTGCCTTCTCTTAGGTTGCATCTGCACTGGGGAAATAATCTGGTTTGATTCCACTTTAACTGTCCTGGCTCAATGCTATAGAATTCTGGGAACTGAAGCGTCATGAGACATTGAGCCTTCTCTGCCAGAGAGTGCTGGTGCCTCAGTGAACTAATAACTTCTTCTTCTTATTATTATTATTATTATTATTATTACAAAATATGTTATTATTATACAAACATTTTTTGTTTTTTTATTATAATTATTCTCCATGCTCCCTAAAATACCACCTCCCTGAATCCAATCCACTCTCCTTCCCTTTGTAACAGTTGCCTTCTCTTAGGTTGCATCTGCACTGGGGAAATAATCCAGTTTGACTCCACTTTAACTGTCCTGGCTCAGTGGTATGGAATTCTGGGAGTTGGAGTTTGTTGCTCCCCTCAGCCTCCGATGGCCCCCTCCATCATTCCCATCTCTTCCCCCAGCCTCCTGTTTCATTCCCTCCATCCCTGTCATCTACATCTAAATCTACCCTTCCGAGCAACGGAAGCAAATGGAGCAAAATTGCAGCTTTGTACCGGGACGGAAGCAAAGTTGTATTCCATACCAGATCAATTCAGAGTGAAATCGAAGTGAGCTTAGAAGCAATTTTTGTGAATTTGCTTGTTACCGAATTCACCAAAATGAGGAGTCATTCCGGATTCACTGTGGCTGTGCCTTGGAACGATCCCCCCGCATAGAAAGCAAGCCCGTGTGATAATACATCATGTTATCACGTGAATTCACATCATTGGACCCACAGTGGCTTTGAATCAGAGCTGCAAAAAGCTGCAAAAAGCTCAGTGTGATAAACACCCAGGGACTGCTGGTGGCTTCCTTGTCAGTCAGAGGATGCATCTACTCTGGGTTTTAGTTTGAAATTGAAAGAAGATATCCAAAGTGTCTAAACTATTTGGAAGATGAGGTTCAGCAGCTTGGATAGCTTTTTTAGTTCAGACTTCAAAAGCTGGATTCACTGCACTATTCACATGGAAGCTGCTAGCCTCATCTGAGCTAGAGGGGATTGGTGGCCATGCAAGTCACATTCATGCCTCCCTTGTTCTAGTGGAATTGCTTTGAGCTAACTAGAATGAGGAAAGAAGCAAAAAAGCCACAGTGAAAATGTCAAGGAAGGGGACCCACACAGACAAAGATCGAAGCCAACATGGGGGATTTCTCATTTAATCCAAGGAGCAGCAGAGGGACACAAATGCTTAAACCTTTCTCTATTAATTTTATTTCTGATCAGTATTGCTAGCCTCAAGATACTTGCTGAAAACAAATGAATGAACCAGGATTTCCCACAGAAATTGCAAATGAGTCCTTTCTACACCACATGGGAACTCTCAAGCGTACATCTAACACTCGTTGTTTTGAATACGGCCAAAGTTCTTTCTAGGTCTGCAAGCAACAATAAGGCAACTTACTTGCCAACAGCACTATTCTTTATTGTTATTATTATTATTATTTCACTATATACATGTGCAACTTTACAACAGCGCATCTCTTGCTTTACCTTTCCCATTATAAAGTTCATTCCTGTCAAGGCAAGTTGATATAAGAAAGGAGCAGGGCTGCTATGGCGTTCGTACTGGAACTTCAAGGAAATATGATCTTGCCCAAGTCTTGAGATTCTTGAGGGAGGACTTTCTCACAGTCCCACTATTGTCACAGGCTTTTGGTGAGGATATATAAGAGGGCCTTCTTGGTGGCTGCTCCTGTACTGCAGAATTCTATCCCATAGTAGGCTAGGCTGCTGTTTCTCTCTGCTTTCCTTTCACTGGCAAGGAAAACCTTTTTGTTTAAATAGGCGTTTGGAAATTTCCTTGGTGTGCAGAAGGGATTTTTCTTTGTAACTCAATGTGTGTTCTCCATTTTAATCCTTATTGTTATATCTTTTAAATAATTTAGTCCTTCCATAAATGCTGGTTATTGTAACATGATAGATGATTTAATTGTTTTTAAGTTTTGTGTCTTCAGGTTTTTAACACTATCTGGCTTTGAACTTTGTTGCAAGCCACATCGGGTCCCCTGTTGGGAGAAAGGCTAGCTGTATATTAGAAAGAATTTTAAAAATTAAAATTAAAAATTAAAATGGGTATAATCCCTTGAGACTTTTGCTGACGTAAAACAGGAATACACTTAACACTGAAGCCTTGAATTTGAGAGGAGCTATTTTCAATTGGGAAGGATAATAACACCCACAAGCACACGCCAGACTTTTAAAATATATATATAGACAGAAGAAGACTACACTAAAAACAAATACAACCTTAAAGAAAATAAATAAAGATGTTGAAGTCTTAATATGTCATTTGTTGTAGAAGATGCTGGCAAGTTCTTTGGGGAATAACACTTCTTTGGTTCCTTCTTCCCACACATAGTTGGCACATAGAAGAAGAATAGCACACTTTATTAATCGGTTGACTCATCTAACTGTTTTGCAAAATGCACATTTCCTTTTATATAATAAAAAAACCTGTAGCTTTAAATCATAATGGGCAACACATTGTCTGAGGCTCTTGAACCTCTGTCCCAATGCTCAATCAGCTGCCACTGATGAAGCCAAATCACTGAAATAATAGCTGCTTCAAGCAACCCAGCTCATAAAGAGAGAAGGCATGTGTGTGTATCTTCAAGTTGCCTGTCAAAGTGCAGCAACTCCATAAGTTTCATAGGGTTTTCTTTGGCAAGGACTCCTCAGAGGTGGTTTTGCCAGGTATTCCCTCTGAAATACAGCTTATAGTATCTTGTATTTGGTGTTGATGTCCTGTCCAAGTATTAACCAGGTCTGACCTTGCTTAGCTTCCATGATTAGACAGGATCTGGTGCCTTTAGGGTATTTAGGTCTTCATGAAGAGTACTCTTACAGGCTTCTGATGTAGATGGAAAAAGAAAGAGAGTACTCATAAAAAGGACTCTTTTCCTTGTTCCTCCTGCATCAGTTGCCTGAGAAATGCCAAGGTTTGATGATGCAGGAGGATGCTCTAATATTCTTCGATACCACAGAGCCATTGTACTTGCAGCTGAATCTCAGCAGCTATTTTGATGGCAGCTATAGTAATATTTGATATATTATCAAATTTGGTATTTACTCTTTTAATGTATACCCTTGACCGAAGAACATCACACTCATTCTATCTCGTATGGTCATTCTCTTCCACTGATCACGCAGCTTCAAGAGGAATGCACATGGAGCTGTAAGGGAGGAAGGGAGCACCCACCTAGCAAGCCAGATCAGCCAAATGGGGTGACAGATGTCACAGCCAGATCACCCTCACATTTCTATTTTATCAAAAAATAAGAAGCCCTTGCAAATTCACTGGTTGATCTGTGCAGCCCCTTCTGCAAAGAAGCTACTTAAATATATTTTAAATATTTAGGGGGAAAAGGTTTTTGACTGTTAAAACTTTGTTGCTGAAGATACTGCTATGTCTTGGTTATTTTATAGTTTCAAGTCAAGTCAAGCTTTATATAGAGGAGGAATGGTATTAAATGCTAAATGGGTAACACTGAGATTTTTTTGATGTTGAAAGGAGGGCATAACATATTAAAAAAAAGAAGAAGAATTTGAGTTGGAGGGATACAAATTTGAGTGGTACTTTTATAGATATTTGAGAGATTTAAGATGCACAGGAATTTGTTTAAGCTGGATGCATGACATTGTAATTTAAAGGTACAACTTTAATTTTGCTAGTTGTTTATGTCACAACTATTGCTACTACATTCACTCACATATAGGAATTAAGATTTATGAGCAATATTAGTGTAGAAAATATTACTAAGGATTCTGTATGATGTGGTATGGGAGGAAGTCATTGTGGGAGGTGATACTGTATGAGGCCAACTCTAGTGACGACAGTGGTCCAGCTTTTCACTTTGCAATACCAAATTAGATAAGACTCACAATTGGCCAGGCAGTGAGGGAAATAAGATTGACAAAATGCAAGTGGTAAGTGTCTTGAAGACTTTTCGGGTAAATTGGATTTCCATAGAGACAAATCTGTTAGGAGTGTGGGATGTGGGTCTTGCCCAGAACACTTACCCACTTTCCCAGTGCCTAGTTTAAAGGATTATGAATACACAGAGAGGGGGGAGAGAGAGAGAGAGGAGTTTATCACACAGGAGGAATTTCTCTTAATTTTGAATGAAAAGAAAGTGGGGCCGGAACGTATTCACGTGAATTCGCTAGTTCAGCAAATTTATGTGAATTTGAATTGCGTTCGAACTGACTTCCCATTGTCCAAAAATAGCTTGCCATTGCCCGAAATTGCATGTGATCACCACTCACTCAATAACGTGAAACTCCATGATTACGTTCGGATTGCCATTGGATTATACTTCCAATTTCCCTTGTCTGATAATGTCCAGATTCTATTATTTTCTTCAGGCTCACATTTTCTCATTTCTTCCTAGACGTTTCCCTTTCATTTTGATGTCCATAGCATATGCAATAATTTCCAGCCTATGTGACATCAACACCCTGCCACTCCAATGTGTACTGTACATCTGAACTAATTCTATAATTATATTCAAATAAATAAATATTGTGCTGTGTTTTTATCTTTTAAATTACATTTTAAATGTATTTTAAACTGCTTTAACATTGTGGTTTTTAAACTTTTCAAGTAATAGTTCTTTTAAAGCTGCACTTTGTTTTAGTCTGTTGTAAGTTGACTTAAGTCCTGTAATGGGAGAAAGGCAAGATATAAAATAAAATATAACACAACACAACACATAGTTCCTGCCTGTATAAGAATTCTTTAAGTAAAAAAATACTTTTTATTACAAACAGCATAATCCAAAAGTCTTCTACATTTAGCCAAAATTTCATTATTTCTTTAAAAAATAAACAGTATTATTTAATTATTATACCTCATATAATTTATACTTAACTTTATACTAGCTTTATTTGCAAAACTAAATTCCATATTCAATACTCAACTTCCTTCTTGCTTTTGTTGTTATTTTCCATGTTGTTTTTAGTTTCTCCATTACATAAATGTTCCAAATCTATTGCATCTGTTACATTATACAATTTTCTAAATCTGTTACATCTGTCACAGTACTTATTCTACCTATACTATGTCATTTTCCAATAAACTGAGTGTTTTCCTAGGCATTCCTGTTTACTTCTTTATGAGTGTACAAGCATTCTTTTAATTTTAATAGCTTTTTTTTAAAAAGAAAGAAAGAAGCATCAGTAATGTGGACAGCATTCCCTGCCACCAGCTTGTAGAATTGCCTTGCAACAAAAATCTGTCAAGCCACTGAGTTAGGTGCCACATTGACTGCAAAGCCACAAACAAATTTCAGAAGAGCTACTTTTTAATGCATGGGTGACTTGTGTAAGCACAACACACACACACCTGCACTCTTTAGTTCTGTTTACTACCACTAGCATCATCCCCCAACCAGAATGGCCTCCAGTCCATCTAGCTACATTAAAATGCAACATAGAGAATTGATGGTTTGTTATGCACTGCGAACATTGTACTCTGAGAAATAAAGATGTAATTCTTCACTAAGTTTCTTCTTAAAGCCAGCAATTTGCTTCCCACTGCAAGAAATTCATTAAGAACTATGCAGTTTTCAGGGGCCACCTCTGAGCACCCCTTGCCTAAGAAAGCCCTATGAAATTAATGGGGTCACCATAAGTTGACAGGCAACATGAAGGCACATACACACAACCAATGATAGCTAACTTGGAGACACAAACCATATTGAATAGTATTTGAAGAATAGTCAGAAACAGTATTTCAGTTCTATCTTTGAGCTCTACTATCAGAGTTTAGGTTGCCTATTGTAGATGCAGGACACAATTGAGATTACATTTTCATATCATAGGGCAGCATGTCTGGGGATGGTAAGGGCAGTAGTCCAATACATCTGCAGGATTTCAGATTGAGGTTAGCTTCTTTAGAGGGCCCCCACCCCTCTCTCTCTTGTGTGGGTCACTGCCAAATGGCTCATCTGCCAATGAGTTTCTTTACCAGCCATTGTTTATTTGGCTTGGAGCAGTTCTGTGATCAATCACCCACATGTCCATGTGAGAAAACAGACACATGGTGTGCATGTGATTCCTTGTCAAGCTCCAGATATGTATTAAAAGATTTATGTTTGTTGTGCAAGAATCTGGAGCAATATTCAAATATTCTTTTGGTTTTAAAATGTGGAAAAATGTAACCCTGAATATTAGAACACACCAGAACAATGATTAATAGACACATTCAACCGCAGGCTTTCTGGCCAAAGAGAATCCACATTCAGTAAGGAAAGCAGAGAAATTAAGGACATAATCCAGTCTAAACAAATCATTTTATAATGTGTGCCTATGCATTTGCTCAAATGTAAGTCCTACTGAACTCAAAGAGACTTACTTAGAGGCAAATATGCATAGGATAGATACCCTAAAGCTCCATTAACTTCAGCAGGAACAATTTACTGTGCACAATTATATGTACTGTATATTTTGTTATTGCGTGCCTTCAAGTTGTTTCTGACGTATGGAGATCCTAAGGTGAAGCTATCACAGGGTTTTCTTGGCAAAACTTGTTCAGAGGGGTTTGCCATTGCCTTCCTCTGAGGCTGAGAAAGTGTGACTTGCTGAAGGTCAGCCAGTGGTTTTTTATGTTCATGCCGAGATTCAAACCCTGGTTTCTAGAGTCATAGTATAAGATTCAAACCACTACACCACACTTTCCTTAGGACTAAGTCCAACTGCACTTACTTCCAGGTATGTATATTTGGGTTACCACTTAAAAAACTCTAACAAGGGAATGGACAGATCTCGGTTTGTTTGTTTGTTTTCATTTCCATGTCACTTCCACATATATTTCATCCCAAACTAATCTGGATAAAAAAATAATATACAAATAAGTATTTCAATATGCATTTCCGAACATATTTTCTCCCAAAATCCATATATCATTCAGTACAATCTCATATAAGGTATGTCTGTGCAAAAGGAAATTACATTGAACATACTTTAATTAAAACATTTCAGTGAAATGCCTTTTAATGTATTTTAGTTTTGAATGAAGAACTGCATTGCAAAGCTCTGAGAAGAATAGCATCCAGACTGATTGAAAATTCCCAGGATTTGTTCCTGTTAAGGGGTTGTCTGTGTGGGCCAAAAGGCCAGAGTTCTCCTTGGCCTCATGTAGTCTAGATCAGACGATGCAGGACAAAAAGCTTAGGGCAGGATCAGGCCCAATCCCGCCTGTCCACAGATCCCGAGGATGCAGTCTGACCCTGGGGTCAATAGCCTTTACTCCAGGGTAAAAGTCCTGGTTTTTCATGGAGTTCCTGGGAAATGTCACAGCAAAACCTGGCTGTTCACATGCTCCCTGTGTTCCTTACTTTGCTGACCATTGCCTCTGTCCTGGGCCCAGTGCTATTCAACATCTTTATCAATGACTTGGATGACAGAATTGGGGGCATACTTATCAAATTTACAGATGACACCAAATTAGGAGGAGTAGCTAATACCCCAGAGGACAGGATCAAGATTTAAAATGACCTTGATAAATTGGAAAGCTGGTCTAAGGCTAACTAAATGAATTTCAACATGGAGAAATGTACGGTACTGCACTTAGGGAGGAAAAATGAAATGCACAGATATAGGATGGGTGACACCTGGCTGAAGGAGACTACATGTGAAAGGGATCTGAGAGTCCAAGTAGACCACAAATTGAACATGAGTCAACAGTGCGATGTGGCAGCTAACAAGGCCAATGTGAATTTAGGCTGCATCAATAGAAGTATAGTGCCTAGATCAAGGGAAGTAATAGTGCCACTATATTCTGCTCTGAAGAGAAGGTTAAGAGGTGATATGATATCCCAGTTTAAATACTCAAAGAGATGTCATATTGAGGAGGAAGCAAGCTTGTTTTCTGCTGCTCCAGAGACTAGGACCAGAGCAATGGATGCAAGCTCCAGGAAAAGAGATTCCACCTCAACATTAGGGTGAACAGTAAGGGCTGTTCAACAGTGGAACAAACTCCCTCAGAGTGTAGTGGAGTCTCCTTCCTGTCTTTAAACAGAGGCTGGATGGACATCTGTCGGGGATGCTTTGATTTAGATTTCCTGCAAGGCAGGGAGTTGGACTGGATGGCCCTTGCGGTCTCTTCCAAACTTTATGATTCTGATTCTAAGAAGCCCCCCCCCCCCCATTGTAGTATTTGATGCAGAAACACGGTGCCTGGCTACATGGGTGCAGCCAAGGACCCCGTTTTCCACATCAGATGTGGCAATGGGGGTCTTCTTCAATGGGAGGCAATGGCCAGCAAGGTAAGGATAGTTTGCCTGTCCTGGTCCTTAGTCAGTATAGGGATGGGTGTGTAAACACCCACCCATCCCCATGCCGACCCAGGGACCAACCCGGGTGAGATCTGGGCCAGGAAAGATCTGGGTTAAAATAAAATGACCCGGAGAGCTGGTTTTTAAAAAATTCTGGTCATATTGGGAGTTCACAGAAAATATTCTGGTATATGTTATGGATCTCCAAAATAAAATCAGAAGGAACCGGAACAAAATCTGAAACTTGCTTTCTAATCAGTCTGGATGCACCTTGAAGGATAATTCTATTCTAGTTCTTACACTAGTCCAGAAAACTCAGATCAGGTCAGTTTGCATCATAATGCACAGAGACCAAATTTCTCAAACATATCTACATCACCGAATTAGACAACAGAACTTGAAAAAAGTGACTCTTGAACTAATCTCACAGATCCCTTCAGCCAGCATGGTCACTGGCCTTTCAGGCTGGGGGGATTCTGGAAGCTGTAATTCCAAGAGCTGTAAGACTGTAAAAAATGATAAATTTCTTTTGCCAGAACATTAACTACATTTTAACACCATGTCTTAGTAAGCATGTGATTGGGATGTATTGCACATACTCAGTTCTTCCACTGTAACACTGAGACTGAGAAGTGCTTCAAATTGTCTGCTATTATTCCCTGACATTTCTAAGATGTTGTTCTTAAGTGCTACCAGAATGGATTGAAGTTTCTTTTAACAATTTAAAAGCATAATCTTAGTGCATTAAAATGGAGCTTTTGCAATTACTGCCCTTGCCCTCCTATTGTAGGTTCTCACAGAACTTAGAAAAGATGAATGCTTGAATCCATCAAATTTCATCTCATGAAGATGATATTCTGGTAAGAACTTTCTTTCTCCTGTTTGCACTTCAACTTTAAACCCTCCCATGAGCAAAGAAACTTAACACAATATGTCAGCCTTCAAGTTTTTAACAGTCATTCTTTTTCCTGGAATTGTTACTCTGTGGTGTGATTTTGACATAAAACATAATTCTGTTGGTCAGCATAACTTTAGAGATCATCACATGTGAAAAAGGGCAGGAGCAAAGTGGATCTCTCGTGTCCTTATCACACTATTGTGTGAAGTTTATCAGACGTTGTCACACTTATCCCATCATTATCCCATCGATGAAGTGGAAATGTCACATCACTTTTCATTAATGGAAGTTTCCATTAATGAAAAGTGATGGAACAATTCCACTTCATTGACAGGATAATGGCAAGATAAGCACAACATGTGTGATAATCTTCTTGCAATAGTGCGATAAGTACGGGACAAGGATGGGAGTGATCCACTTCTCTCCCGTCCTTTTCTCACATGTGATAATCTCCTATGCCAGCACTGACAGTTGTCTCACTCCAGAACTGGGTGTTGTTCCAGGCCTCTCCAAGGGTTCATTTTGACTAATTCTGCTTCCATGCCAAAAAGTATGAACACTTTATGTTCCTGGTCACCATAATATTCAGTACATTGTAACCATATCATTGTAACCCTATCATGGGGTTTTGTTGGCAGGACTTGTTGAGAGAGGGCTGTTTGCATTTGCCTTCCTCTGAGGCTGAGAGACTGTGACTTGCTTGGAGTGACCCAGTGACTTTGCATGTCTGAGTGTGGATTCAAACACTCCAGAGTCACAACAGTTAAACCACTGTACTACGCTGGCTCTCTCAAGAAATAGTGACCTACAGTTTAGGTTCAGACTATTTGAAAGGCCATATCTCCCCATATGATCCTGCCAGAGCTTTAAGATAATCAGGGGAAGGCTTTCTCTTGGTCTCGCCACTGTCAGTCTTGCTTGGAAAGGTCATGACAGAGAGCCTTCTTGGTCGCTACTCCAACCTCTGGAACTCCCTGCCTTCTTTTTGCTGTTAAGCAAAAACATTTTCATTTAAGAAAGCTTTTAATGGTTAATCAGGGGAGGTTCTTAATATAGATGTATGTTTTATCTGTTTTTAACTTTTGTATGATTTGTAATCAGTTTTATAATGCTTTAATGTGGTGATTTTAAACTGGTTTTAAAACATTTTATAAATGTTTTTAATTTGTTGTCCTGGAAGCTGCCTTGGGTAAATAAATAAATAAATAAATAAATAAATAAATAAATAAAGCTTTATGAGCCTGACACTCAAGAAACATAGGCCTGTTACAGACTGCCAAAATAAAGCTGCTTCAGGTCTCTTTGGAGGTATGCTATTTAAATGATGCATGGGTCCTAAGAGTCCGGAAGCTGCACCAAAGCTGCACTCCTGTGCTTAGGAATGGAGTGTGGCTTTGGCGCGACCTCTGGACTCTTAGGACCCATGTATCATTTAAATAGCATACCTCCAAAGAGACCCAAAGCAGCTTTATTTTGGCAGTCTGTAACAGGCCATAGAATCATAGAGTTGGAAGAGACCGCAAGGGCCATACAGTCCAATCCCATTCTGCCATGCAGGAAATCTCAACCAAAGCATCCCGACAGATGGCCATCCAGCCTCTGTTTAAAGACCTCCAAGGAAGGAGACTCTATCACCATCCGAGGGAGTGCATTCCATTGTCGAACAGCCCTTACTGTCAGGAAGTTCCTCCTAATGTTCAGGTGAAATCTCTTTTCCTGGATAAAGATGTTGAATAGCACTGGGCCCAGGACAGAGCCCTGTGGGACCCCACTGGTCACTTCTCTCCAAGATGAAAAGGAGCCATTGTTGAGCACCTTTTGGGTTCAGCCAGTCAACCAATTACAAATCCATGCAACAGTTACTTTGTCTAGTCCATATTTTACAAGCTTGTTTGCAAGAATGACACACACTATTTCTATTGCATGAGCTTTATTGATGGTGAATGATGCAGCAGATAGTACACAGTGGATAAGCATTCCAATCCTTTTGATGATGGGGTCCAGCATCCTCTTGCAACCAGTGGAAGAACTGGAACCCTCACCAATCCAGATTACCCCTCAGATTATAATAAAAATCCATATGGGGAGCCCTTGGACTGGGCTGCATCCCCCTTCAATGTATGACAAATGAAATATGGGCTCTCCAAGGATTATATAGTGCACAAGAAAACAGAGAAAAATCAAAGTGCGCTAGCATAACTCATCTGCCCCAAGTAGCTATGCAAACTGTATAAGTAGGTAAGAACTTAATAGCTAGGCAAAAAAATCACTCCCCCTGTCTATTCAGACCTTTTCCCAGCCTCAAATTGAAAAGCAAATGCAAAAGAATATCCAACAAGGTCACTAATAAAATTAATTCTTTCATGCCACCAGAAAGCTGTTAAGATTTAGTATGATGCTAACAAGAACTCCCAAACCCATCTGCCTGGTAGTAGAGGCTCAGCTCATGACAGTAGTATGGATGGTATAGGTACAGCAGCAGAGGTAAAATGCCCATGGGCACCATGGTGACTTGGGTGGGGAGCATAGGAAGTCATCGTTGTCAAGAAAGAAAGTGGCTTCCAAGGGCTTCCATTGTTGACACCAAATTAAAACCTTGTCTTCACTTGTCAGACTACTCCGGGGTGCTCCCAGGATATTCTGGCCCTCCACCTGCTCTTTTTTGCTGTGGGTTTTCAGATCTTACAGTTAACCACAGGCAACTGCCCTCCTGTGCAGTTCCTGTTCATTGCCTGGCGCTACTGCTGAGGCCAGAACAAGGCTTTCAACTTTATTATTGATGCTTGGCACCTCATCATGCCCTCAGACTTATTCATGCCTGTAGTGGCACCGCTGGTCAGTTCACAGGGACCACGAGTGAAGGCAGCTGCCATTGTCATTGTAAAGAATGCCAAAAATCCACAGCAAAAGGTGAGTTATTTAAATGGGGTGAGGGGAGAGTTTCTTGAAATAATTACTTGAACCTGTTGACATTTACGTGTTTTGTAACTTTTCTTCCCACCTTTACTACTGTATATAGTCACGTAGAAGTGTAGAAATTTTAGTCAAAAAATTGACCTCAAAAAACTGGGTCGACTTATTTACAGGTCAAAAATAATAATAATAATAATAATAAGATTTATTTGTATACCGCTCTTCTAAAGAATTAATCAAAGCTGTTTACAGCAATTCGCAAACAATAACATAATACAGCATATCTCAAAAACATCATAACATCATAACATCAATGGCAATACATCTCAATACAAAGGCAACAATATAATTCTCAGTGCATATCACAAAACAGCCAATATTACATAACAACAATAACAATATCCAAACAGCAATTAGCCCTCCAACCCCCAGAGTTACCACAAAAACAAAAGACTCCAGATTGCCCAGATGGTATCAGGGCACAAGCCACAGTTCTTCCGGCCGCGCTAGCAACAGCGGCAGTGGGGACACCCCAAGCAGGCACAGGCAAGTCCTCTGGCCTCTCTCCCCGATGGCGTGGGGGGTGTGGAGGCGTCCATTCTCTTTCTCTGAATTGAGTGGCAAAAGAGGAGAGCTTAGTCCATCCCAGGAGCACCTAAAAGAAGCACCAACCCTCTCTATACTGTCCACCATGGCTCCGCTTCTGACCCTTTTGAATGCCTGGGTTGGAAAAACACAAACAGTTATTCCTTCCAGAACTTTCTAAGTTCTTTGGCATTGTTTTCCTTAGCTTCGTCTTTTATATCCTTTGTTAGGTGTCTCTAAATTTTACCCTTGGCTTATCCATGGGTCATATCAGAATCCATAATTTTGGTACCAAAACCTGCCCTCAACTTATACATGAGGTCAACTTATAGTCAAGTATATATTGTACTTTGCATTTTGATAGTAGGTTAATGTTTATTGAGAAATGGCTTGGACACATTGTTGGGAAGTGGTACATAAATTAAATCTATACTTGGCATAACTTTATTAAACTTTCCTTAAACTTTTTGTTAATACTTATAATCCATATCAGCCAGGAAAGATGGGGGCTATAGTTCAACACATCTGGAGGACAGCAGCTTGAGGAAGGCTGATCTAAAGCATTGTTCAGCTTTAAATTCTGCATTAGGAAATCTGATTGTTAATAAAATGCTGCAGGCAGAGTACAGTTCGCTGATGATAACTATTCCATTAGAAATTAAATGCAAACTAACTCTGGAAAACAGTTTGTATTGGAAAATACAACAACAAAAACAAAATGAACAAGAAAGAGGAAGAGGAGGAGGAAGAGGAGGAGGAGGAAGCACACAAAGAAGCAAGACAAGACATCCAAATCTGTGCAAGTAGATCTGACATGACATTTTCTAGCTTTAATGATTTTGGCTTGCAGGGTCAATGCAACTCTTCCAAATAGAATATAAGCACAACAGTATGCGGAATGTTTTTGATTGTGAGCCCATAAAATTACAGTATATACTCATGTGTAAGTCCAGACATTTTAGGCAAAACATTGATCCCAAAACCCTGGGTTGACTTAGCCACAGGTCAATGAAAATACAGTCGACCCTTCTTATACGCAGATTTTTTATACATGGATTCAAGCATCTATGGTTTGAAAATGTTCAAAAAAAGTATAAATTTCAAATATCAAACCTTGATTTTCCATTCTTTATAAGGGACACCATTTTGCTATGTCTTTATATTTAATGGGACTTGAGCATCCACGGATGTTGTTATCCATGGGGGATCTTGGAACCAAACCCCAGCGTATAACAAGGGTCCACTGTACTGTACTTTAACTCTCTTTTATAAAAGGAATCGTCCCATTCTCTGAGTAGTATGTCCCAGGAGCACCTAAAAGAAGTACCAACTCTTTCTACTCTTTCCATCACAGCATGACCTCTTACCTTTTTGAATGCCTAGATAATGGCAGTAGTGGTAAAGCTTTGGCATTTGCCTTCAAAGGAGCATCAAAAGTAATTAGGCTTTGAAGGATATTTTTAATAAACCATTTGTTTATATTTGTTAGCTGTTCTGGGTCAAAATCAGGCAAAGTTATTACATTAAAGTCAAAGCCTATAATCACTGCTAATGTAATGCTCAACCTTTCTATGGGTCATTTCAAAATCCATAATTTTGGCCTCCAAACCTGCGGCTTAGCTTATATATGAAGTTGACTTATAGCTGAGTATATACAATATGCATAGTGTAAATAGGAAAGAGGGGAATTTCTCTCCAGCCAGTAGTATCTTTCCAATGGCTGCACTCAAAATATAGAGAAAAGAACACAGAGACGTGATGCTGGACAGCTGGACTAAAAAAATCTAGCCCACAGTTTAAAATTTATTTTATCTGCAAAATCATCCAAATGTAAAGCAGTTTTAAAAAGCAAAGATTCCCAATGGATGGGGGGTTCTCAGGCTTTCATATCTTAGATCTCAGCAATCATTTTGTGAAAGAAAATGATTTTTTTCATCATTAAAAAAAATCGTCCCCGCACACTTTTTCTGAATATTGATGTTTACAGGCATTCTGTTATTCAGAGTAAGACATAAGGATTGCAGTAGCCTTGTTGGGAATGACACAGAAAAAATAATAATTTCTTAAGTAGTTGCTAATTATATTAATTGTAATAACTATAACTGTATTAATACTTCCCTAAACCCAATTACAGAGCCAGTGTGTTGTAGTGGTTTAAGTGTTTTATACAAAGCTGGGAGATCCTGGCTTGAATCCCTGTTTCGCTGTGAAACCCAGTTGGTGACCCTGAGCAAGTTGCATACCCTCAACCTCAGAGGAAGGCAATGGAAAAACCCCTCTGGGTAAAAAAAAACATGCTAAGAAAACTCTGTGCTAGGTTTGCCTTGAGATAGCAGCAGAAGTGAGAAATGACTTGAAGAGCTGTTTCTTAGCATCTGTTATCTGTCCTTCTCTAATGTAATCAAATATTTCTACTGCAATTCTGTGATTCCAGCTCATTGTTTGACTTTGTTTGACTTTGGACTGAATTCTAATCAGGAGCCTTGACCATTCTCTGCTGTTTGCTGGCCACAGTTATGTCAAGTGACCAAAAGGGTGAATTATTAGCATGGTATGATGCCACAGAAACCCAGGAGTTTCAAGGGCAAATGATAATGCTGATAAAACAAAAATATTTAACAAGGGGTTAAATTCTGCTAAGGCAAAAACTGAGAGCAGGTTTTCAGACATTTGATGGGAGGCCTCTTTCTTTAGGCATGCACATAGCAGTCCTGGAGTCTTAATCCAGAGCAGGAGACAAAAGGCCCTAACATCCAAACCCTTACCTCTGTGGCAGGTTCCCAGTCTGACTAGGACCCCAGTGCCTGCAATTCACTTTTAAAAAGCAATTGTTAATTGTGTCAATGGCTTTTCATTTCGTTTAGTCCTTAATGCTTCCTGCTTCCCATTTGGATTGTTTCTACCCAGCTCTTTTTAAAAGTTGATGAGCTCCTGCTGTCATACTGTTTACTGCTGTGTGCCAATGTTCTTGTATTTTTATTTTATTTTTTTGAGTTTTTGATAATCTTCTTGTTGTCATCGTGGTAAGATGCTGTAGGTGTTTTTTTTTTTAAAAAAAATACAAGATAAACTTTTCCAAAACAAAAATAAATCTTAAAATTTCAAGCAGTTTAATTTTTTTCTAAACACAATGCTGAGATCCTACATCACAGATGCTGTAAGGAATACATAGCTCTGTATTGTCTCCTGACCTTACTCCCAAACCTACCTTAACAGCTAGGAGCTACACCAAGGAACATTTAAGAAGGAGGCCCAATTATGCATTTTGCCCCATCCCCAATGTCAGCTTTCAGCAGTCCTGGTGGGAGGAATATGTCCAGTCTTCTTTAAAACCATTTGATCTTGAAAGCAATTCCATACTTTAATTCTAGAGCTTCCTTTAGCCTGGCATAAATCCTCCATAACTCAGTCTCACTCAGGTCTCTGGATTCTGGTATTTTGTTACATATGGAAAATCAAGTGTCTCCACACTGGAAGCAGAAAGAGGATGGAAATGGAATGACTCACACTGGTCCCAGTTCCCACAACAATGAGGCGATGCATACACTCTGGATTTTTTTTTAAAGGAGTTATCCAAAAATGCCAAATCTATTTGTGGATAAGGTGCAGCACCCTGATTAGCTCCTTCAAAGTTTTGAATGAATTCTGGAGCAGATTCATCACTCCACTCACATGGAAGCCATGACTGATAGAAACCAAACAATACTTTGGCGGGTTACAGACCACCGCTTTGCGGTGGTCTCCCGCCGGCGCCATTTGCTCCGTGAGGGAGCTGCAGCAGCCACACCGCGCGGCTCCCTCGCGGAGCAAAAAAGAAGCTCCATTTTGGAGCTTCTTTTTGCGGCGCCTCTATGACGTCGCGAGGTGCCTGGGGCGGACTCGTGATGTCATAGACGCCGCGCGACGTCCGGACACACAGCGTCCGATACGTAAAGATGGCGGCACCCGTATGAACAGGGCGCCGTCATCTTGTATGTATTCTATACGTACTAGGGTTAGGGGGGTGCGGAAGCACCGCCCCTTCCTAACCCTAGTACGTATAGAATACGTACTAAATGGCGGTGTGTAACCCGCCACAATATTTTTTAAAAAA
The DNA here is from genome assembly GCF_019175285.1 of Sceloporus undulatus. Taxonomy (NCBI): domain Eukaryota; kingdom Metazoa; phylum Chordata; class Lepidosauria; order Squamata; family Phrynosomatidae; genus Sceloporus; species Sceloporus undulatus. Next base: position 306,304,865 of record NC_056523.1, on the reverse strand, counting down.
AGTATGTAGAGATACAGTATGTGATAGAGAGATGGGGGAAAGTGATGATTAAAATAAGAGTAGGGTGCACTAACAGTCTCTTCTGGGAGACTGTAGAATTCAAATAAACGTGAGGCAAAATAGGAATATTTAATAATAATAATAATAATAATAATAATATTTATTTGTATACCGCCCTCTGGCAAACCAATCCGGGCGGTTAACAACAGTAAAATATAAAATATGACAATTAAAAACACTTTATCCCTCCCCCCCTTAAGACAGTATTAAATAGTATAACATATTAAAAATACAATATCAAGGATAAAAATTTGGTTCTATGGAGAAGCCTTTTCCTAAACATTACTATCTACAGTATCAAAAATGTAAATATTGACATCTCTGTCATATTTTGTTCTATTAACTTGATTTAATAAATGTTTCTGATGTTGTGAGTGCTGTTGCATATATGACTGCACCATCTATAGAGATTATCACACTGGCAAAAAGACAGGAGCATAGCATCTGTCGGGGATGCTTTGATTGAGAGTTCCTGCATGGCATAATGGGGTTGGACTGGATGGTCCATGGGGTCTTTTCCAACTCTAGGATTCTATGATGTTCTATATTGGTATGCTCCTGTCAATATTGGGTGATAACGCAAAGATTACCACACGACATTGTGTGATGTCGCAATTATCCCATAAATAAAGAGGAATTCTGGTGCTGCTTTTTATTCACAGAAAATCCCCGTGGTTAAAATGCAGTGCTAAAATTCCACTTTACTCATGGGATAATTGCAGGATAATTGTGACGTCGTGCGACATCATGTGATAATCTTTACATTATCACACAATGTTGATGAGAGCATACCGCTATGCCCCCGCCCTTTCTGCCAATGTGATCCTTTTCTACAACAAGACAGAGATCTCAGCAGGTTTGGCAAAATGGCAGAGTTTACAGGAGTAGTAAAATTTTTTAGAGGCAGGAACTCCTAAAGGAAGGGGAATACACCCAAACAGCCTAATGAGAATTCAGTATGCTCAGTGATCCCAGAATTGCCCTGGTTTCATGTTAAGAAATCCTGGGAATTGTAGTTTATTGTGGCACCAGTGCTCTCTGACAGAGAAGGGCTAAATGTCTCACAAAACTACAGTTCTCAGAATTCCCTAGCATTGAACCAGGGCAGTTAAAGTGATCTCAAACTGGATTATTTTTGCAGTGTGTGTTGGACCAATTATATACTTACTGTGAAGTTGAAGGCTTTCATGGCTAGCATCCATAGTTTTTTTGTAGGTTTTTCAGGCTATGTGGCCATGTTCTAGAAGATTTTCTTCCTGATGTTTCGTTTGCTGATGGCAACAAATGCAAATGGGAAACCACTCAGAGTCAGGGGCTTTCCCAGCAAATAATGATCACCAATTAGCAAACACTAATCCTCTTCTGCATTCGCCTCCCAGCCTGAGGCCTGCCATCAGCACAGAACAATACACATGCAAATCACTTCTGCATTCCCAGGCTCACACACACACTTTTTCCAGGCAAGCATTCTCTTAAGGTGCCAGCCACAGATGCAGGAAGAAAATCTTCTAGAACATAGCCACATAGCCTGAAAAGCCTACAATAAGCTATATATACTTGCTGTCTTTGATAGCATCTTACTGAGACATCCTAGCTTCTCTACAAATTAATAAATGATTCCTATGTTTATAAAAGTGAAAAGCAGTACAAGGGTAGTGTTGCAAGAATTCAGATATATGTAATGAAAGTGATGAAAGATAAGTTTTCAACTAAAATTAAGTGGGAGAACAATATTGATTCTTTGATAAAAGATAAAAAGTTTACTTTTAACGAACATATTATGCTAAAGTTTTGTGTACCAGATATTGATAGCATCTAAAAACAAACTGCACACAGTCATACAATGATAACAGGGGAGAGGAATAAATATTTTAGAAAAGTCTCTGCTGCTGACAATCTATTCTGCTGATTTTCTGTTCCTCAAAAAAAAAAAAAAGATGAATATGCATGGGCAAAAGATAACAATAAAATAAGAACAGTTTCATGTTCCACTGTGTACTTTAAGATCATGAATTCATACTCTTCATTATATTGTTTCCACTCCATCTCTAATACCATTCATGGACTTGTTTCCAGACTTCATCACACTCAGGAAATTATTGCACACCTCTTTTTTCCCAGTCTTCAAAAAGTACACCAGGCGTCTGGATCAGGTACGCAATGCGGCCGAACTGGACATGGCAGCATGCAATAAGATTCTTTTTCACCCGTTTAAGCCCATGCCTGGATCGGGCAAAAAGAGGTGTGCAATAATCTCCCCAGAGAAGAACCACTGAAAGCAGCAGGGCTTAAGTTATTCATGACTTATTTCAATCACAGTGGTTTCAGTGAGTCTGCTTTAGATATGGCTGTCTGGATTCAACTAATGATGCAAGGCTTTGAAAACTTTAGTTATGGCAAGTTGACAAACTTTTGTTGTTAACTGTCATCATGTCAGCTTCAGTTTATGGCAATCCTATGAATGAAAGACCTCCATATCTTCCTAACATGAACACCCCTAATCAGGTCTTGCTCAGACTCAGGGATGTGACTTCCTTGACTGAGTCTATCCATTTATTCCTTCCACTTTCTACCTTACCAAGCATTATTGTCTTTTCTAGTGAATCATGTCTTCTCATGATGTGTCCAAAATATGACAGTCTCATTTTAGTCATCTTAGCTTCCAGGGAGAGTTCAGACTTGATTTGCTCTAGGACCCATTTAATCTGTCTTTTTAGCAGTCCATAGTATCCATAAACCTCTTCTCTAGGACCACATTTCAAATGAGTTGATTTTCTTCCTATCAACTTTCCTCACTGTCCAGCTTTCAAAGCTATACTAGGAATTGGAAATACAACAGCATGGACACTCTTGAATGGTTTCAAATTGAAAGATTCCATGCTGAACTCCAGAAGAAAATTTATCACACTTCAAAACAGGACTTGTTATTAATCATAGGTGATAGAAATGCAAAAGTAGGAAACAGAGCAGAATCAAGGACCGTAGGAAAATTTGAACTAAAGGTCAAGAAATGAAGAACAAGAGAAACAGAGGACCATTGATGCTCTGATATTCTTCTTATTATTATTCCATTTTATTTATAAAGCGCTGTAAATTTGCACAGTGCTGTACATAGAATGGATAAAATTGATAAGAATAATAAAACCTGTCAGTGGTGTACAATCTAAAAAATAACAAATGCATATAACAGTAGATAGTAATACAAGCTAGAATAAAATAAGCAAACAACTGGTTAAATACATCAATTCTCACCGTATCTCAGTACTGGCCACAATGGCTATCACTGATGGGAACTGGGGTTTCACAATATCTGGAGGACCACAAGTCCTGTAACCCTGGACTAAGACAACTACAGCATAAAACCTTTTTGAACACTTTTGTGAAAGAGCAAATATGGTAAAGATATCTTGGAAATGTTTGCAGGTGTGCTTTCTGCTAAGTGCTTGGTACCTTCTGCTCTATTCCACTATGGTAACTTATGGATGGAAGGAAGTGTTGCCTTGATCTTTGCTATTATGAGGCCACCATAGCTGATGATCAGTAGATGCAGGGACGTAGCCAGGATTTTAGGAAGGGGGGGGGGTCCAGACTAAGTGCCACCATTATAATGGGGCTTGGGTGTGGCAGGGCAGCAGCACACATCATTCATTTTTCTAATGGAAGGGGGGTCCAGCTATGTCCCTGAACAATGTAATGCTTATGTCAAAGTTATTATTATACAGCGTGCCCGCGCCATACGCGGGCGCGCCATACGCAGCCTTGAGTATATGCGCTCAAGCCGTGGGGCATGCGTGAGACGGAAGGGGCGGCGCGTCCCATTCAATTGAATGGGTGTGCATGCCTGTTGCGCCCTGCGCGCTCCCGCGCCGCTGCGCATGAGACCCATTGTTTCCAATGGGACTCGAGCATAGGCAGAATTCGCCTTACGCGGCGGGATCCGGAATGGATCCCCCACGTAAGGCAAGGACGGACTATATATTAAAACGTAAAACTAACTTAGCCTCTCATTGACCAGTTGACAAACCAGTATATTTTATTACACTATAGATTTACAATTTCTTGTAATTGTGAATATAGTAATAAAAGACTTCAAAAGATTAAAATATAATTCTTCCACTACAAATAATTTTATTTCTATATGCCAATTTGACAACTTTCACTTCTTTTCCTATAATGAAGTTGTGATACATTTAATGTGCTTACCTCTTTTAGTTTGCTGTCAGAACTTATTTTCTTTCTGATCACAAACACATCCATCTTGAACACGCAATATAAAAACTGTTAAACTATTTTAATATCACATCGCTCAGAAAAACATACGATGTGGTTATACAACAAACATGGCAGGTCAGCAATAATGCACTGGATATCATTAAAACATAAACAAGACAGTCCAACAGGCCAAGGGATGAAGAGGGGAAAGATGTGTGTCCTCCAGTGGAATTCCTGGCTGCAGTGTGTGTTTGTACCATACAGTTCCCAGAATTCCCTAGCACTGAGCCAGCCAGGGCAGTCTCAAAGCAGTCTCAAAGTAGATTATTGCTGCAGGTTGGCTTAATAAAGTTACTGCAAATGTATGGGTTTTGGAATTTGTCATGTAAGACCCACAAGGTAAAATTTGTTGTAGTGGTTTGAGTGTTGGACTATGACTCTGAAGTCTGGAGACCAGGGTTTGATTTCCAGCTCAGCCATGAAACCCAGTGTGTGACCTTGGGGAGTAAGTCACACTCTCTCAGCCTCAGCCTCTCAGCACAGCTCTTCTGAGCAAATCTTGCCAAGAAAACCCCAGGATAGGTTCATTTGAGGGTTGCCATAAGTTGGAAAGGGCTTGAAGGCACACAACAACAACCACCCAGATCACAATGCACTGTAATGGAACTATATTCTGTTTTAACTTTAGCAGTGGCAACACTGTGAGCTACTACACTGTAGAAATAATGCAGTTTGACACCACTTTTAACTTCCAGGGCTACTAAAAAAAACAAACCCAAACCCCTGGGATTTGTAGTTTTGTGAGGCACCAGTACTCTTTTAGAAAGGAAAAAAATGCTTGTAAAAATACAAATCCCAGGATTCCACAGAATTGAGCTACAACACTTAAAGTGGTGTCAAAGGGTATTATATCAACAGTGTAGATTCCCCCATGCTATAGAATTCTGGGCTTTGCAGTTTGGTGAGGGGCATTTAGAAAGCTCAGCCAGAGATAGAGAGATGGGGGAGGTCACTGAACTACAACACCCATAATCCCACAGCACGTTGCCATGACTCCTATGGAAACGAAAGGGAAAGAGCTTGCTTTGTCTTTCCCCCTTTCCCTCTCGGAGCTCCTCCGTGGTTTTAATGGAGAGGAGGAGGGGGGGAGGAAGGAGCTTGAATGTCCCCAGGCCTGAAGGGGGGGGACCAAACCCCCCAAACCCCCCCTCTAGCTACGTCCTTGGTAGATGATGAGGGAGATTCTGTCCCATGAGGAATATCTTCATAGAGGCTCCTCTGCTGTCATAAACATTTCTGACTTTTAAATGGCTTCTCAGTCTGACACGTTTCTCAGTATGCATAGAGTATTGTGACTATTTTCTTCCTATCTTGATATGCATTCCAACAGAAAATTGTTGGGAGTTTATCACATGGGAAGAATTTCTCTTAATTTTGAATGAAAAGAAACTGGGGCCAGAACATATTCACGTGAATTTACTAATTCAGTGAATTTACGTGAATTCGAATTGCGTTCGAACTGGATTCCCATTGCCCACAAATATCTTGCCATTGTCCGAAATTGCATGTGATCTCCTCTCATGCAATAACGTGAAACCCCATGATTGCGTTTGGACTGACTTCCCATTGACCGAAATTGCGTGTGGTAGTCTATCACACAATAACATTAAACCCCATGATTGCGTTTGGACTGACTTCCCATTGACCGAAATTGCGTGTGGTAGTCTATCACGCAATAATGTTAAACCCCATTATTGTATTCAGATTGCCATTGGAGTATACTTCCAATTTCCCTTGTCTGATAACATCCTTGATCTTAAAGACCCTGCCACCACCTCAGCATGTTTATAGGAAATGACTCCTCAATCTGAACCTTATTCAAATTTAAAATGGGAGCCCCAGTTACAATAATACAGTTTTCAGTTACAGGTATATCTCAGTTAAGAAAGTAGATCTGTTCCTGAGCTTTACTTTAACAGAAATGTTGGCACCAGAGGTAGAAATAACACAGAAAGAATAGGGACAGGTTCCTACACTACAAAAAAAGAAGAGCAGTTTGACATGTTTCAGCAACCTTTTATCCAAAACTAATATGCACATGTGAAACAAAACAAACTTGTCAGGTAAACCTTACATAAATAAATCTGAATCTTCTAGAGACTACTTGAAAGTTGCTTCCAAAATGTATCCCAAGCTGATTTTTTTTTCTTTCAACAGCTTCCACTGTTCTTATGATTTCCATTTTGATGCCAGAATGTGGTGGTCAGTGCTTTTTCAACATGCAGGGTTGCTGGTAAGGTAGGCTTATCTGATTTTCCTTTTTTTATTATTTTACCTTCACACTTGCTCAGTAACTGATTTTGGAGCAGTTGTTTACTTTGCCTGTTGTATGCAAGCACAAACGGCTACGGTAGGATCACCCAGACTAGAATCCCATTCTTTCCTAGATTAAGCTTTAGTGCATTGTTTACAGCAGACACACTGCAGCAACTCAGCACTGAGAGTCTATCTTTCTGCAGCCCTCCTTCACCATCTTCCCCATGTCAGTGCTGCATAATAATAATAATAATAATAATAATAACAACAACAACAACAACAACTTCCAGCTAGACAGAAGACAAAAGGTGGGGTGGGCTCCCATAAAAAGACATTGTAAAAAGGAGCTTTTATGGCTGCATCTGCACTGCAGAAATAATGCAGTTCGATAGCACTTTAACTGCCATGGCTCAGTGTTGTGGAATTCTGGAATTTGTAGTTTTGTGAGATATTGAGCCTTCTCTGTCAGAGAGATCTTGTTACCACAACAATCTACAAATCCCAGGATTGCATAGCATTAAGCAGTGGAAGTTAAAGTGGGGTCGAACTGCATTGCTTCAACAGAGATGCAGCCTTTGTCGGAAAGTTAGTTAAATGAAGAATTCCCTGTATATTGTTGTGAGGGTTTTGTTTTACTTTGCTTTTCAGAAATGAGAGGTAGAAATGGTGATGGAGAAGGGGAAAAAAGAAAAGGCAGATGATGTTTGTGAGCATTTTCATCAGACACAATAGGTGGCCTCTTGTCAAAGAGTGCAGAGAGGCAGACAACCTTCCTATGCGCCTCCTCAGTAGCCTCTCCAGAGAGACCATTCTGGCAGCAGACAAAACTCTTTTTAAATATTATTTTCCCAAACATTTTAAATCATACCATGATTCTTGACAGGGCTGACCCAAGACATCCTATGTATAACACTGTAGCCTGAGTTGCCTTTAAAAAACAAAACACAAAACACAACTTTTAATACTGAATTGAGAATATTCAGAAAGCAGAAGTAATTTTCCACTGAGCTGTTGCACTGAAAGCCATTGCAATGAAGTATTTTCTTCATCTCTGTCCCATTGTTGGCTCGTCTAAATGACAACCGTTGCTAAGGAAGCATTGATACTACCAGATAAATTTTATTACTAGCATTTATACCATTTCCTTCCCTTCTTCCCTCCCCACTTTCTATGTGTGGTTTGGAGTAGGAGAATTGTTGTTCAATCTTCTCTTTCATTTTGTTTCAAATGACAGCAATTACCTCACAAAAGGTGTAATGCTAGGACCTCTTTTATTTTTGTGGTTCTTGATATCTTGGTCACAGAGAGAGGCAATCACTGGTGGCTATTTTATGTCTGTTCTACACACTCCTGGGATGTGTCTCTCTGTATGTGTGTCCCTTTCCCATTCATCACCCCTAACCTACTGAAGAAGGTGAACATTGACTCTGAAGAGGAAAAATGTATTTCACATTCTTGGGATCAAGCCATCCCGCTCCCTCCAACAAAAGCTCAAAAGGATAACAGTTCAAGAGTTGCCCAGCTAGATCAGACTTGGATAAAGTAAATGCATCATCTTAGGAGTTCCAACAGCAGGCAGCAAGTTGTCTGTTTGGATTTTCACAAGCAGAACTTGAAATAGTTCATATTTTTGCTGCAACACCTAGAATGCACCAGCTACCATGGTGACCATACTGTCTGGAGGATTCTGAAGGCTGAGGTCCAAGAAGTAACTTTTCAAAACTGTGATTACAAGTGGACCAGTGCTTGGGAAAATGTTTGCATTACAATTCCCAAAATCCCCTGTCAACTATGGTGGAAATAATACTTTTTGAACTACTTTTTGATGGCCTTGCTGCCCAGAAGATTCTGGGATCCATAGTTCAAAAAGGTCCCTGTTTTCTCTTCCTCTCTCACTTCCCCCCTTTGTCTTCATCTTAGTTCAGTTGCTGAAAACTGTGTTCAAAGTGTAAAAGTAATTTGCCGGATGGCTGACAAATATCATCTCTCTCTTCAATATTTTGATATAAGCTGTAAGAATATGATAAGACTGGTAGAATTTTTCTCAGAAAACTAGAGTTCCCTTCTCCTCCAAGGGAGAAAAACAGAAGTAAAGATGTAAATGAGGATTTATCTTAGTGTGGTACAGATTGTTGTTGTTGTTATATTATTTATTTCCTCCCACTTTGAGAGTTTGGGATTCAAAATAGTTTACAACAAATTAAAAAATGTATCATTAAAAAGCCACAAAAATTAAAATAAGATTAAGCAATCAAAAAAATTAAAGACAGATTGAAAATTATATGTTCTTAAACACACACTGTCAGACACTAGCACAACAGTTCGCAAGATCCAGTACATTATTCTGGTGGGACAGGCCTTATAAAATCAATCATCAAATGTCTGTCTAAACAGAGAAGTGTTTACTTGTCTGCGAAAAATAGGAAGATTACACCTGCTGTCTACATGTTTGAAAAATAGGAGATGAAGAATGTGTTAAATCCTGTTTATTATATTTGCACATTTGGATCGTCTATATAATTGTTAATACTTATTCCCCTTTGGTTTTTCCAGTGACTAATAAAAATACATCAGGTTTTGAGTTTACAAGGTGTATTGGGATTTGGAATGAAAACACTCTTGCCTGAACTTCTTGCAGTCTCATTCAATTTTATGCCACCTGTTTGTTCCCACCATTTCTTTTTTGTGTTCTTGTCCATCCATCCATCCATCCATCCTTCCATCTATCAATCATAAAATGGCCTCCAGGCTCTGACAGTTCAACAAAACAGCAGTGTAATGTCATTCTGGCAGCATCTGTGCCCTGAGAACAAATCAATAGTTTAGCTTGAAAACTGAAGAGAGAAAATCATTTTCAGAATTCTCCCAAAGGGAAGATTTACAGGAAACAAAGACATAAATCTCAGTGGCTCTGGGGCAGTTCCAGGCTGTAGATTAAAAATAATCCCAGTATGCCAAACACAAAACAATCCTGTAGATGTCTATTCAGAAATACCATATATACCCATGTACAAGTCGACCTCATGTATAAGTCAAGGCAAGGTTTCAGAGTCAAAATCCTGGATTTTGATATGACCAGTTGATAAGTCGAGGGCAAAAATTTTGGGGCTATATGGAAGGATGGAAAGGGGAAAATACCACATCCATCTCTCCTTTTCCTTCTCTGGACCTCTCCCAACCGATTCCCAGGTGCTGGAGGAAAGGTTTTAACATCGGATTGAGAAAGGAAGCAAGTGGATTTAAATGGAGAGTTGTTTCCATAGGAAGCAAGGTCTTGCAAAATGGAATGGAGACAGAAGCAAGTGGTTTTAAATGGAGAGTCTTTTCCATAGGAAGCAAGATCTTGCAAAAGGGACTGGAAAGAAAAGCAAGTGGATTTAAATGGAGAGTTTTTCTGATAGGAAGCAAAGGCTTGCAAAACGGACTGCAAGGGGAATGAATTGGTGTTCAATGGAGATTGGGGCATCAGGCTTGCTTGCTTTAGGACCTTTCTAAGCATTACTGATGTACTGACCCTTATATAAGTCTACCCAGATTTTTAGGATCAATTTTGGGGCATAAATTTCTCGACTTATAGTCAAGTATATATGGTAAGCCTTACTGAACCCTTTATAACAGGGAAGATTTTCAACAAGAAGATTTTCAATTGAATATTTGGTGATTGTTTGATGATATTTGGTGATAGGGCTGGATCTTAATGGATCATATCCATCTGAACCTCTCACTCTGCAAAAATACACAGTTGAAATGGAAATAATATTTAAAAACGTTTGAAAAATAGTTTTAAAAATGTTTTTCTTGAATCTTGAGAAACCCTGATGAGTAGAGTCCTAGACAAGCAAAGAATCTTTGCAGTTCTAGACTTATGCTGTTATGTAAAAAATGCTGTTTTCTGTGCAGAAAAACCCTCACAACATGCTCTCTCTCTCTCTTGCATTGAATAACTCCAGAACTGCAAATAGTCTTAAAGGCTTTACCATTTTTGTAATTTTCTCACACTGAGGAGGAAAACAATCAAATTATTCACTCATGCGTGCAAAAATGAAATTTGCAAAGATTTACATCCCTACTGGATACTCTTACAAATTGCTTTTGAAACTGAATTCAGCATGTAGAAAAAACAGTCTGGCTAATGCAAAGAGAATTGCACAAATCGGCCCAAATCTTATTCTAGTCCCTTCTAGAGTAAATCTGATTTACCAATATGTTGACTCACCATTCAATATTTTGTTCATTCAGTCTACTCTAGTTGGGTCAAAGCAATAGTCATCTAGTACTGCATTCTTGGATTTTGTGTAACCATTCACTGATGTACCACTATAATCACTGGGACTTCAGAAACAGCCATTGTGCATGCATTCCCTGATGCACAATGGAACTATGAGTTGGCACACTAGCAGATACATAATCAGTTGCTGTCAGTATGCAGCAGAAGGACAGGTTGCTCACCACGTGTAACTAAAAAAGTGTAGATTTATACACTTACATCAAGCATGATGTAGGTTCTCAGCCAAGATCTTATATAAATCCAGGTAGTAAATTGCATGCTAGCCATAACATGCTCCCTGAATTTACTCCACCAAATTTCCTTTAAATCCTCCCTTGGGGAGCAGTGATAGATGTCAATGGGACTATTCTAAAGATGAAAGGAACTGTACAAGGTGCTGAACCTATTCTGAGGATAGGGTTTTCCATTACCTTTAATATTTAGGCTAAAACCAGAGCTGATTCGCTACTCTTTTCTGTTGTTCCCTTTTGACTTGTTTTTTTGTTTGTTTACTGAACTTTTTCTGACCATGTGTCATCTGTACCTAATGCTCATAATGATATCCAGTGTTAACTCTACTCAACTACAGATTTCTCCCACATTTTAACAACAGCTTTTGCAAAGGTTATTGTTCATAGGGTTGTCAGCCCTCAGGATCTAGACCCTCTTCTTCAATCTTTAGACTGAGGGGGAGGGATCTCAGGGTGAGAGCATTACCTTCAAAAGTATGTGTATGTATATTATCCTCATTTAGTAGACTTGGGCTGTGCCACACTGCAGAACCAATGCAGTTTGCCACCACTTAACACGGCTCCATTCTATAGAGTCCTGTGGCACTAGAGCTCTCTGGCAGAGAAGGCTTAATATCTCAGGAAACCACAGAACCCAGAATTCCATAGCACTGAGACATGAAGTGGTGTCAAACTGCATTAATTCTGCAGTGTAGATGCCACCTTGTTCTTATAATGTGATTGGCATACTCTGTGTGGCAGTGGTTAATGCTTAATGACATCCCCAGGAACTGCACCTTGTAGTATCATCAGGGCCCTCCTCCTATTAGATCACAAGGGATTATCTTTAGGCCTCAGGTTTTGGTCCTGACGTCTCAGTACATGGCAACTCTAAAAGTTCAAGCAGCTTCCTGGCAATCTCTCTATTTAACTTTGCCTCATTTCCAAAGAAGTGAAGGATGGTGACTCACTAGTAGAGTGAGTTCACCACAAGGTGTTCTTACTGATATTGTCCTGTCCTCAATTACTCTCAAAGAATAGGGAGAAATGCTACTAGTTTGTACCAGACCTTGAAACAGATTAAAAATATTGTGCTTGAATGTCAAGTTTCTTGTGGAGAAGGTAACACGAAAGCAACCAGACACCAGTGTGGGTGGCTTACAAAACACAGATGATGCCACATTTTCAACTTGAAATGTTTAGAGCTGAATGCACTAGTACTCAGAAGATAGGATCACAAGGTAGTAGACTATCTTGGTTTTTATCAGTGTGTGATTTATCATAACAACAGTAATACTTTCTCCCTAAAAGTATAATATATTTTACTGTTTTCATATTATTAGCACAGAGGATTAGCTATTCAAACAAACTAAACTTAAAAATGTATCTGGAATGTACCACTAATAGGATGACCATGTACAAAAGAGGATGGGGCTCCTGTACTTTAAGCAGCTTGCATAACATATTTGGTTGTGGTAACTGCTATGAAGTCCACCTCATCTTATGGCAACCCTATGAATGAGAGATTTCCAAGTCACTCTGTCATCATCAGCTCTGCTCAGGTCTAGCGGACACAGGGCCATGGTTTCCTTGATTGAGTCTATCCATCTGGAATGTGGTCTTCCTCTCTTCCTACTACTTTCTACCTTATCAAGCATTATTATCTTTTCTAGAGAGCCCTATCTTCTCATGATATGACCAAAGTATGACAATCTCAAGTCATCTTAACATCTATGGATAATTCAAGCTTGATTTGCTTTAGGAACCATTTATTTGTCTTTTTAGCAGTCCACTGTATTCAACTCCAGCACCTTTATTCATCTCCAGTTTAAACAGCCCAGCACCACATTTTAAATGAATTGATTTTCTGACTATCAGCTTTCTTCACTGTCTAGTCTTCACTACCATACATAGAAATTGGTAATACAGTGGACAATCCTAACTTTACTATTCAGTTATATATCTTCACACTTTGGAATCTTGTCTAGTTCCTTCATAGCTGTCATCCCTAGTTCTAGTCTTCTTCTGATTTCTTGACTGCAGTCTCCATTCTGATTAATGACTGAGCTATGGGAATATCTTCATTATCTACTTTAAAGTTATGTAAATCATCTGTGGTCATTATTTTTGTGTTCTTAAAGTTCAGTTGTAAACCTTTCTTTGTACTTTGCATAATCATTCCAAGCCTTTGATATTTTATGCTAGTTGTATGGTGTCATCTGCATATCTTAAATTGTTGAAGTTCTTCCCACCAATTTTTGTGCCTTCTTCATCCTAGACTAATCCTGCTTTATGTATGATATGTTCAGCATACAAGTTTAAAAGATAGGGTGATAAAATGCAGCCTTACCTGGCCCCCTTGCCAACTGATTACAGTCTCTTGTCCTGAGTACAAGTTATGCATCAAGACAATCAAATGTCATGGCACACCTATTTCTTTAATAGCGATCCACAATTTTTCAAGATCTACATAATCAAATGCTTTGGTATAATCTAGATAGCACAGTCTGATTTTCTTCTGAAATCCTTAGGGTGTGCTCCATTATCCAACCTGTGTTTGCAATATGATTCACAGTGCCTCTTTCTTTCCTGAATCCAGCTTCAACATCTGGCATTTCTTGCTCCATATATGGAAAAAGTCTTCATTGTAGAATTTTGAACATCAGTTTGCTTGCATTGGAGATTAATTAAATGGCCCTCTGGTGTCCCCTTTCTTGGGGATTGGATTGTATAGCAATAGCAATAGCAAGTACAGTATAGTAGTCCCTTGGATATGCGGGGGATCTGTTCTGGCATGGAAGAGTATGTGCGCCATGGGCGCACATGCCATTCACTCTCCCATTGTGCAGCTTCCGTGTAAGCAGGAAGCAGCTTATGGGGCATCCAGCTATAGCGCGAGCACACTGTACATTTCTATACCAGTTATCTGTGCACTTAAGCACTCCCTAAGCTAATTGTGTAAGCTAATTGTCCCCAACAATCTGGGTACTCATTTTAGCAACCTGAGATGGGTGCAAGCCTGAGTTGAGCTTGAGCCCCTGCCTGGTACTGAACTCGCAACCTTATGGTTTGTGAGTGAGTGGCTGCAGTACAGGCATTTTACCACTGTGCCACCAGGGCTCCTAAGTGCTTCCAGTCTGAGTTCCAATCATTTTTAACGCAAAACTATTCTTTATTGATTAATTAAAAACAAACAATAAAAAGTAATTTTTACAGAATCTTGATCACGAAAATATCCTTCTACTCCCTCCACCACCCATTCCCCTGTAAAGTCCAAATATCTTAAGCATATGAGTTCCAATTATTGAGTATACTGAGTGCTTCCAGTCTGTGTTCCAATCATTGTTTTGTTTTCTATATTTGTTGACAGATTTTAGTTAGAACTAGAGTATGTTCTGTTTCTGTAACTTGAAGCAGCTCTATTGATATGCCATCTGTTCCTGCTGATTTATTTCTCCCAAGTGCTCAGTTTAAATTTCCCTTTGATTTTTTGGATCTTGTGGCAGAGGTCTCTTGTACTTCCTTTTTTGTTGTTGTCAGCTTCTATTTCTTTGCAGTGATTATTATAGTAGTTCTTGTTCCTGCACACAAGTCTGAGCTGTTGCATTCAGGATTCTGTCCCTATTTCTGTCATGTTTTACTTTTGCTTTTTATCTATCTATCCTTAATTGCTTTAAGAGTTTCATCTGTGATCCATTGAAACTTGCCTTTGTTTTTGGATACAGATCATGTCTTTTTGCATTCCCCCCTGACAATGTCCCTGGCTTCAGTTCATAGTTTCTTTGGCTCCTGGTCAAATCTATGGTTTACATTATCTTTAAATTTCACAGAGATGTTCTTCAAGTTTTATTTTGGCACATTGTTTGGTTTAGTGTTCTTCTTTAGCTTTTCACTAATTTTTGATATTGGCATTCATGGTCTGTGCCACGATCCACTCTTGGTCTTGGTTTTGCAGTGCAAATGGGGCTTCTTGATCTTCTGTTTCCAATTATGCAGTGTATTTGATTTCTATATTGGATATCATCACTCTTTGGTTGAGTGGGTTTGCAATGAAGAGACTGTTGGTCTCACAAAATTCAATCAGTCCACTCTTCTGCATCACTTCTCAATCATAAGCCAAATTTTCCTATAATCTTTGACTCTGTTCTGTTTCCTACTTTTGCATTCCAATAATCAATGATTAACAAGAAGTCTTGTTTTGGTGTGTGATCAATTTTCTTTTGGACTCTGGCATAAAATCTTTCAATTTCTATCTCTTCTTCTGCCTCAGTAGTTGGAGCACAAATGTGGATTCTGGTTATGTTCATGGGTGTTTTCTGAAGTCTTCTTGATATTATTTGGTCAAACTTTAGATTACATCCTTTGACTGCTTTTTTACCCCTCTCCTTATTATTAATGCCACCTCATTCTTCTTATATTTTCATTTCCTAAAACTCTGGAATGATCTCATTCAAAATGTCCCATTCCTGTCCACTTTAGCTCACTCATGTCAAGAACTGCAATGCTTATACTTTCCATTTCTTGTTTTACTAGCTTTCCTTGATTCATGTTTTCATATGCCACATTCCTATAATATATGCTGTGCAGCTTCAAACTCCTTTCAGCTTTGACACGCTTGTTGTTGATGTTGTTGTTGTTGTTGTGTACTTTCAAGTAATTTCCAACCTATGTCGATCCTAATGAGAACCTATCATGGGGTTTTCTTGTCAAGATTTGTTCAGAGGTGGTTTGCCATTGCTGTCCCCTCAGGCTGAGAGCATGTGACTTGCCCAAGGTCACCCAGTGGGTTTCATGGCTGAGCTGGGAATCGAACCCTGGTTTCCAGAGTTGTAGTCTAACACTCAAATTCCCTTCTCTGCACAATTAACAAAGTTATCAAAGCCATTCGCATTTTTCCATATGGTCACCCCAGCTTCTGCTGATTCCTGATATATGTGTGTGTGTGTGTGTGTGTGTGTGTGTGTGTGTGTACATTACACTTGAGAGCCAGTGTGGTGTTGTGGTTTAAGTGTAGGACTAGAAATCAGGGTTTGATTCCCTGCTCAGCTATGGAAACCCTCTGGGTGTCCTTGGGCAAGTCACGCCTTCTCAGCCTTAGAAAACCCCATGAAAAGTTTGCCTTAGAGTCACCATAATTCAGAAATAACTTGAAGACACAACAATAATGACAATCATATGCATGCATCTCTAGAACTTAGAAAACATGTCAGAAGAGTAGGCTGAAACTCTTTTCCCCACTATCTTTTTTCTAACATGTTTTTAAGGAGCCAGAGTGCATTTCATGAGTATCTCTTTTGAGTTTTCAGTATCAGATGATGACAGAATAGTCTGAAGTGCCTCTCATGATGCTATTAAGACACAGGCACACACATCTTGGAGAATGTGTTCTTTCAAATAGCTTGATCTCAAGTCATGTAGAACTTTAAAGAGCTCTTTGAACTATGTTTGTGGAAAGCTTGGATTAGGGTTGACAGTATAGAAACAAGATGGGGATCCTGGTGCTTTAATCATTGTCATATCCTAGATCAGATAGAGGTACCAGGCAGAACTGGAGTTGCCAGATGAAATAGGGGACAGATCTCCTGTTGTCTTAATTGTTGTATAGAAGAGGGTGTTACCCCAAAGCCTGGCCCTCTGCACCCCTCCTCTTTTTCAATATCAAGTTGATATCGAAAGGGATGTTTTAGGCATGTAGCTGAGAAAGCATCCCCAGTGTGGGAAACTAGCCATGCCATGTAAGGCCCTCTGTGGCCATATAAGGAGATCTGACTGGCTCAGCATGGGGGAAGCTCAAGAGCCAGGAAAGATCAATCAGAATCAGAATCTACATAGTCCCTTCATTGATAAGAGTGATGGTGGGTGATAGACCTGTTTGCAAAAGAACAAAGGTCTGAGTATGCTTCCCTCTGGAGGAGCTACTCCATTGTCCAGAGACATTTGCACTGATTGTCCAGTCATTTACAAATTCCTCTCATTCTTCTCTCCTGGAAATTTCATTTTAATCCCAAAATCTGCACTAGGATACATTTTGCCCTATAAATATGCCTGTTAAGGCACCCATAATTTGGTCTCACTTGATTCAGACAGACACTCTGTCAGTATCATGTTTTAACTCCTAAGCATTGCTAGCATCTGCTGAGCCATTTCACTTTACAGTGTTCCCTGATTTGCAGCCCCCCTTCTGGAATTGGTACAGCACAGTATTACTCTCTGCAATCCCTAAAGTCACTATCAGTTACCACCTTTTATATTGTTAATTCTTGTGAGTGTGTATGAGCGCACTTTTGTGTGAGTGGTGATTTTCTTTTACAAATAAAACTATATTTGGATCTTACATTCTGGAGTTCTGTTTATCAGAACCAGTATGCACAGGTTTGATCCCTGATTTGAGTTGACTAGGCCCTCTCAGCTGCTGTAATTGAGCTAATAAAATTCCCCTATTAAATATTGATTATGGATGCCCTCTTGGGACCCTACAAATTTTGAGTAACAAGGGGATTTCAGTAGGTAATAAGCAACACCTGCTGAAATTCCTGATTCTAGACAACCCTTAAAGGGGCAAGAGCCCTGTCTTTTATTTAACCAACTATAGCCATGTTGGCATATGTGCCTGCTCTGCCATGCGAAGCCATCTGAGCAGGCACCCAGGGAAGGGTGCTAGAAGGACGGGGAGGTGAATGCAACCAGCCCAGTTCTTTGCCATGGCCTGGAGAGGCGGTGCACGGCCCATCCACCCAAAGGCCTTGCCCCTTCCACCTGGAAGTCCTGCACTTTTGCAGGGAACCCCACCCCCTGGCCAAACAGCCCTCCAGTTCCCAGGGTGGGAGCTTTCCCCAGATCCTGGTGGCAGGGTTTCTCCTGGCACCTCTCAGGTCATTGGTGCCTTGAAATTGTTGTGTTCCTTCAGTCCCTTTCTGCTTTGGGGGGGGGATGCTATCCTGAGGTTTCCTTGGCAAGGTTTCTTCAGGAGCTTTTGCCATTGCCTTCTTATCCTGAGAGAGTGTCATTTTCCCAAGGTCTCCCAGTGGGTTTTATGGCCTTTTTTAAAGAGGGAATTTGTGCTGTTTCCTTTCTCTGAGGCTGAGAGAGTATGTCTTACCAGAGGTCTCCTAGTGGCATTTAATCAAGAGATATGTGCTGTTTTTTTCCTCTGAGGCTGAGAGAGTGTGCCTTGGGTTTTCCTCCTGAAAGTCCTGCACCCAGAAGGCAGAAGTACTACCCTCAGAACACGGAAGTCTCTCTTCCAGATGTCCCACCCCCAAAATTTGCACCCCAGCACCCAGTGACAACCAGTGTGGGAATGCCACTGAGTTTGGGCACTCAGTCCCTAAAAGGTTCGCCATCACTGAACTATAGCATGTCTCCTCCCCCAGTGCCTCAAACATTTAGCTGCTGCGCCTTCCATGCCGACATGGCTATTTACTGACCAATGGAGGAGGGCAAGGCAAGCATCCAGCTATTCCTGTAGTCAGACACATAGCAGTAATGTCACTATCAGTGCTGATAAGATAACAGGCTCCTGTATCTTTAATAGATGTGTAGAAGCGGGAATTTCAGCAGGTGTTGCTTATTTGCAAGCATGTAACAACCAGCACCTGCTGAAATCCCCTCTTCCACACAGTCATTAAAGGTTCGGAGCCCTCTCCAGTTTTCACTATGATACCCCTAGTTGTGTTACAGGAACAGAGCTGGACACTTCTTGCTGTTCCCAGAAAACTTTTTTGTGTGTGTGTGAGTGTTAGTGGTGAGACTGCACCAACTAAAAGTTGGCTGGGGCAGGTGAGGGAGATGATGTATCACAGTTCCTCTTGATAGAAATTTGTGGTACCTCTTCCTGACCCAGGATCTGTTAACAATTAAAGCTATGGGAGTTCTATCCTGTATTCAGCCTGGCTACCCTAGCTAGAATAGATCTTCTGTCTCTCATAAATACCACTCTTGTCCAGCCAAATCCCTGAAATACAAGTTAAGTTGGCATCTTAATCCAAGTTTAAGTCCTCAAAGACAATTGCCCCCCCCCCCCGACATTAGTCTAATATTCTGCAGCAGTAGAAGGGAAGTGTTACCAAGCCCAGCCAGGCTTTGTGAACTGAAAGACAGACTGGGAGCCCAGATTTATCACCTCATCTGCTTCAGCCCAGCTATACACGTTTATTTATGTATTGAGTTTGATATGTGTATATAATTACAGGCTTTAGTGTCAAGTTGATCTCACTGCAAATGAAGGCTATGTTGGTGCTACTCAGTTAACCCCCCCCTACTTTCCCCCCTTTTTCTTTCTACAGACACTTGATCCACTATGGCTAAACAATACTTGTTTATTCTACATGTGTTTATTATCTCACAGAGCCAGCATAGTGTAGTGGTTTGAACGTTGGGTTATGACATCTCAACAAAACAACATATTGTGAGGATGGGTAGCAATATAGATTTAGTAATATAGTAATGTAAATGTGACTTAAACTTCACCATGTTAAAAGCACAGATATAACAGAAGCCCAGCCATATGCAATCCCAATTCCACAAGGAAACTGAAAAAAATCAGGGGCTGTCTTCTCCAACCTGATGCTCTTCAGAATTGTTGGCTTACAAATCTTGTCAATCGCACCCAACATAACCAAAAGTCATGATTGAGGATGGTGAGACTTCTGTGCCAACAAATAAGTATTGGAAAAGTTGGAGAATGGAAGGATTTTCACCTGATGCTGAAAAGAGAGCAGTCTTGATGCCAAGAAAAACTCTCTGGGAAGTAGGGTTGCCAAGTGAAATAAGGGACAGGTCTTCTGTCCCTTTAAGAGTTTTTTAAGAGTTGTGCAGAATTTGAGCTGATGGAGCCTTCATGACAAGCAAGACCTCCTGAAATGCCTTCTTCTACATAACCATTAAAGGAACAGGTCCATTATTTCACCTGGCACCCCTACTGGGAAGAGACTTCCAAAGCCAGTATAGAAACTTCACAGTTTCAGATTATTATTGCTTTACTTCCAACAGCTGTGGGACTCAGAAAAGGGCCTTTGAAATAGCTCTTATTCCTGCTGCTTGGTCTTGTTTACAACCAGCTAGAGTGGCAAGGGGGGGGGAAGGAGAGGAAAATTGTGAGATAGAGGTGGAGGAAATCTTAAGTTCTGTGATGGGTACATGAGCAGTGAAGAAAGCATATAAGAAGAATATCTACTTATTTGAAATATAGTGCTGGAGGAGAGTTCTGCAGATGCCATGGACTGCCAAAAAGACAAATAAGTGGCCCCAAGAGCAAATCAAGTAGGAACGCTCCCTAGAAGCTGAGATTACTAAACTGATACTGTTGCACTTTGGACATAACATGAGAAGACATGACTCACTAGAAAAGACAATAGTGCTTGGTAAGGTAGAAGGCCGTAGGAAAGGTGGAAGACCACATCACAGGCAGATAGACTAAACGGAGGAAGCCATGGCCATGAGTTTGCAAGACCTGAGCAGTACAGTTGATAAGAATGTGATTTGGAGTTCTCATTCACAGAGGAGTGTTCCACACTAGTCTCATTCTCACAACAGACATGCTAGTAAAAAATAACATAGGAACAAACCACTTTCAAGGCAGCCATCACTGCACTTCCACTCAATTGTGCGATTAGGTCTGCTGCCCCCATTGCTCTCTCTTCCTGACTCTCCCTTAACTCTGCCTCCTTGCCTTATGCCCTACTACCCAGTATACCATTAGGCTTTTTAAAAATATATTTTCCCCAGTTTTTAACACAGTTCCAGAGCTCTGCTACTACAACTGAAATCAAAAGAAAGAAACAAAGAAATATATATATATATATATATATATATATATATATATATATATAATAAAGGTAATCAGGAATAGTGAGGGAGACAGGAGCAGGGGGAGAGGACGAAACACTGACAGCATGTGAATCATAATTGCACAACAGACTTGAGAGTGATGTTTTGTACCTGGGGTCTTGCACACTTGCAGATCATTGACAAGTTTCACCCATCAATGAAAAAGGATGGGTTGGCGATTGTGCAGCTACGGGTTGAAGGGGCTCTTGTGCAATGAGTACGGCCAATGCTGCTTCTTTCTTGGTATAAGTGCAGTTTGAAAACCTTGTGTAGCAATGTCCAAAGTCACCAAAAGTCTAAGTTGACTGGATGGCAGTCAAGAGCACACATGCACAGGCCTATATTGAGTTTTGTTTTGTTTTACTGTTTTAACTCACAGCTTGGGTGCTAGCAGCTTCACTTATTTAGAGGCACATCTGCCCATGGTGCCATTTAAAGTGGCAAAAAAGAAACAAGCTTGTACTGGTGAAGGGTCTTGCTGAGCTCTCCTGTGGTCACTTTCCTCTTTCATCCTGTGCCTTGATGTCATCCCCCCCAAATGCCACCCTCTTCTACACAAGGCTTCAGTATCAGATATTTGCCTGGGGGAGAGAAAAGAACATTGAAGGCTGTAGGGGGAATGGATACTGGAGCAAAATGTTCTTTTAAAACTTGTTCTGTGTTGCCATTGGCTCTGATCCTGTTAGTTCATTGCTAGAAGCCATCAAAATCTGAGCATTAATTTGTGTTTGCAAGTAATACATTAGAAAGATAAGGCTTGCACAGCAGGAAGAAAGCCACTTTTATTGAGTGAAAGAGCCACTGCAGAGAGGAAAGGAACTCACTGATGTGTATGTGTAACAAAGAGTGACTGTTTTGATCAAGGCAAATAGCAGCTTCCCACTCTGATGTTGTTGCTGTACTGTTTATTCCCCCCTCTCTCAAGGCGATTTCTATCATTTTGCTTGGTTCTGCTTGTGTTTGTTAGGTACTCCTGTGCTGGGGAGACTGACATTTGCTAAATGATCTTTGAGAGCAGGATGTGCAGTGCATGAGTAAATTTTTGACATTCTGCTGAAAATATTCCTTTGCCCACACAAATCCCGCACATAAACAGCTCACCACAGGCTAGGAGCCAACTCATGCAGGCTTTTCAAGTGCTCTTTTCACAACTGCCACATTCCCTTTGGTTATGTGGAAAGGCCTTCATATTCATTTCTGCCCCATTTTTGTTTTTGTTTTTGTTTTTGAAGTGAGCCTTAAAAACTGAAAGGCATATTACACATGCTCAGAGGCACTTTCTCCTTTATTCTTATTCATGAGGCAGCTGCAGCTATTGGTCATTCTACCTGAATACTATGAGAACTCCTATAAGGTGGCTGGGGCCAAGATGGGGAAAGGGGAAAAGAGAAAAGAATGACCTAGAAAAGGAAAGAGAGCTACAGATGTAGGTAACAGAAAGTAAAGATGTTTGCAGCAAACAGCAGAAAAGAATGAACTAGGCTTTTCTCTCATCCAAACTCCATGAATTGCTGCCCTGCGAAACTTCCTTTGGATTTGGCACGAAGGTGCCAAAACAGAATTACAGCAGGATAGTACTGTCTGTGGCCATACGGTATCATACAATGCTGTGTCTGTCCTGTAGTTGCTTCATATTCCATCCATTCCTGCAGCACTCTTTCTCACTGACAGGTAAACCCCATCAATGCATCCCAGTTGTGCTGCTTTGTCATTATTGATTCGTGTGTGATACAGTAAATTCCTCCTGTTGCAGTTCCAATATGCAGGTAGTCACAATGTGTGAGTGGATGTGGATGTGTTTATGATCATACCCCCCTCTCTTCTTTCCTCTCACTATTCTCAAACAGGTTGTTATGAGAACTGTATCTCCCCATATGAACCCACCAGAACACTAAGATCTTCAGGGGAAGGCTTTCTCTCAGTCCCACCACAGTTGCAGGATCACATCGTGAGGATATGAGAGAGAGCCTTCTCAGTGGCTGCTCCCACCCTCTGGAATGCCCTTCCATGGAAGGCTAGGCTGGCCCCCTGGCTTTTCATCAGCAAGCTGAGACTTTTTTTATTTAAGCAGGCATTTGATATATAATCATATGAGCTGCCCTGGGTCCTTTCTGGGAGAAAGGTGACATATAAATGAAATAAATAAATAATAACAGAGTTGTTGATGAGCCATGTCTGACAATGGAAGATCTTAGCTTCCATTAGTTTCATTATACATTAGTGGAACATATTTCTAAGTAAACTTGGGATACATAGGATATTCTCGGAGAACTAAAGGACAGTGAAACAAATACTCTAATCCATAGAGGTGATAGAGATGGGAAAAATCATGAGGCTATCAATTATGGATCAGTTATACTAAGGAAAAACAAATCAGTCTCTTGAGAGAAAAAACCCTCCCTATGTTGCTTTCACTTTGCAGCTCTTACCAAATTACATGTAACTGTCAACCCTCTGGAGTATGTGGTTTACTCTGTTTATTGTTTGTCTTCTGTTTTATCTGTAGTATTCAAGTCCTGAAGGAGGAGGTTCAGACAGCTCATAACCCATAACAGTTTCTATAGATTCCCAAAACAATGTTTTTCTTCCTTCCTTTAAAGACAAAAACAAAAAAAAATCTTGCATACATATTGTACCTCCTCCTGCACGTACTACTAGTCAAAATGTGGTCAGGATGTGTAAATCTACAGTGTGTCAAGGCAAGATAATTCCAAGGGTGTTTTATTTCCCAATCAATGTATGGCAGAACTAAGCTCAAGAAATGTTGCTGTTTTATATCTTCATCTTGTCGTAGATAAGAAATTTTTACTGAAATGGTTTTGGGAGGATAATTAACTCTTTGGAAACCACCAGATTGCACTGCTGGACTCCTGGTCCTATAGTGTTAAGGTTCATTCCAATTAGAGCATCAAAGAAGAGAGATACATGCAAGATAGTCCTTGTAATGAGTTACTCTTTGGAGATAACAAGATGACAATGAAGATAGATAGATAGATAGATAGATAGATAGATAGATAGATAGATAGATAGATAGAGAGAGAGAGCAAAGCAACAACAAAGTTACTTTATATGCATATTAAGCAATGTTTTTCTCATCACGTTTTGATCCACCTATTAAGAACACTCTTAAACATTTTAGGGCTCATCGAGAAGGAAATATAGTCTCTGGAGTACTGAGAACTTTTCTTGTTCTTAGTGAGAAAGTGTGCCTTGAGACATACAGTCAAGAAAACAGGCAACTGTTAGAAAATGCTTTATGCCTTCTGAGATTATTTGTGCAAACAATGATAATAATAACAATCCTGTGCACATAAAGCTTGAAATTTGGAAAGAAAGAAGTGTGTTTTACACAAAATACACTGGGGTTTTTCCCCTCAAAAATGTCATGGGGTGACTTTTATTTATTTTTATTTTTTTGGCAAAGAAGTAATTTTTCACACATTCATTTTCCACAAAGAAATCCAAAGGGGTGCACAAACTAAAACTTCATTTTTCCATGCGGGAACGAAATAAGCAAAGATATACATCCCCAATCCTAGTTATATTTTTAGCTGGAAAAGTAACAAACAACTAGCAATGCAATTAATAATGCAACAAGTTGTTTTTTATAACACTGTAAGGAATAACAGTAACACCTTGCTTTCTGAGATCTTTTGGAAGCTGGTGTGATGGGGATGGTACCTGAGTGTGCATAGAGATACAAGGTTGGAAACGGCTGGTATAATGGATAGACTACTGCTGGACAGTTCCAGGTCAGATCCCTCTGCAGGCATAATGCTCTCTGGGTGACATAAACCAGTCACTGTCTTTCAGCATAGCCTACCTCACAGAGTTGTTGTGACAATAAAATGGGAAGCAAGAGAAACATAACTTAAGTAGAACATAAGCAAAGCAAACAAGTAAGTGCAAGAGATCTGACTTTGATTCATTTTAAGAATCTAGATTCTAGAGTCTAGTTGTATCAGCAAGTTCTCAGTGCAGCTTAAAAATAAAAACAAATTAAAAATGCATACTACAAAATAAATCAGAAGCAAACCATATCAAGCAGTGCATACAAAAAAATGGAAAAAAATCAGTTAGAGCTAGAGCAGGTTGAAAAGGTCTTGATTTATTTTTTTTAAAGGAATGGTCTTTGCTCGGTAAACGATATCCAACTAGGTACCACATCTTTCTGGAGAGGGCCTTTCATAGTGAATATGCCTTTGCCCTACTGCCATTAGAATGACACTTTTGATCAGGGTACACAGTAGTACACACTTGTGCTGAAGTTACACAACCAAATGCAGACACTCCTTTACTAAACAGTAACTTAGCACAGCGTCTCATTTGTATTGTCTCACCAAGGAGTAGGAAGAAACATACCACTCCTGCTTAACCTGGACTTCTGCTTGGTTGCTGATAAGTGGTGAGATATTTTTTTAATCCTCTTGGAAAAAAACAGCTGTCTTTCCTAGTGATTAGGGACAATCCTCTGCTTGGTTTCTAGTGAGCAAAGCAGCCTTGATAAATAAGCAGCCAAGGTTAGCTAGCAAGTCTCCGGAGATTACACCAAACTCTGAAATCACACTGGTTTGTAGGAATATGGAGGCCACACAGCTGAGAGTAGCAGCAAATGCTTGCAATGTGGAATGTTGATGTTGAGACTTCTAGCTCTTCCATTTTATGTCCCTTCTTCCTTGGTTTTGCATTTTCATCTCCAACAACCAATAATGCATGGTCCTAACTGGGTTGTTGGTAGGATTCCCTTTTCCTTTAGCTTCCCCTCAAGTTTTTCCTGTATGTTTTCTGCAAACATAGGCTGGATCTGCACTGCAGAAATAATACCGTTTGATAGGGCTTCAACTGCCATGGCTCAATTCTATGGAATTCTGAGATTTGTAGTTTCTGGAGATCTTTAGCCTTCTCTGCCAGAGAACTCTGGTGCCACAACAAACTACAAATCCCAGGATTCCACTAGCAATGCAATTAGCCATGAGAGTTAAAGTGGTGTCAAACTACATTATTTCTGCACTGAAGATGCAGCCATAGTGGGTCTCCAAGCCTGCTAATACTTCCCTCTTGTGATACCATGGTGGCTGTAGAAGCAACAGGTCTTACAACCTGAAGAGCAGAAAAAGTGTTCAACAGATATATTTCATGCATTATAGAATTTTTTTTAAAAAAAAGAAACTCTGCATGAGGATTATTCTGAAAAATGAGTTGAAGATGGTTTATGATGTTTATGCTTTTTAAAAAAATATAGCTTCTGACAAAAGCGTCTGGTTCAGGGAGACAAAAACAAAGGCTCTAGATATTTCCATAGTGATTTATATTGTCTGGCTCTGGCAAGACCCCTGTGCACCTTATAATGCTACCTTTAGAAAAGGAAACAACAAAAAGGCACATGCAGTAGAATTAATATGATATTAAATAAAAGAGCAGCTACAAAGTCAGTTCAAACAACACAGGATCCCCCCCCCAAAAAAAAACTATTACTAAAAAAGAAAATATATATGTCAAATTCAAACTTTACCCACCTACCAACAAATGCATGCTGAAACAAATCAATTTTTATTATCATTCTAAACCATGCAACAGAGGTCCTGAACAGACAGGCCAAAATAAAGCTGCTTCAGGTCACTTGAAGTATGCTGTTTAAATAATACATGCGTCCTAAGAGGCCGGAAGCCGTGCCAGAGCCATGTTCCAGTCCTAAGGACTGGAGAGCAGCTTTGGTGCAGCTTCTGGCCTCTTAAGATGCGTGTGTCATTTAAACAGCATACTTCCAAAGTGACCCAAAGCAGTTTCATTTTGGCCTGTCTGTTCGGGCCCAGAATCAGGATGATAGACTACTCTAGGGAAGATGCAGAGCTTGTAAAAGTAATTTTATTTACAGATGCATCTGCACTGTAAAAATAATGCAGTTTGACACTGGTTTAACTGCCATGGGCCCATCCTACAGAATCCTGGGATTTGTAGTTTTCTGAGGCACCAGCACTCTTTGGCAGAGAAGACTGAAGGCCTTGTAAGACTACAGTTTACAGGATTTAGTAGGATGGAGGTACAGCTCTTAAAATCATGTAAAACTGCATTATTTCTACAGTGCAGATACAGTCTCCAAAAGCCCCAGTTATAATCTGAGAGGTGTAGTCCAAAAAGTATCTTTTACACCCTGCAGGAAGAAGTGAAGCTAACACTAACACTATGTAGGCTTTGTGTGTCCTAATTGTTGACTTCCTTTCCCACAGAAGTAGGAATATGTGGTCTTTGGTTCATAATTTCTTACTTTTTCAAAAGAGAAAACTTCTAAACCTCCTAATCACATGAGAAATCATGCCCTGAAAATGTGTTGATGGTTTTGGCTGCAACCATATGAGCCATTTTCCTTGGGTCTTCCTTTTCCCCCCTGGAATTTCCTGGAGCAGAATTTTCCCATAGTGACACTGCTCTGTCTTGTGGAGTATTCACCTTTGCTCTGTATCTACACATCTAGCTAGACAGAATAAACAAGACCTTGGAACCAGAGAAAATAGATTAGCGAGAAATCTAAAATGGGAATTCAAAAAAGAGGAGTGAAACATTTATTGGGCAACCACTGCTGGCATCTTTACTATGTGTCAAGTGAAGCAGACATTTCCTTCATCAAACATCTAACAGATCTGTAGATCAGCAAATCTATGTTTGATTGTAATTCTGCAACCCTGTCTTTTATTGCACTTATTAAAGGGAAAGCGGGGTGTATATACAACTAATCAATGAAAAAAATAATAATTCTAAACTCCATCTTCTGGGTCGCTAAAGGCAATAGCAACACAGATTATAGAAGAAATCAAGTAGAGCTTGTGGGTTCTCAGGTAGCTTCCCAAGGCAAGCCCCCTGTCATGCAGTCATTTTTAATCTACCATCCCATCCCCAAATTTACCAGTAGCCATAACTGGAAGTGACTGGTAAGTGCTTTTGGGAGGGTGCTAGGAATCCTTGCTAAACCACCACACTGATTTCCAGTTTTCTGCTATTCCTTCAGTTTTTTGGACTGGGATGGAACATGAGGATTGATCCAGGACAGACCAGGAACACACACACAAAAGACATTTTCTAGTTACTTCATAGCTGCCCTCCCCATTCTTAATATTTTTCTGATTTCTTGGCTGCAGTCTCTGTTCTGATCAATGTTGGGTACAAGGTACGGGAATTCATGTGTCTCTACTTGGTAGTAAAAATGCAGCAATAAATTAACAAATGTCTGCCCTTTCATGCGGTCTTAGATCACCTTCCCAATGGCATTTCTCCCATTATGGGAGACAGGTGGGATATAAATCCAATAAATAAATAAATGGCAGAAGTGGCTGCCTTGGGCAGCAAATGGTGGTGTGATTGGGAATGGTTCCCTGGCCATTGCTCCTGACCCTCTTCAGCTAGGCTGGTAGTCTCAGATCATAGAATCATAGAATTATAGACTTGTAGAGACCGCAAGGGCCATCCTGTCCAACCCCCTGCCATGCAGGAAATCACAATCAAAGCATCATGTTCACCTTATGGTCTACTTGGACTTCTAGATCCTTTTCACATGTAGTTTCATTCAGCCAGGTGTCGCCCATCCTATATCTGTGCTTTTCATTTTTCTGCCCTAAGTGCAATACCTTATATTTCTCCATGTTGAATTTCATTTTATTAGCTTTGGCCCATTTTTCTAGTCTGTTCAGGTCATTTTGAATCTTGATCCTGTCCTCTGGGGTATTAGCTACTCCTCCTAATTTGGTGTCATCTGCAAATTTGATAAGTATGCTCCCAATTTTGTCCTCCAAGTCATTGATAAAGATGTTGAA
The DNA here is from genome assembly GCF_019175285.1 of Sceloporus undulatus. Lineage (NCBI taxonomy): Eukaryota > Metazoa > Chordata > Lepidosauria > Squamata > Phrynosomatidae > Sceloporus > Sceloporus undulatus. Next base: position 306,276,147 of record NC_056523.1, on the reverse strand, counting down.
TAGCACTGGTCCCAGGACAGAGCCCTGTGGGACCCCACTGGTCACTTCTCTCCAGGATGAAAAGGAGTCATTGTTGAGCACCCCTTGGGTTTGGCCGGTCAACCAATTACAAATCCATGTAACAGTTGCCTTGTCTAGCCCACATTTTACAAGCTTGTTTGCAAGAATTAAGAATATGATGGGGAACTTTGTCAAAGGCCTTACTGAAATCAAGATATCCTATATCCACAGCATTCCCTTCATCTAACAAGCTGGTAATTTTATCAAAAAAAGAGATCAGGTTTGTCTGGCATGACTTCTTTCTCTGAAACCAGTGTTGGCTTTTTGTGATTATGGAATTTCCTCCTAGATGCTCACAGACTCTCTGTTTAATGATCTGCTGTAGAGTCTTTCCGGGTATTGATGTCAGACTAACTGGACGATAATTGTTTGGATCCTCTTTTTTCCCCTTTTTGAAGATGGGGACAACATTTGCCCTCCTCCAGTCTGCTGGGACTTCTGTTCTCCAGGAGTTCTCAAAGATTATTGCCAATGGCTCCGATATTACATTTGCCAGTTCTTTTAATACTCTTGGATGTAGTTCATCTGGTCCTGGAGACTTATATTCGTTTAGGTTAAACAGGTATTCCTGTACTATATTGTTCTTGCTGTTTTTATATTGTTTTTAATGTGTATGTACACCGCTATGATCTAAAAAAGGAATAGCGGTATATAAATAAAAATTATAATATAATTATATAATCTCTTTACTTATTCTGTGCTGAAATTCCTCTTTTCTGTCTTCTGCTCCATTATCCTCAGGTTGAACACCCTTTGCCTTTTCTAAGAAGACTGTAGCAAAAAAGGTGTTGAGTAATTCTTCCTTTTCTCTGTCCCTTGTTAGCATTTTGCCATCTTTTGCACGCAGTGGCCCTACCATTTCCTTCTTCTTCCTTTTGCTGCGGACATATAAAAAAAAAAATCCCTTTTTATTGTTCTTAACCTCTCTAGCAAGCCTGAGTTCATTCTGTGCTTTGGCTTTTCTGACTTTACCCCTACACAGGCTCGCTATTTGTTTGAATTCCTCTTTGGTGATTTCCCCATTTTTCCATTTCTTATACATGTCCCATTTAAAACTTAGCTCAGTTGAAAGTTCTTTAGTCATCCATCCTGGTTTCTTGAGACATGTCCCATTTTTCTTTCTCATTGGAATGTGGCCAAGATGTGGCCAAGAACATTGTCTTATTGCTTCAGTGGAGGTAAAATTCAGCTGCCAGTCCACCCAATTTCTGTATGTGAAAATGGAGTCTGGTGTCATCTTTACAGATATCATCTTTGGCCTCAGGGAGAAAAAGGCCACCAGCTGCATCAGTCTAAACCTTAAAGCAGTAGCTCCTCAATTAGGGTTGCCATAAGTCAGGAGCTCCAAACCGGGACAAATGTAGGACAAATGTAGGGCAACATTTTCAAATGTAGGACACATTTTTTTTAAAAATGGAGGACGTGCGAAAAAATTGAGTTTTTTTAAAAAAATCTTAATATAAATGCATGTTTCTTAGGCATGATCAAAATGGAGGACATTTTGGCATTATTCCTAGACAGATGACAGAAATGGACTTGCCCTCGAGTTCAACTGTACTTCTCAGAAGTGTGTACTTGGGCAAGGGACGGTGGTTTTTCTTCACTGCGCATGAGTTAGTAAAAATCACAGCAAGTTACATTGGCCGTGCCTCAGAGGCTTGTTGATATCAATACCACCACCACCACCACCATCATCATCACTATAATTGTCCAAGAAAGGCAGACTTGTTAGCATTCAAAGTGCCATAAATACACAGAAAATGCACTTCCATATATTTAATAATAAAAAATAATGGGGGGAAAATAAAAAACAAGGCAGAGGTGTATATATTTCATTAAAAAATTAGTGTAATAAAATAAAACAAGCAATAATAAAAATTAATGAAATAAAATAAAACAAGCAATAATAAAAATTAATGAAATAAAATAAAACAAGCAATAATAAAAATTAATAAGATAAAATCAAACAAGCAATAATAAAAATTAATGAAATAAAATCAAACAAGCAATAATAAAAATTAATGAAATAAAATCAAACAAGCAATAATAAAAATTAATAAAATAAAATAAAACAAGCAATAATAATAATTAATAAAATAAAATAAAACAAGTATTTTATATTTTTAAAAATAATTTTAAAAACCCAAAAAACCAAGGCAGACCTAATGGCCACTGACTCAGCTTTCCTCCTCCTCCTTCGCCCCAATTCTGCCCTGGCCCCTTCAAGGCACCCTTCCCCTGGCTCCTTCCTCCTCCTCCTCCTCCTCCTCTGCCCCAATTCTGCCCTGGCCCCTTCAAGGCACCCTTCCTCCAGCTCCTTCCTTCTCCTCCTCCCCTCCTCCTCCTTAGGATGGCTGGCACGCGTGCGCGGGGAGGGAAGCGGGACAGGCGCGCGCGCTGCTGCTGGCCCCTGCTGAGGCCTGGGCAGTGCGCGCCGAGGAGCCCGTCCTCTTTGGCCAGCTGGCCAATGGCTGGCTGGCCAAAGCAAGGGATGAGCTCCTGTTTTGGAGCTTTGTGTGTGTGTGTGTGCGCGCACGCGCGCGCAAGCCCTAACAAAGTGGTGGCGGCGCTTCTGCCACCGAGGAGGAGGAGGAAGGCGGAGCCGGAGGAGGAGGTGGGTTGGCGCTGCCCACCCCACCATGAAGAGGAGGAGGAGGTGGGTTGGCGCAGCAGCCAGCCGCATTAGCGGCAGCGGCTATGGCCGCAGGAGGAGCGGATCCCGAACTGGGAACAAGGCATGGGGGGGCCCCAAACCGGACCGTGACCATGAGGGGCCCCCCAAAAGCGTGATTGTCACGGGGGCCGCCGGGTTATGGCATCCTTATCCTCAATGGTTTACACAAGGGCTATTTAAAATGGTGGTCCTGGGACTGGTAGTGACCTCTGGGCCATTAGCTGCCTGTTTTTGACAAGTTTCCATGAAAGAAAGAAACAACTGTAGATATCAAACATAAATATGGTGCTGGGCTATGGCACGTTTCAAAAATACAGTTGCCAGTCCCTGACATGAAATAGCCTGAGAAGCACTAGTTTGCACCAACAGATGTGTGGGCTCTGAAGTTAGGTTCACTCCAGACTGCAGGCATGGGAACCCTTTTGAAACCTCTCCTAGGAGTTTATCACACTGTGGCTAATTTGGGCATTAAAGAGAGATTACAGCGCATTTAAAGCATCCTGCAAATAAAGCAAAAATGTTGAGTAATTGCGCAAATGATTATCACACACAATTGCACAAATAAAGTGATATTAGAAATGTACTGTCGCTGACGTCCTGAAAGTAAAAAGATGTGTATTAATGCTTCTTTGATACCACCTTAATATTGAGTTTTGGGCAAGGTTGTGTAAAACTGTTTCATGTGATTACGTGATTTTTCCGGGATATTCACAGGATAAACTCCCAATTTCCAACAGTGTGATGTGGCAGCTAAAAAGGCCAATGCAATTTTAGGCTGCATCAACAGAAGTATAGTATCTAGATCAAGGGAAGTAATAGTGCCTCTCTATTCTGCTTTGGTCAGACCCCACCTGGAATATTGTGATCAGTTCTGGGCATTACAATTCAAAAAGGACATTGAGAAACTGGAGCATGTCCAAAGGAGGGCGACTAAACTGGTGAAGGGTCTGGAAACCATGCCCTATGAGGAATGACTTAGGGAGCTGGGAATGTTTAGCTTGGAGAAGAGAAGGTTAAAAGGTGATATGATAGCCCTGTTTAAATATTTGAAGGGATGTCATATTGAGGAAGGAACAAGCTTGTTTTCTGCTGCTCCAGAGAACAAGACCTAGAACAATGGATGCAAGCTCCAGGAAGAGATTCCACCTCAACATTAGGAGGAACTTCCTGACAGTAATAGCTGTTCGACAGTGGAACACACTCCTTCCTTGGAGGGTAGTAGAGTCTCCTTCCCTGGAGGTCTTTAAGCAGAGGCTTGATGGCCATCTGTCGGGGATGCTTTGATTGAGAGTTCCTGCATGGCAGGGGGTTGGACTGGATGGCCCTTGTGGTCTTTTCCAATTCTACAGTTCTATGATTCTATCCTTTGTGTGCTATGATTCCTAGAGAACAGAATTGTTTCCTGTACTGAGAAGAATAAAAGCAAGAGAGATGGGTTCTTATACATTTCTTTACAAGGGGAATATATCATGGTAGGGAACACAGATACAGTAACTCCCCTTCAGCCAGCATGGCCTCTTGTTCAAATTCTACACAGCCATAAAACCCAGTGGGTGACCTTGGGCAAGTCACATACACAGTATGTTCAATCTGAGAAACAATCTCCCATCCTTTCCTTTCTGGACACCTGATTTCCCTGCATGGAAGAGGCAAGGGATGATGGACATGAGGTAGGCTGATGATAGCACTAGTAGTGCCAAAACAAGGCATTTTGCTGAAATGTATGTTTTCCTGAATGTTGAATACAAGTTATGGAATAGCATCCTCCACCACCTGTGAAGGCAGCAGGCTAGTACAGGGGACTGGGAGAGATGGCCCATAGCAGACACAGTTGTGCTCTGGACAGCCAGGAGGTTCAGGAAGAATAGCCAAGGGTCTACCATTGCTGCACATCAGCAATATGCAGTCTGCCTAATGGTAAGTCTGGCTCTGATCATGCACAAGGACACTGACTAGGGTTGGAGAGATACAAGCACCCCTAACAGCATTTTCTCCTAAGAGACTGATTTTTATAATATGAGTAACCATGGATGCATCCTCAAACCGGATTCTTTCTGCAGTGTGGATACAGCCCATGAAGCCCACTGACTCTTCAGCTCCACATCATACATCTCTCACTTCCTACAGTCGGATGGGAGACAGATCAAACAGCAGGAGTCTCTCTTGCACCGCTTCTACTCTTGTCTTGTGCCACCCCTTTCTCCTATGTTCAGAGGGAGTGTTTCTATTGTCCCTGCAGAAGTGACATTTCAGATATAATTGGAATGAAGAGATAAAGAGTGTCCAGTGATTAGTTTCTCAGCAGGGCTTATAAAGGTTCATCTTGAGATATTGTGTGTTTGTGTGTGTGTTGTGGGGGGGGGGGGGAGACATTCATTCATCCATACACACACACACACACAACCTCTCATTTCACCATGGCCCCCAGGGCAATATACAAATGATAAAAATATAATTCGAAACACTCAGGAAAAACAGATAAAAATTATTATTTAAAAGTAGATTTTTAAAAATAATTTCTTCAGAAACAATTTAAAACAAGAGCAGCCACTAAATCCTTGTGAAATAAGTCATAGGTCCAAAACACACCACAGAAATAATCCGGTTTGAGACTGTTTTAACTGCCCTGGCTTAGTGCTAGAGAATCCTGGGCATTGTAGTTTATTGTGACACCAGAGCTCTCTGACACAGAAGGGCTAAATGTCTCACAAAATTGCAGTTCCCAGAATTCCCTAGCATTGCATCAAGACAGTTGGTCTCAAACTAGATTATTTCTGCAGTGTGTTTTGGAACTTAGATACCTATCAGGATCTCAATAGGGATACAGCCAGCCAGAGTTTTTCCTCAATTGGGGTGCTGCCACAGAGAAGGCCCTGCTGCCCACAGCAACCTAACATTGTATTTTAAGAGCACTGGTCATGTGTCACCTTTTTCTGCTTTTTTTGCATTTATTTCTGACTATTTTAGTAGCCTAAGACCATAAAATATTTCTTCCGCCATTAAAGAAAATGGCTGTACGCCTTTAACATTTATGGTAGATAAGCCTCTGCTTAACGCAGGGATAGGCAACCTTTTTGAGCTGGGGGCCAGGTTGCTGTCCCTCAGACAACTGGGGGGCCGAAGCCAAAAAATAAATAATTAAATAATTTTGTAATAAATAAATAAATAGATAAATAAACCAGGACAAATGTAGGACAAAAAATTCAAATGGAGGACACGCTAAAAATTTGCTGATTTTTTTAAAAAATGTTAATATAAATGCATGTTTCGGAGGCTTCTATAGACAATTGCCCCCCTTGCCTGCCGCTTGCCCCCCCTTGCCCGCCTCCTTCTGATAGGCCAAAGGCCCCACACCCTCACGCTAGAGGCCAAAGGCTCCGGCGGTAATCGGCGGCAGGACCGGGCTCGGGCCGGTCCCAAGGCCTTGCCGGGCCGCATCCGGCCCGCGGGCCACAGGTTGCCTACCCCTGGCTTAACATTTCCAGCTCCATCCTGAAAATCCATCCGTCCAGTGAACTCTTTGACATGACCCTGTAGTTTCCATTCACTGCCAATGCCTCTCTTCCCCTGGTCTCTCCAGTCGTTTGAACTATAAATCCTTTGCTCCCCAGCCAGCACTGCCAAGGGTCAGAGATGATGGAAGCTGTGACTAAAAATATTGGGAGAGAATCAAACTGAGGAAAACTGAGCTACAGGCAGCATGTATTTATTTATTTATTGAATTTATATCCTGCCTCTCTCACAAAATGGGAGAAACATTCCCTATGTAAAGAAAGGCTGGATGGCTATTTGTTGAGGTGTGTGCTTTGATTGTGTATTCCTGCATGGCAGGAATGGTTGGACTGGATATCCCTTGGGGTCTCTTCCAACTCTATGTAAGGATTTAAAATCTGTGAGTTGGCCAAAGTTACAGGTGCTTCTAAGGTGAAAATAAGTTCTTATAATACTGAAATAGAGAGCCAGTGTGACTTAGTGGTTTGAGCGTTCGACTATGATTCTGGGGACCAGGGTTCGATACTCAGCTTGGCCATGAAACCCACTGGGTAACCTTGGGCAAATCGCATGCTCTCAGCCTCAGGGGAAAGCAATGGCAAACCCCCTCTGAACAAATCTTGCCAAGAAAACCCCATGATAGGTTTGGCTTAGGGTCACCATAAGACGGAAACAGGCCGAAGTCAAGGAAGTCGTAAAGATGGGGGCAGGGGGGACCCTGAAAGGGCTTGGGAATGATGCAGGGTGACCAGATGTCCTAACTGCAAACTGCAAGGTGTGGCAAAAAATGTCGGGCATTCAAGAAAAATGTGGGACATGACAAAATAAAAGCTAAAACCACACATAGAAATATACACTCATGCTTCTTTGTCATGCTCCAAATGGAGGACATTTTGGGATTCCTCCTGGACATAAGGCTGAAATGGAGGACATGTCTTGGAAGAGAAGGATGTCTGTTCACCCTGGAATAATGGAGTCCTTCAGATGTTGTTGGCCTTCAACATTCTGCATCCCCTACTACAGGCTATCCTATAGTAAACCCTACTTGCCCCTAGGGAAGCATAGGAGAAAACTGGCCCATAGAGGTACATGGAAGAATCCTTGCCTAGAGGGAAGCATAGGAGAGCAGATGTCCAGAGGGAATCCTTGCCCCATGTTTCCCTGTGGCCGAGGGCACACACACACACACACACACACACACACAGAGAGAGAGAGAGAGAGAGAGACCCTCTCTGTCAGCTTTAGCCAAAAGAAAAGGGAAAAAGACAGAAACCTAAAGGAAACCTAAAGCCAGCTGGCAAGCCTTGCGGTCCCCCAAAAAGGAAAGGTGGAGCCCCCAAAGAAAGAAAGAAAGAAAGAAAGCAGCAACCAAGAGCCCTCCATCAGGCCCCAAAGTGCCTGGTTCCCAAACTGCTCCGAGAGCTGGGCGGGAATCAGGGCTCTCCAGAAGCAGGCAGAGGACTTCCTTCCCTGGCCGCCTCTGGGCCAGAGGCAGAAAGAGAGGAAGGAAGGAAGGAAGAAGGAAGGAAGGAAGGAAGGACAGGCTTCTTCTCCCCGCAAAAGCCTCCACACTGCTCCCCCCTTCCCTCCCTGGCTGGCTTTTTAAAGGCAGCCCCAGGGCCCTCCTTTCAGCCGGCGGCGGGGCTGCCTCTTCCCTCCTCCTCCTCCTCGGCGGCGGCGCAAGCGGGCGCAGCAGCTGCCTCCCTCCCTCCCTCCCTCCGGGCAGCAGCAGCCATGGGGCGAAGGCGAAGGCGACGGCGAGGAGGAGGTCGGCGAGGCCAGGGAGGGGGCTGGCCTGGCGTCCCCCAGTGAGGGAGAGCCCTCCTTCCTTCTCCCTGGCGCTGCCCAGGAGCCAGGCAGCCAGGAGGACCCCCTCGAGTCGGCAGAGAGACCCCGGGCAGGTAAGCCCCGCGGGGAAGGGAGCCCTCCTGCCCAGCTTCTTGCTCTTTGGGGGGAAGCCTCCTGCTGCTGCTGCTGCTGCTGCCCTTGGAGTCCGGCTTCGGGAGGAGAGGCGCCGCTTTGCTCTGGTTCTTCTTGCTGTTGCTTGTTTCTGACTTCTTTCAGGAAGAGGGAGGCAGAGGATGGCAAACTTTGGAGGGAGTTTGGAGGCGGAGGAGGAGAGAGGGAGGCAGGGGGAGCAGAGAGGGGCCGGAGAGAGGGCTCTCGCCTCCAAGGGCTGCGTCTCCGCCGCAGGAGAGACCCGGGTTTGGCACCCCTTTCACTGCCAGGGCAGGGCTCCATGCCAAAGGTGCCTCAAGAAACTACAGATCCCAGAATTCCATAGCATGAAGCCCTGACAGTTCAAGTTTGTGCCCTAACAAACTACAGATCCCAGAATTCCATGGCACGGAGCCCTGGCAGGTAAAGGGGGGCCAAACCGGATTACTTCTGCAGTGCGGATGCTTCCGAAGCCTCGATTTCAGGCTTTGACAGCTCAGGAGAAGAAAGACTTCTGATGCAGCCCTGGCCCTTTGGCTGAGCAAAAGACAACCACGAAGGTCAAGAACGTCGCACGTTTAAAAGACCCCTGGCCTGAAGCCTGAAGCCATCGGTCGATCTCTGAAGGGGGCCAAGGAACCCTGGCTTTCCACTTAAGCAAGAGATCCCTCCCGGAGCTCCTGCTTCCCTTCCTCCAGGGATCCTGCGGAGAGGGCGCTTGAGGGCTTGGCAGCAGGAAAACCCGATGACTCCAGCCAAAAAGAAAAAAAAGGGGGGGGAGATCCTAAATCACTTGGGGACACACCTCAAATTGTTTGTAGGTTGTGTCTTCAGCCTTTCTGGAAACTTGACAAGCCGCCTTCCTTCATTCCAAATGCAGCCGAGGAAGTTGACTGAAGCCTAGGAAAGCTGCTGCTGCCAACTCCTTGCTTCCAGTTAGTCTCAGAGGGGCTCCAAGATCTCTCCACAGACTGTCTTCCTTCAAGACTGGAGGACTTGTGTGCTCCCCTGTGTATTTGGCATTGGATACTTGGAACTAAGGTGGTGTCTCTTTAGCAATTTGGTTTTGATCCTTGCTCCACTTACTTCTCCCCTAGATCCCCCAGGCAACAAATTCCCCCCTTTTCCCAGGTGATGGAAGGGAGCTTTTGTCCTCTTCCCCCGGTTGAGTCAAGTTCAGAGGTGACCCTCATTCCCACTACCTTTTAAATCAGATCAAGAATCGGTTTGAACCAGTTCAAATGACCCTGGTTCTCACATAATCCAAATCGCTGAAGTGATTCCGAGAGGGAGGCCATGCGCCAGACCCATTTAACCCACATCTTTTTGATGCTGTTTTCCCCCACTTCTTTTCCGATAAATCAGTTCTGCACAAGTGTGAACCACATGCGGATTGGAATCAATTCAAATTTCCCCTTTGGCCGTCTGGAACTGATTCATTTTGAATCAATTCATTTGTGAACAAGAACCACAAGTGGATTATTTTAGTGGGGAAAATGTGATTGAGGCCAGTGTAGTGGGAACCACAATCCACTGTCAAATTGATCCATCGATTCAGATCGCACACCAATTTATCTGTAAGTGAGAATGAGGACTTAAACCTCCTCCTGTGCACCTTAAAAATTCACACATCTGTTGTTGCTTGAGCACTTGTGGAGTATGGCAAACTTCGCCAGATGCATGGAGGGTTACCCATGTGTTTGAGTACATATACAATATATATGGTTGTGGCAGGATTGCAGAGAAAGCGGTCAGAAAGAAAGGTCACAAGGAAGAGGTGAGAAGGAAATATTAAGTACTGTGTTAAGTGATACTTATCACAGATACAAAAGAGTGCACTACTGTATAGGATTGCAAGTTATCTGCATGCTTACATAGAACTTGCAATCCTATAGTGCACTCTTCTGTGTAGCTTCTCAGAAATTTGCCCTACTGATTTCAGCACCTTTGACATGACTAAGTTTCTTACTTTTTAATGATTTTTTGATTCACAGATTCAAGATGATTAAATGTATTCCCAATGCTCTGTTAAAGAAATTATTATATTCTTGCTGGTTTTAGCTGGAATTGTATCATTGCTGGGTCATCACTAGGTACTGGATGGGTGGGAATAGAGCCCATAGGACACAAATATACCTGTTCATATACAGCTCCATTATACATGCAGAAATAGATAGAGGACTCTGGGACATAGATGTGGGGCAGAGGCCCAGTAACCTTAAAAGTAGCAAAACCCCTTTACATTTCAAGCTCACTACCCTGCATCACTGATACTGTGCAAGTTAAGTCCCAAGCTTTCTGGCAGTGAGTCCCATAAATGTAGGACTTCCTTTTGAGTAGAAATGCATGGAATTCTGCTGTAAGTCTTAGTTAACTTAGTGGGACTGAATATTAAGATGTTCCTTCCTTAGATTTCAGTAGAACAGAACTCAGCACACGAACAAGGCTGCAGTCCTGTGCACATTTTTGTAGAGCACAGTTCTACTCTGCCCATATGCAGAACATCATTTATATCACAGTGCCTATCATTATCGATGGAGCCAGTGTGGTGTAGTGATTTGAGTATTGGGCTATGACTCTGGAGAGCAGGGTTCCAATCCCATCTCGACCATGAAAACCCACTGGGTGACCTTGGGCAAGTCACATACTCTCAGCCTCAGAGGATGGATGTGCAAACCCCCTCTAAAGAAACTTGCCAAGAAACCCCTGTGATAAGTTTGACATCGGGTCACCATAAGTCAGAAATTACTTGAAGGCACAACACACACACACACACAGACACTTATGTATTCCATATTTTCCCTTCTCCTAACATGCTCCCCACTCCCTGTAAATAGAGGCTGAGGGAATGATAGTAAGTCCAGATTCTTAAACTTGGAATATCAGTCTTTGGTTATTGTGAATATGACATTGCTCACACAGTCTTGGGCTGCTGTCCCTGGGAGTAAGCACTGCTGAACTCTGTGGACAACTTATGCGTAGACATGTATCAGATTGCACGATTAAGCTGCTTGATCTAGCCACTCTATGCATGTGTGGAATATATGAGTGACTGTTGCATATTGATGGGAGTGATTCTTCTTGAGTACTCAGGTCATCAAGATGAAATGAGATAGTGTGTGGAAAATCTTCTCTGATGCACTTTATGTATTATATTATTTATATTATTCTATTTAACCTATTGCAAAGCTTCAAGATGAATAGCAAAACAACATAGCCATAACTCCCAGTAACTTTGATCAAACTTCATCTTGTCTTCTACTATCCTACCTCTAGTCATCAAAAATCCATTTGAAGTGAGGGGGGGGGCTCTTACATTTGAATTTGAACTTGGGTGCATCTCCAGCAAAGGGCAACTCTGGAGCTGAAGATTTCTATTTTCCTTTAGAATCCATTTGTCATTTGCCACGGACTGCACCAAAACACCCAGATGGCTGTCAATCAAGCGCCTAGGCTTCAGACGTCACAAGTCTTGGGGGGGGGGGGGGGTTGGGGGCAGCCAAGGGAAATCGGCTGCATCTGAGGCTCTTCTGTTGTGTCTCCCCAGACTAGAAGGAGCCTCTATTTGTCCTAAACCCCTTGCTCTTCTGTGTCTCCCCATATTAACTGACATAACTCAGTGCTAGGGAATCCTGGGAATGGTAGTTTATTATGGCACCAGCACTCTCTGGCAGAGGAGGATAAATGTCTCACAAACACAACAGTTCCCACAATGAGGTTTTTTTTCATAGATTAAAAAAGTTGTTACTTTATAATTTACTTTAGAAATACACACACACACACACACACACAAATATGTATGTGTGTATATACCTATATGTTTGTGTGTATGTGTGTGTATATATATATGCATATGTGTGTGTGAGTATTCATATATAAACATGTGTGTGTGTATAAACACACACACACACATATCTATCTATCTATCTATCTATCTATCTATCTATCTAGTGTATGTGCGTGTGTGTTTGCCAAATCAGATCAAGGAGGAGAAGGCAGTGGGGTTCAGTGGGTAGAGACTATGCATCCAAAGCTCAGGCTTGGCAAATCGGATCAAGGAGGAGAAGGCAGCGGGTTCAATGGGTTAGAGACTATGCATCCAAAGCTCAGGCTTGGCAATCGGATCAAAGGGAGAAGGCAGCGGGGTTCGTGGGAGGAGACTATGCATCCAACGCTCAGGCTAATCGGATCAAGGAGGAGAAGGCAGCGGGGTTCAGTGGGGAGAGACTATGCATCCAAAGCTCAGACTTGGCAAATCGGATCAAGGAGGAGAAGGCAGCGGGGTTCAGTGGGGAGAGACTATGCATCCAAAGCTCAGGCTTGGCAAATCGGATCAAGGAGGAGAAGGCAGTGGGGTTCAGTGGGGAGAGACTATGCATCCAAAGCTCAGGCTTGGCAAATTGGGTCAAGGAGGAGAAGGCAGCAGGGTTCAGTGGGGAGAGACTCTTTGGGGAAGAGAGAAGAGAAAGCTTGATTCCCCCCCTCAGATCCCTGGGCGTCCAATCTCTCCTGTGTCTGCCCATAGTTCCTCTGGAAGGAGCCTCCATTTCCCCAAATTCCTTTGCCTCCCCCATTGCTCCCTGGGCTGTCTGGGGGGGCGATCAAGCAGGCATGTACTGCAAAGCCCATCTGCTGCTCAGGCAGAGGCAAAAAAAGAAAAAAATAGTTTAAAATGGTGTTCAATGGCTCTCTTCACACATCGGTCTATGAATGTGGAGCAGAAGGGAGGTTGCAATCCACTGAGGTAAAGGCTATGCGAATGGAAGAAAATGGCGCTGGCGATGCAGAAAGAGAACAAGAGGGTGACACCCCCAGGCCAGCCCCTTGAGCGCTGCTCCTCCCATCTCCAGGTTCCCGAATTAGACACCCTTGTTGTTCCCATTCGGATACCACGAATCGGACCCCGGGAGCAAAAATAATTCGCTTTAAAACCTACTGTTTTTTTAAACTGGTTTATAGGCATATAATTCGAATTATTCGAGATAATCCGATTCAGATTCGAATCTCTATGGGAACGATTCTGGGGCAATGCAGATCTAATTCAGGCTTGAGTGGAAATGATACCCCCTAAATTCGCATCATGATCCGCTTTATAGGTGAATGGGAACACCCCCATAGTCACTTCTTGTTTTGCTGTTTTGGGGAGTGGAAAGTGGAGAAGAGGTTGAACTTTCTAAATCCAAAATGTTTGCACTTTGCATATTCCTGCTTTAAAATATTCTGGCTCACTCAGTTTGTGTCCTGTTCTAACATGAACTTTACTTGATGAGTGTGCAACCTGCAGGCTAGGGGGTCACATGCAGCCTCATAAGACCATAAAAGCAGTTCTCTGAGGTGAATTGACCCCCCCTTCTATACATAAATACACACACACCAACCAGCAGCAACAATCAGCAAATACTCCCTGTCATCCCTACCAAATTCTCACTGAATCTATAAAAAGAGTTCTTTCCCTGTAATTCCTAGGCTTACTATTTCCCAGTCCTGGGATGTGTGTGAATATATGTATCTGTGTAGAGGTATGTGCTGTTCCTGTGTGTCTTTTATTTCTGAGTCTGTATCTTATCTGGCCCTTGGGGATGAACAGATGCATTACACAGTAAGATAGATATCCATATTCCAACAGCCCAGTTTCCAAATCAGGTATGGAGAATGTGGGGCCATTCAAACCATTCCCAACATCCTTTACCATTGGCTGAATAGGCTAGGTCTGATGGGGGTTGCAGTCCAACAATATCTGCAGAGCCACGTATTCGCCCATTAGAAGTTGAACCCAGAACTGTTGTCAAGACTAGAGTCGACAAGATGTGAGGGAAGTTGGACCAAATTACCAGAGCCCAACAGGTCTGGAAAGGAGCCTGGGACCCAACTTTGTTGCATACTTGTGTTTTTACCTTTTTCTGTAGCATCATTATTTGTCAATTTGAGGGAGGGGGGCATCCATTGTGAAGTTGGTGGATTTCAAAGGAAATAATAAGAACGCACAGAGTTCTGTATACCTAAAGATTGTTGAGGGTTAGGGTGGTTTGAATGTTGGACTGGGACACTGGGAAGCCAGGGTTCAAATCTTGGCTCAGCCACAGAAACCCACTGGGTGACCTTGGGCAAATCACATGCTCTCAGCCTCAGAGGATGGCAATGCAACCCTCCTCTGAAGAAACTTGCCAAGAAAACCCTGTGATAACTTCACCTTAGGGTCACCATAAGTTGGAAACCTGAAGGCACCAAACAACATGGAGTGTTAGCTAGTCTGCCCTTGCTGTAAAAGAGAACAGGGCTGGGGCCTGAGTGAAGGGAAGGAGGTTGTGGGTGAGGAACGGGATACAGTAGCACCAGAGGGGGCAGATGGCTGGGTAGCACTGGAAGAAACCACAGGTAAAACAGAAGACATGTAATAACTGGGGTGGCAGCTAGAAATAGAGACCTAGAAGTGATCAGGTTGCCCAGGAATAGACCTAACAATTGCTCCTTCACCTTATTGGCCAAGATGAGCAGCTCTCCCAGTTCTTTGCCAACATCTGTGCCTCCAAAAGCAGCCCGCAAATATCTCCTGGATTGGTCACTGAGGGTTATGTGATACAGGAGAGGGGCAGCCTTTAGATAACGTCAAAACATGAAGTGGGGCTAACAGCTGGGAGAGAAAGTGCTAGTGGTGTATGGCAGGGGCTGTTTGTTCTTCTCTCCTCTCAAAGACTTGAGGGATATTGAGAGAATGAGTGAGTTCCTCCCAATTTTTCACCAGGGCCTCAAACCACTCTTGGCAGGCCTGGCCAATCCTGCAAACTCAAGGTACTCCTTTATTTCTGTTTCCCTTTCTGTAAGTTTCTGATATGTTTTTGCTAATGTAAATCTTGCCTTTAAAAAAGAGTGAAGGAGAGAGAGGCAGAAACAGGTGTGTGTGCCCAGTCTGGCTTGATTCCTCTCCAGAAGTTCTTTTAGGCCAGGATCCAGGACCACTGTTGTGGTTTATGGCACAGACTGTTTTCAGTCAATGCTTGACTGCTGGTTTGGTTATGTAAATGCTGAATCCCAGCCTTAAACTTCTCACAGAGTCCCAGTTGCATCTACAGCTTTTTAAGTTATTGTGTCCACAAGCCAAAAACTAATCCAGACTCACTTCAGTGTATGGCAGAGGCATTCAGACTGTTGGCCAATGCATAGCTGTCTCAGCAATGCAGAGAGCGAGAAAGTTTCCTATTGCTATGGCTCCAATTGTTCTGAGCTGACTCCAGTATTGAACTTGGAATCATAGAATTGGAAGAGACCACAAGGCCCATCCACGACAACGCCCTGTCATGCAGGAATTCACAATTAAAGCATCCCTGATAGATGGCCATCCAGCCTCTGTTTAAAGGCCTCCAAAGAAGGAGACTCCACCACACTCAGAGTGAGCGTGCCCCACTTTCAAACAGCTCTTAACTGTCTGGAGGCTCTTCCTAAGCTTGCAAAACTTTTATCCTGAGCTTGCAAAAAAGTTACTTTCTTCTTCGTGGTCTCTGCGAATCATACAAATGGGTTTCACTGCGCCTGCGCAGTGCTGCTCGGAACCTACTGGAATTACTGGGCAGAGTTAACTCTGCAACATATTGAAACTTTTTGGCGGTAACTCCGCCCACCTGTTATAAGGCCCCTGCCTTCCCGCTCTTTTCCCCAGTTCCTTTTTTCCGCCGCGCTAGCTGCTTCAGGGAACTTTTGCTTGCTTGCTTGCTTGGAATCACTTTCGCTTTTTGAAGGTGCCCGTCCAGGACCCGCACTCCTCCTGCCTGCTGTGCCTTGGCAAGAGCCATGACACCAAGGCCTGCCTGCTCTGCAGATCCCTCTCGTCCCAGGCCCGGAAAAACCGTGAGTCCCGGCTCACTTCGGCGATTGCCCTGGGGAAGGTGCAAGAGGGAGGCTCGAGGTCTTCTTCTGTCCCACCGTCGGCGCCCCCCGCCTCTTCTTCTTGGGCCAGTGTGTCCAGTGTTGGATCTGGGAGAACCGCCGTCCCCAGCGTGATGTGTGTCCCGGCCGGGACTCCTTCCACCACCTCCAATGTGGCCCGTGGCTCCAAACCGCCCAGTGCCACCGACGAACCCTCCAAGCGCCCCCACAAGTCGTCGGGGACTGAGGGTACCGAGCTGACCTCCAAACCGGTGAGGAAATCGGAGGGCTCGCGTCCGAAGAAGGCTACCGAGCCGGAGGTCCGTCTCGCCTCGCCTTCATCCTCCAAGGCATCCAAGGCATCGCGCCATGCTCCGAAGCCAAAAGAGCTGGCTGTGCCTGTGGAAGGAGCGAACTCTCCAAGGCCTTCCTCGTCGGCAGCGGCTGCTGTCCTCCTGGACCTCCCGGACAACCCCTTCTTCCCGGCAGAAGAGGTCCCAAAGCCTGGGAAGAAGAGACACCACGACAAGTCGGGTCGTGATCCTGCCCCGAAGAAGCCTAAGCCTTCCAAGGATCGGCCCGCATCTGACCCGCCGAAGGCTAAGGATAAGAAGCGCTCCCCTACAAAACAGGGCCGCGCTTCCACTTCGAAGACTCCGCGCGACCCGGAACCTGTGCCAGGGGGTCGACGCACTCCGGTACCGGACACGCCACCGCAGCCCACCATGGACTTTGTCCACGGGACGGAAGACACTGCCCTTCACTCGCCGGAACACCGGTCGCCTTCCGACGCTGGGACCGACGACGACGATGATCGGCCCCGCAGACAGGAGATACCGGACCTGTTCTTTGATTCTCAGTCTGGCCGGTACTACGTATCAGTTTTGGAGGACAAGGCGGTCAGGGAGTTCACCAGACTGAACCCCCATCTTACAAGCCACGGCATCTCGTCGAGACCGGTACCGACCGTGTCCGTCTACGAGAGATCTCCATCTCCACCTCGCAGGCGTTCGCAGTCCTCGACGGACCTCATCCCAACCCGACCGAGATCCCAAGTCAGAGTGACAGACCCCCTCTCCTCTGACTTGGACTCCGACGAGGAACCCTTGCTCCGGTCTGAAGTCCCTTCCGACGAGGATGTCCTCTCGGGGTCGGCCTCACCCCAGAGGATGCACAATCCCGAGCCGTCTTCCCCGTCGGACGACGTCCGGTCGTTCACCGAGCACGTCGTCAAGATGGCGAGAGCTCTTGACATCGAGCTCGCCTCCCCTGAAGACGACGCGGAGGACCCGGTAGAGCGTTGGGTGCACGGACGAGTGCCTACTCCGCCTTGCCTGCCTCTCCTCCCTTCGCTCCAGACCATCGTGAAGAGGTCCTGGGACTCCCCGGCCACCCTGTCGGCGCCCTCCCGCAAGGTTGAGTCGCTCTACAGAGTCGCTCCGGCGAGCTGTCCCTGGTTGGCCGACCACCCGAGGCCAAACTCTGCGATTGTCGAAGGAGCCCAACACAGCTTCGTCCCGAAGCAGGCGACCTCCCCTGTCGACAGGGAGGCGAAAAAGATAGATGGACTGTCCAAAAAGACCTATTCGGCATCGGCCCTCGGAGTCAAGGCTGCCAATTACACCGCCTGCATGGGGGCCTACATCCAGACCCTCATGGAACGGATCTCCCCCCTCGTCCCGGACGTCCCGGATGACATCCAGAGGCAGCTGGTGGAGATCAGGGACGAGGCTCATTCCATTGGAAGTTGGCTCATCACCACTTCCAGGAATATGGCAGACTGCTCAGGGAGGGCCATGTCCGCGTCCATGGCTCTCAGACGACATGCCTGGTTGAGGGCCTCCGATCTCAACCCTACGGTCAGGGCGGCCATCGAGGACATGCCGCTCGACGGGACCGGGCTCTTCCACGCCGAGACCGACGATCGCCTGAACCGCAAGTTCAGGATGAAGGCGGCGGCGAAGAAGCACGGCATGTCTTCGGCACCGGCCTCCCCGTTCCGGAAGTGTCAACGCCCGTGGCAGCCGCAAGGTCAGTCACAGGGGACCTTCTCCCGGGATCGGCAGCCCCAGCAACAGGGCTCCCAGAGACACCGCTTCCCCTCGCAGTCTTCCTCCTCCTCTGGCCGTCGCAACTTTCCGCCTCGGTACCGCAAGTCCCGCCAGCAGGACACCGACCAGGGGAAGAAGAGAGCCTGAAGGGACGCAGCGCGCTTCGTCTCTCCTTCACCCCTCTTCTTTTTGGACATTCTGAGGCCCTTTGTTAACACCTGGGCCTCTATAACATCGGACTCGTGGGTTCTCAACATCGTCTGTAGGGGTTATGCCCTCGAGTTCCAAGAGCTCCCTCCAACTGGAGCCTTCATGTCCACTCCCCCCTCGGACACCCTTCTCGACGAAGTGCGCGCCTTGCTTGGTAAAGGGGCAATCTCCCCTTTGCCGCCCAACCTATGTCCTCGGGCCTTTTTCTCTAGGTACTTCACGGTACCGAAAGCGGATGGGGGCATCAGGCCCATCCTGGACTTGAGACAATTGAACTTGTTCCTTGACTACCGTCGCTTTCGAATGGTAACCCTGGCTTCCATTCTGCCTCTGCTTCACCAGGGCCTGTGGTTCGCAACCGTCGACCTGAAGGACGCCTACTTCCACATCGGGATCCGAGAGTCCCACCGGAGATTCCTCGCCTTCGCTGTCGGCTCCACCTCGTACCACTACAACGTGCTTCCTTTCGGCTTGGCCACGGCTCCACGAGTCTTCACAAAGTGCATGGCACCGGTGGTGGCATACCTTCATCAGAAGGGCTTCATGGTCTTTCTCTACCTGGACGACTAGCTGTTTGCAGCCGAATCCCAAGACGAGCTGCAGGAGGCAGTCTCCTTCGCTTTGCGCCTCTTGGACTCCCTCGGGCTGGTCGTCAACAGGGAAAAGTCCCACTTCACACCGACCAGACAGGTCAAGTTCATCGGGGCCATCCTCGACTCCGAAAACTGTTTAGCCTTCCTCCCTCCGGACCGGTTTCAGGCTCTGACAACGTCCCTCAGGCCGTGCATCTCCCACAGAAGGGTGAGAGCCAGAGACGTCCAAGTCGCCCTGGGCCACATGGCATCGACGACATTCGTCACCCCTTGGGCAAGACTTCGTCTTCGACTGTCATGGCCAGCCAAGATCAGCTCTCGGAGGATGAGGAGGAGGATGAGCTTCCTCCAGAGCAAGCGCTGATTGAGGCAACACCAGGTGCTGTTCCTGCCCTGCCAGGTCCCAGCTGTGATCCTCCAACCCCAGAGGAGGAGGTTCAACCAGGTCCTAGTGCCGAAGAGAGACTTTCTATGGTACCACTGCCTAGTGGGGACTCTGGGGACGAAGCTTGCATGCAGGTGCCTTCTTTCAAAGAGAGAAGAGCTGAGAGTGCTTGCAGGCGCAGATCACAGAGAATTGCCGAGAGGCAATTAGCCAACCAGCCTCAGGTGGCACGAGGGAGAGTTTCCCTTACTTAAGTGGGAGAGAGACTAATGCTGGTTGCTAGAGTTTATTGCATGATCTCTCGGCGTGATTGCTGCTAGCACTAGCTCCTAGTATCTGGATTCTTTGTTACCTTGACCTTGGACCGGACTTTGTTATCTCTTGGCTGTTTTGACCTTGGACTGTTTGACCAACGCTGTTTCTCGGTATCCTGACTTCGGCTTGACCCTTGGAACGTTTGGACTTCTGGAATTCTGAACTCGGCTTGTTTTCTCGGACTGCTCTCAGACTGGTTCCTTGCAAGGTCTGCTTTACTTTCACTTCCACTGTGCTAAGGCTCTGTTATCAGCCACTGTCAAGTGTCTGCTGGCAGCATTCCCGGACATCGACCTCTCCAATCCTGGTTCCTCTCCGTCTTCTCTCCGTTGGAGGACCCTCCTTCAAAGTGGCTCACGGTACCGAGACCGGTGGCCGCTTCCCTCAGATGGTGGCTAGACAGTTCCAACGTCTGCACCGGGATGCCTTTCCATCAGCCCCAGGCGCATCTGACTCTGACAACCGATGCATCCCTGGAGGGATGGGGCGCCCACCTACTCGACCTCGTCGTCAAAGACAGGTGGTCCGCACAGGACAAGCTCCTCCACATCAACGCTTTGGAGATGCAAGCAGTGGAGAAGGCATTGAGGGCGTTCGAGTTTGCTGTCACAGGAAGGGTGGTCCTCCTGAGGACAGACAACACCACCGTGATGTATTACATCAACAAACAAGGTGGTACCAGATCCAGGACCCTGCTCGACCTCACGCTCCGCATCTGGGACTGGTGCATCCAGAGACGCGTCCTCCTCCAGGCGATTCATCTTCCCGGGGAGGACAACGAGTTGGCGGACCGCCTCAGCAGATCTCCATCGGTGTGCCACGAGTGGAGGCTCCATCCCGAGACGGTTGGCGACCTCTTCGACCGGTGGGGGACCCCCCGGATCGATCTCTTCGCCACCAGATGGAACAGCCACTGTCCCCAGTTCTGCTCCAGGAAGCGATTAGACGGATCCCTCGGAGACGCATTCGCCTTCCTCTGGACGGGGGAGCTCCTCTACGCCTTCCCTCTGTTCCCTCTCATCATCAGGGTGGTGTCCAAGATGACAACGGACCGCTCGCATGCGATCCTGATCACCCCGTGGTGGCCGAGACAGCCGTGGTTCGCATCCCTTCTCCACCTCTCCAGGAGATGCTTCCTCCATCTCGACCCTCGTCCGGACCTGCTGTCGATCCAGGACGGACGGATTCTCCACCCGGACATCGAGAGCCTGCCGCTGGTAGCCTGGAGGATACAGCCCTTACTGCTTTGCCGGAGTCGGTGAGGACGGTGATCCTGGCCGCGAGGAAACCGTCCATCCAGCGCTCTTATGCCCTGAAATGGAGGAGATTTTGCCTCTTCCTTGACCAAAAGGGCTTGTCTCCTGCACAGGTGTCCACTCCAGTGGTGCTGGAGTTTTTGATGGCACTTCTGGATGGAGGGCTGTCCCTCACATCCATCAAATGCTACCTGCCTGCCATCTGTGCCAAATACCAGTTCGGGGGGAGGGTTTCTTTCTTCAAAGACCCCCTGGTGAAGGGGTTCCTGAAGGGTTGTGCCAACCTTTATCCTCCTATGTCGGTACCAACGCCGGCTTGGAGCTTGGAGTCGGTACTGTCCGCACTCCAGTCCAAGCCCTTTGAACCGATGGCCACAGCGGACTTGAGACTATTGACTTGGAAAACCGCCTTTCTTGTGGCCATCACCTCTGCCCGCCGTGCGGGCGCACTCTGTGCTTTACGGAGGGACCAGCCATTCTTGAGGTTCCACAAGGACAAAGTGGTCCTCCGTACGGACATCACCTTCTTGCCGAAGGTTGTGTCTGCTTTCCACATGTGCCAGGACATTGTGTTGCCCACTCTCGCATCCAACCCGACGTCGGATGAGGAGCGACGCCTACACTCTCTTGATGTCAGGAGAGCACTGGCATTTTACCTGGACAGAACTGCTGCCTCCAGTCGGTCCGAGAGACTTTTCCAATGCTACTCGGAACCGAAGAAAGGGTTGCCTGTGTCTGCGCAGAGGTTGTCCAAATGGGTGGCTGGTACCATCCACCTCTGCTACGAACTGTTAGGCAAACCTCTCCCTGGCAGGGTTCGGTCCCATTCCACAAGGTCAATGGCAGCATCCTCTGCTTTCCTGTTGGGGATTCCTTTGGAGGATGTCTGCAAGGCTGCCGTCTGGTCCCAACCTTTAACTTTTATTAAACATTACAGGTTGGACACCAGGGCTATCCGAGACGCAGCTTTCGGGAGGGCTGTGTTGGTTTCAGGGTTGCATTGATTGCATTACTGATGGTTTGTGTTTACTACACTTGTACAGTTGACACTGTTTACATTTGTTGTATGTTGATTTGCACAAGTTCTAGGGGATCGGTCTTGCATGACCTCTGTTCCTCCCCTCAGGTTTAGCAACGTTATTGCTATTTGATCTGTGCATGAACAAAAAGAGTGACTCTTTTATGGTTCAAGGTGTTTTATTGTAATAAATATACCTTTGGTTCACCATAGCTTTGGTCTCAGGACACTCCCTCCGCCACATACCTTAGCTTGTCAGTCTAAACCCATTTGTATGATTCGCAGAGACCACGAAGAAGAAGGACAGGTTGCTTACCTGTAACAGTATTTCTTCGAGTGGTCATCTGCGAATACATACAAATCCCACCCGTCTGTCCCCTCAGTGTCCTGCTCACATTGGCTCTTTCCATCGCCTGCTTGGCGGAAAAATTGTGGAACTGGGGAAAAGAGCGGGAAGGCAGGGGCCTTATAACGGGTGGGCGGAGTTACCGCCAAAAAGTTTCAATATGTTGCAGAGTTAACTCTGCCCAGTGATTCCAGTAGGTTCCGAGCAGCACTGCGCAGGCGCAGTGAAACCCATTTGTATGTATTCGCAGATGACCACTCGAAGAAATACTGTTACAGGTAAGCAACCTGTCCTTTTTAAACTGCAGCTCCCAGAATCTTCCAGCTGGAAGATGAAGCTGCAGTTTAAAAAGTAACTTTTTTTGCAAGCTGTAGGTGTAGCTGTAAGTGAAAAAATAACATTTCCAAGCTCTCCTTTCACCTACTGGTTCTAGGCCTTTTTATTTAATTTTTTTACATTGTGTAGGTGTTTTTGAGAGTCCTACCTTTCTAACCTTGTACCCCCTCCCCTGCAACTACCATTCTCTCTTAGATAAACTTCAAACATTCTTGTTTTGTGCACCCTGTTTTAGTTATAGCTTTAGGTGCTTTTTCATCCAATGGGCAACATGAATATCATCTCCTCCTTCATTTATTTTAGCTAACTGTACACAGGGATAGAATTGTTGGCAGCACACATGGATGGAATGGGGGTCTCTGTCTGTGTTGTTGACAGCTTCATCTGGTTTCATGATAAACCAGAACATGCCCAAACAAGAGAAGAAAGACAAGAGAGATGTTGTCTTGGCTCTGTACTTGATGACCAGGGCGGGGAAGTCCCTGGCATTGAAGGCTTATCAAAGCATTTCAGGGGCAATTTGACAGGGAACTGCAGAGCTTGGAATTTTTCTTCTTAAAAGTAATCCATTGCTGTGCTGATCGTTGAGGGGAAGTAACCTGATATTACTTGTTGCTTTGTTGTTGTTGTTTAATTATGTTGCCTGTACCACTGGTTGTTACTCTGCATGCTTTCCAACTGTCCTGATTTGTCAGGGACAATTCTGATTAATCCTCTGTCATCCCACTTTTTAAGATGCCCTAATTTCTCTCTCCTCCTTCCACATCCTCCCATGGTCTTATCAAAGGGGTTATCTAATTTTTTGCTCTTGTCCCCCCCCCCTTTTTTTTTTACATCTACATCATGTTCCTGCTCAACATAGTACTGTATATGAATAAAAATATTTTGTTTGTTTAGTGTGCATATTTTTTGTCCACACATTCATGTATATTCATATTTTAACATTTTGAAGGAAATGGCTCTCCACTTCCTCCTCCTCCTCCTCCTCTTCCTGCCTCAGTCAGAGACTCCAAACACCCTTCTTGCCTTTCTCTTCCCCTCCAGGACAGAAAAGGCTTGGGAAATGCAGGAAGAGGAGGAAGAGGGATCAAGGCCTCCAAATGTTGCACCACCCCTTGAGGAACTCTTGTGCCACCACCCCCGGAGCTCCTGCCCCACAGTTTGAGAACCCCTGCCTTAACCTATTTTAATTCCTCCAAACTGAATTCAATGTGAAACAGTCATTTGCTCTCCATTACCTCAACAGTTTCCCAGTGGGCTCAGGCAAGCAAACTGCTGCAGCCTCTTCTGGCTTGTGTGCTTGTCCTCATTAATAGGTTTTGGCTGTGAGAATAGCATAAAATTACATCTGAACATGTTTGGGTTTCCAGGTGAGAAGAAAAGCAAAATTCCTTTTCATCCTTAGAGAAAAAGAGTACAGTGGTACCCCGGGATACGAATGCGCCGCCTTACGAAATTTCTGGGTTACGAAAAAAATCCATTCAAAAAACCTGTTCCGGCTTACAAACGTTTTTTCGGGTTACGAAAAAATTTTTGGTGCTTTTCGGCGCTATTTCACACGAAATCGCGGCTTTTCCCCATTAGCGCCTATGGGTTTTCGGCTTGCGAAGGCTTTTCGGGTTACGAAAGCGGCGGCGGAACGAATTAATTTCGTAACCCGAGGTACCACTGTAGTTGAACCTGTTTGCCTGTTAGCAGTGGCAAGGAGAGATTTAAAAAATCTGGTCTATACTGATCCAGAGTGTTATCCAAAAAGGTGCAGGGGGGGTTGGGGGGGGGGGGCTCCCCACCAACTGGGGAATTGCTTAGCCCAAAGACACTGGTGAAAGGCTGGGCAACCTGTGGATCATTTCCACCTAATAATGCCAGTACTAACTGAGGAGGACTCCAAGACTGGTGAATAAAGATTTTTATTTAGAAATATGCACGAGTACAACCAAACATACGATAGTAATTCAAACAGGCACACCATCCAGAGCTAACTGAAATAGAGGTATGGAAATTGGAAAGCGGAGTTTTAGAGGGGTAGAGGGGGAGAATATTTATCTGTCCTGGAGAGTAGACCACAGAAAGTGGGATATGGCTCAGAGAGTCTGAGGGTGATTCAGCAAGTGCTTTGAGTGCACTGAGTGCAGACTGGGGGCCAACTGTGTGTGAAGAGGCTAGGTTTGGGACTGCTATTTATATCTGAGGTCCAAAGCACACTGCAGAAATAATACAGCTTGAGACGACTATAACTGCCCTGGCTCAGTTCTAGGGAATAATGGGCATTGTAGTTTATTGTGCCATCAGAACTCTCTAACAGAGAAGGCTAAATGTCTCTCAAAACTTCAGCACCCACATGTCCCTAGCACTGAGGCAGAGCAGTTAAAGCAGTCTCAAATGGGATTATTTCTGTAGTTTTGGACCTGAGATCCCAGTCTCAAGGCAGCTAGGATCTAATGAAAGCTGCTCTGATAGCCTTTAGGGCTGAAGGGCGGGGTATAAATACCATAAATAAATAAATAAAGGTCTTCCAAAGGAATTGACAATGGGATTCTGGAACGAAAGATGGTGTTAACTTCGAAGTAAAAAAACAAACAACAATTGGACTTAGGACAAACCCCAGGATAGATGGATAGGGAAGTTGTCTGGGAACACAGCAGGGGTTAGGTAGGAAGTATTGGCTTCCACGCTTTTGCCTTTGTCTTTAGTATGCAAAAGCCTGGGATGGGAGGAGAACAAGAGCGATCAACAAACCCACTCAGTTTTTATCTTGTTGTTACCTGGGTCCTTTACCTTTCTTTGTATCCTTCCCATAGAAATTCACCTGCTGTTTCAAAGGTCATCATGACCTCTTTAGAACATTTCTAGCTCCAGATATGAAATTACAAAAATATGGAAACCCTGTATACAGCGTAGGATATGTCGGATATGCTAACAAGAGAGACTTGTAAATTTAAAGAATACTCACAGATTTTCTCATTCTCAGTGAGGATGGGTGTCTCACAATTCACTGGGACAATCCCTTGAGAAAACAGTCAACCAGCACCAATCCTTTACATTTCAGGACTCCCATTTTGGCAACAATTTGCATAAACATTTTGGGTTTTGTACAAATACCTTTCAACACACACACAAAAAAAACCATTAAAGAGAGAAACCAGTGTATTCACTTCAAAATATGCAGTTTATTTTGGGGGGAAATCATGAGAAACATCCCAAAATTCAAAACATCAGGGGAAAGAATGCACATACCTCTCATAATCTTGCCTAACAGGGAGAAAACTATGAAATTATTCATGCTTGCATGTGAGTTTGAAATAATTGAAGAGTGATAGCCCCACTATGTAAGGGGTTACATTAATACAAGATGCTATCTTGTATTAAGGGTTTCCATTTCATCACCTTCTGTTTACAGAGGTCCAGAACTTGGTAAAATTACATTTTGTACTACAACTTGAAGAATTTAAAAAATATATTTTCAGAATCCAGTAAATGAGAACATGAAGGAACATAGGACAAGACATATGCTATTGAAACTTAGTTGCAAAACTACTGCTTTCCAGCCAAGATTGAATGAAAAATGCAGGGTGCGCCAAGACTTTGGGTTTGCTTTGCTCTGCGCAGCCCTCTCCTTTCTAAATGTGAGGCCCTCAGAAACAAGGAAGACAACACAGCCCTTGTTCCTGAATCTAGCTTCTAAAAGCTTCATTTTGTTTCAGAGGCTCTGTGCCTCAAACTGCAGTTTAAATTGGCCTCATAATTAAGCCCACTAAAATATTAGGAGCAATATATATATATATATATATATATATATATATATATATATTATTAGCATGTTAATAGGTCAAGAGCCTATACTAGCCAGGGTCTGTTTCACCATTAGCTGGAGTGAAGCTGTTGTTTCAGGAAGGTTATACTGGGTGGAAGGAGCTGTGTGTTATAGTGCTTGCTATGTATCTTGTAACTATCCTGCAACTGTCCTATCAATGTTTTGCTGAAGAAAGGTTTAAACTACCACCACCACAATCCCAAAAGAAGCAGCACCATGTTGTGTTTCACTCCGGGAAGCAAAATATCTTGCTCAGCCCCAGTGCAGTCTGTAGAAATGAGAGGAATCTCTTCTGACCAAGCAATATGGAAATGGAGACTGCTAGCCTCCAAACAGGCTGATGAGGAAAATATGCCTTGATTGAGTATGTTTGTTTGTTTATTTATTATTAAAATGTTTTTAATTTGGAAGAGATCTCAGACTGGCTTACAAGCAAAATTAAAGTTTAAAAGTTTAAAGCAGTAAAAATAATGTAAGCACACTAAAAGCATATTAAACATAATAAAAAATTAAAACAGATTTCAAAGGTTAAAGGTGTTCAAACAGTGTACATCAGTATTTGAGATTAATCAATAAGGCCCCAAAGCCTTGATGAACAACCAAATATTTATAGTTTTTTGTGGGTTTTTCAGGTTATGTGGCCATGTTCTAGCCCTAAAAACCCACACACACACACAAAAAAAAACTATGGATGCCAGACATGAAAGCCCTCGACTTCACAAACTAAATGTTTATTTGGTGCCTAAATGAAATCAGTGTTAGTGTCAATCAGGCCTCCAAGGGGAGGGAATTCCACAATCAAAGTGCCCTCACTGAGAAGGCCCTCTTCCATGTCCCAAACTCACCAGTGTGATACAAAGGAGGGTTACCCTCCAGCAGACCTCAGGATTCAGGCAAGCACATATAGAGAGTTCTTTCTGAAGATGGCTTTGACATGTTTAACATGACAGTGCACATGCTAAGCAGCTCAGCTATGCTAGGGTGTCTGTGCCATCAGCAACTGATGTTTAATATTGACTAATTTAGATAGTG
Organism: Sceloporus undulatus; assembly: GCF_019175285.1. Taxonomy (NCBI): domain Eukaryota; kingdom Metazoa; phylum Chordata; class Lepidosauria; order Squamata; family Phrynosomatidae; genus Sceloporus; species Sceloporus undulatus. The sequence goes on along the minus strand of NC_056523.1, from coordinate 306,248,767 downwards.
GTAGAAATCTTGCCCCTCCAGATGCTATTTAGATGGTGGTAGCAATCATATAGACCCCAAACTGCAATTAAAGTAGCCCTTACCTGCATAGCTGATGTTGAGAGAAATGCTGGGATTTCCAGTTCAGCAGCATCTGGAAGGCCACATGGTCCCACCCTGGATATAGGCCTTGATTTCCATTGCAGAAAGAAGTAACTGAATGCAGCGGCTCAAGTGGTTAAGATGCTGACTCTGTTGATTGCAAGATCAGCAGGTTGGCAGTTTGAGGCCCGGGTGCTGCATGATGGGATGAGCTTTCATCACCAGTCCCAGCTCCTGCCAATCTAGTCGTTCAAAAGCATGCAAATGCAAGTAGAAAAATAGGTACCACTTAGTAGTGGGAAGGCAACAGCGTTCAGTGCAGTTATGCTGGCCACATGATCACCAGAGCAGAGACAATGCTGGCTCTTCAGCTTAGAAACACAGATGAGCACCACCCTCTACAGTCGGTTACGACTACACATTCATGTCAAGAGACTACCTTTACCTTTACCTTTTCCATTGTACAAAGAAGTAACTGAATACATACAGTGTTTTTGTAACAAATGTGTTTATTGGCAACTACAGTGGCCCTTGGTATCCTCTGAGGTTTGGTTCCAGGATCCCCTGCGGATAACAAAATCCATGGATGCTCTAGTCCCATTAAATACAGTGGCATAGTAAAATGGTGCCCCTTATATAAAAAGGCAAAACTAAGGCTTGCTTTTGGGGATTTATATATTTTAAGATGTTTTCAAGCTGTGGATGCGTCAATCTGGATAAAATGTCAGTGAAAATGAAGGGCTGAGTGTATATTATTTTCTTTACATGAGTTTGTTTACAAATATGTGATGTGGAGTGTAGCTGGAGGCATGCAAGTTCTTGGAAGAACAAATCCTTCTACCAGCCATCATCTCTTCAGGAAGTTTGCTTTGCCTATTTCTCTCTTTTATGTATTTTGTTTGTTTCTTTCCAAACAGAGATCTAAGGTAGGGAAAGAAACATAAGCATGGCCCCATTCAGAACTGAACCCACTAAGTCAAGATCATTCATTTAGTGGGCAAGAGAACAGCTACAGGCCAATTACCTAGCAGTTTTCCTGGTAGAAGAAGGTAAAACCAGGCCAGACATTTTCTTCCTTAGATATCACCAGAATCATAGAATCATGGAATCGTAGAGTTGGAAGAGACCACAAGGGCCATCCAGTCCAACCCCCTGCCATGCAGGAACTCTCAATCAAAGCATCCCTGATAGATGGCCATCCAGCCTCTGCTTAAAGACCTCCAAAGAAGGAGCCTCCACCACTCTCCAAGGAAGGAGTGTGTTCCACTGTCGAACAGCCCTTACTGTCAGGAAGTTCCTCCTAATGTTCAGGTGGAATCTCTTTTCCTGGAGCTTGCATCCATTGCTCCGGGTCCTAGTCACTGGAGCAGCAGAAAACAAGCTGGCTCCCTCCTCAATATGACATCCCTTCAAATATTTAAACAGGTCTATCATATCACCTCTTAACCTTCTCTTCTCCAGGATAAATATCCCTAGCTCCCTGAGTCGTTCCTCATAGGGCATGGTTTCCAGACCCTTCACCATTTTAGTCGCCCTCCTTTGGATGTGCTCCAGTTTCTCAATGTCCTTTTTGAATTGTGGTGCCCAGAACTGGACACAGTATTCCAGGTGGGGCCTGACTAGAGCAGAATAGAGTGGCACTATTACTTCCCTTGATCTAGACACTATACTTTTATTGATACAGCCTAAAATTGCATTGACCTTTTTAGCTGCTGCATCGCACTGTTGACTCATGTTCAACTTGTGGTCTACTTGGACTCCTAGATCCCTTTCACATGTAGTTTCATTCAGCCAGGTGTCCCCCATCCTATATCTGTGCATTTTATTTTTCCTCCCTAAGTACAGTACCTTACATTTCTCTGTGTTGAATTTCATTTTGTTAGCTTCGGCCCAGCTTTCTAGTCTATTCAGGTCATTTTGAATTTTGATGCTGTCCTCAGGGGTATTAGCTATTCCTCCTAATTTGGTGTCATCTGCAAATCTGATGAGTATGCCCCCAATTCTGTCATCCAAGTCATTGATAAAAATGTTGAATAACACTGGGCCCAGGACAGAGCCCTGTGGGACCCCACTGGTCACTTCCCTCCAGGATGAAAAAGTGCCATTGCTGAGCACCCTTTGGGTTTGGCCGGTCAACCAATTACAAATCCATGTAACAGTTAACTTGTCTAGCCCACATTCTACAAGCTTGTTTGCAAGAATGTCGTGGGGAACCTTGTCAAAGGCCTTAATATCCTGAGCTTTCAATAGTCCATTGCCAGGGTATTGCCTTAAGGCTTGAGCACACAGTTCTAGACATAGCCAGTCTAATCAAGTCAATCTAATCAAGTGGCCAATTCCATATTTATAAAAATCAAATCTCATGGTTGTTTATATAGAATATCTTGTATCATGTGTACATGAGGAATATAGTACACGTAGGGTTGCCATAACCCGGCGGCCCCCGTGCCAATCACGGTTTCGGGGGGCCCCTCCCGGTCCTGGTCCGGTTTGGGCCCCCACCCGTGCCTTGTTCCCGGTTTGGGGGCCCGCTCCGGCCATTGCTGCTGCTGCTAACGCGGCTGCTGCAGCGCCAACCCACCTCCGGCTCCGCCTTCCTCCTCTTCCTCGGCAGCAGAAGCGCCGCCGCCACCGCGCCCCCACTGTGAGGGCTTGCGCACCGCCCAGGCCTCAGCAGGGTCCAGTGGCAGCGCCCGCGCCTGCCCCTGCCCTGCTTCCCTTCCTCCTGCGCCAGCCATCCTAAGGAGGAGGAGGGGGGAGAGGAGGAGGAGGAAGGAGCCGGAGGAAGGGTGCCTGAAGGCCAGGGCAGAATTGGGCCAGAGGAGGAGGAGCAGGAGCAGGAGGAGGAGGAGGAAAGCTGAGTCAGTGGCCATTAGGTCTGCCTTGGTATTTTGGGGTTTTTAAATTATATTTAAAAATATAAAATACTGTACTTATTTTATTTAATTTTTTTTAATTTTTATTATTGCTTTTTATTTTTTATTTTATTAATTTTATTATTGCTTGTTTTTGTTTTATTTTATTAATTTTTATTATTGCTTGTTTTTGTTTTATATTATTAATTTTTATTATTGCTTGTTTTTATTTTATTTCATTAATTTTATTATTGCTTGTTTTTGTTTTATTTTATTAATTTTTATTATTCCTTGTTTTTCTTTTCTTTTATTAATTTTATTATTGCTTATTTTATTTTATTTCATTAATTTTTATTATTGCTTGTTTTTTATTTTATTACATTAATTTTTATTATCAAATACAGTATATACACCCCTGCCTTGTTTTTTATTTATTATTTCATTATTTTTTATTATTAAATATATGCAAGTGCATTTTTTGTGTATTTATGGTGCTTTGAATGCTAACAAGTCTGCCAATCTTGGCCAATTATGGTGGTGGTGGTGGTGGTGGTGGTGGTGATGATGATGATAATATCAACAAGCCTCTGAGGCACGGCCAATGTAACTTGCTGTGATTTTTACAAACTCATGCGCAGTGAAGAAAAACCACAGTCCCTTGCCCAAGTACACACTTCTGAGAAGTAAAGTTGAACCCGAGGGCAAGTACATTTCTGCCATCTGTCTAAGAATAATGCCAAAATGTCCTCCGCTTTGATCATGCTTAAAAAACATGCATTTATATTAACATTTTTTAAAAAAAACTCAATTTTTTGCGCATCCTCCATTTTTATAAAAATGTGTCCTACATTTGAAAATGTTGCCCTACATTTGTCCCGGTTTGGAGGGCCTCACTTATGGCAACCCTAAGTACACGTGATACAGGTCTTTCTGGGCTAAACTACATGTATATTAATTAAATACTGCAAAATTCAGAATCCCCAAGTCATCTAGGTTGAGACCATTGTGCTTGGATTGGGCAGGTTTAAATGTTCCCTGCAGTCACTTTTTTGCCAAGGCTCACCACCCCACCACATTTTTAAAAAGTGAAGGGGAATGCCTCCAGTTACACTAATGGAGTCTCCACTTTCACAGGTGGAACAAATTTTGGAGGGAAGAATACCTGGGGAGTGTCATCCCCATCTCATGTGTTGATCCCAGTCTGGACTGGAGTATTACCAAATAATGGAACAGCAAATGATCCTCAACTGCACATAATATATTTAAGGATGAATGTAGTCTGGGCTTCTTTTAGCATATTTATCTTTGAGTAAATGCATTTTAGCAAGTGTGGGTAAAGTGTGGCCCTGGGGCTGGATGTAGCTCCAGTGCTGTTTTTGTGGCCCTCATCTATTCCCACTGATTTTACTGCCCTGTTTCTGACCAAAAAATGGCATAAATTGCAACTCCTAGAAGCCTCCAAGAACAGAAATTGACCTTTTTAAATAGGTTCCAGGCCCTGCTATGATACTGTTAAGTTTAAAAAAACAACTATTTTTCAAAACTGTACCTTGACTTTTGGGGATGGCAGGTATTGTTGGGTTGTTGTTGTTTTTGTTGGTCCATTTGTTCCCTGAGGGATCCAGAGATAGAAGACTGGCCCCCAGAGTCTAGATTAAGTCAAAAGTCATTGTTAGGCATTATATCTTTCCCCTCCTGTGGATTATGATGGGCGGAGATGTAGTGGGAAAAACATGGAAGGGCTACAAATGAATACATCAACATCTGGACCCATGTAAAATTTTATGTATGAAGCTGGGCAATTGCACACAAGGGCCAAAATCTTGTATGAGTGTTGCGTAGTATAGATCTTTGCATACAGAGGTATGCATTGAATATGCCACTGAACCCTGAACAACAAAATCACACAACTGAATATGCAGCCAAACATGCAACTGAGTATGTATACTCTCAGTTGAACTCATTCTTCCTTCTAATCACATTGTTTCAATGTGTAAAGCCCATGGAATGTTAGCAAGAGATCTTCAGTCACCTTTAGTTTGTAATCAGAAATGCAAACAATTTCACTCAAAAACAGTTCTCATTTCAATTGCTACAAAAAAAAATATTTTTTTAAGAACACCCAGCTTTAGCTTGATCAGTTTCCTTATAGTGTGGCTTCCTTTGTGTCTGTTGCAAACCCTAAATGAGTGAAAGCCCTTCTCCTCTCCTTTACTTGTTACAGAAAAGAGTCTCTTTTCAAACTACTGTGGTGTTCTAATACATGAGTGGGAGATATAAATAAAATAAATAATACAGCCTGTGAGGCAGAGGCAATCCCTAAGAAAGTTTTAACGGGCCCCATTTTCCCTTCCCTCATTCTTGGTGAGAACTCTAGTACATCATGTCATCACTTCCACTTTTAAACACACATATGCACACAGTCCCATAGAGGAGTTCTTCTTCAGCAAGTTCTGCAATGTGTAATAAAAACTATGGCCTGTTACAGACGGGCAAAATGTAGTGTGGTGGTGGCGGTACTAGGGTTAGGTAGCATGCACCATTCAGACGCTCCCTAACCCTAGTACGTACTCCGTACACATGGGCATCACCATTTTGACACGATGGACACTTAGCATCCGCACGCCATGGCGCACTTGTGATGTCATGAATGTGACATTTGCACACTTGGGCATCGCAAGCATGATGAAAAAAGAACCCGCTTTTTGCAAGTTCTTTTTCTGCCGGTGGAAAGCCATGCAGTTTATCTGCTGTGGCTTCCCGCTGGCGGAAAAGGAGGCAGCAGTCTGTATCCCGCCTCAGTTGGACACAATCCAGTGGAGTCAATTCTTTTCTGTTTTTCCATGCTTAGTAGACATGTCTTGCAACAGAAAGAATACTGCTGGAATCAGAGGGGTTTAATTGTATTTCTTGCAAAAGGCATTGCCAACTTATGTAGTCATCTTTCAACATTATCCTTCAAGCCAAGCAAGATAGCTCATGGGGGACTTGAGAGCAAAATATTTTTTTTCACACCCCTTTTCTTTTTTGTCTTGTGAAGCAAGCTAAAGGTTGTGGTCCATACAGAAACCATTCTTGTTTTTGCTTACTTTACAAGAAGTATGCAAAACACACATACGTCCCCCTTATCACACTTGAATCCTTTCTTTCAAGAACCTCAGAGCTGTGTACATGAAGACTATTTTTTTTATCCTCCCAGGCATTTCAAGCATCTTTGCAGTACAATAGTACTATGCATACATGTCTGCTCAGAAAAGTTGCATTGAGTAACTTACTCCCAGAACAAGGGCCTTAGGGTTTAAATTTCCTTTCTCCTCCTCTTTGTTGTATGCCTTTAAGTTATTTCCAATTTATGGTGACCCTAAGGTGAATCTCTGACAGGGAGTTCCTGGTCAGATTTGTTCAGAAGGGCTTTGCCATTGCCATCCTCTGAGGCAGAGAGAGCATGGCTTCTCCAAGGTCACTAAAGCTGCGTCTGCATTGCAGAATTAATGCAGTGTAGATGCAGCCTTAGTGCCATGGCTGAATGCTAGGGAATTCTAGGATGTGTAGTTTTGTGAGCTATTTAGCCTTCTCTGTCAGAGAGCTCTGAGGCCACAACAAACTACAAATCCTAGGATTCCATAAGATGGAGCCATGACAAAGTGGTGTCACGTTGCATTTATTCTGCAATGTGGCAGCAATTCCACTGGGTTTCCATGGCTGAGACATGAGCTCTCAAAACCCTAGTGCAACACTGAAACAACTACACCACACTGGCTGTCAAAGATACTGCTGCCTGAGGCAAGATGACACATCACCCCTTCTTTCATACTCTCCATGTTCAACTAACTCCCTCTATTGTTTGTTTTGCCCCACATGCCTTGTTATTAGAAGTGCTTCCTTGGAGTGAGGCCTTATGGGGAGGGTGGCCATGCAAACTGCCAGTGCCATGACAGTGCAGACAGTCCCTGTAGCCTCCATCCCATCTACAATTCCTTACGATGCTTGAGGACCTCTCAGTGCAATGGTTTGGGAACCTGGTAGTAGCTGTTCCTCTACGGGGTTCATAAGTCTTCTGCCCCTTGCAAACCTGCTAAATAGTTGCTTTCTTAATTTTCAGCAAACTGTGGCTTGTGCTTGTCCTTTAAATGGTGAACCCTGCCTGTGGAGTGTTTGTGATCCAATCTAGTCAGAATTGAAAGTACTTCTAAGTCCCATTAGATTCAATGAAATACAAATGGAAGGATGTGCTCACCTTTCCCATTAAATCAACAGGACTTACAAACACTTACTTTTGTCTGGATGTACAGATTACTTCTGTGTATTCAGTTAGTTAACCTTGAAATCTGTTTGAATGTACTCTTGAATGAAAATGTTCTCATCATCCCCACCTCCACCCCTATCCTACCTGTAATGGACAAGCTAGTACCATACAGCAACACCTGTTATACTAGATGAGCATATAGCAACAACAGCACTAACAACAACACAGAATAAAGAATCTTTTCTGGGTTGACATTTTACTTTGCTCTGCTCATTGTACTGTTACTGCTGTCAGGCACGACTAGGGTTGCCATAAGTCAGGACCTCCAAACCGGGACAAATGTAGGACAACGATTTCAAATGTAGGACACATTTTATAAAAATGGAGGACATGCAAAAAAATTGATGCTTTTTTAAAAAATGTTAATATAAATGCATGTTTCTTAGGCATGATCAAAATGGAGGACATTTGGGCATTATTCCTAGACAGATGGCAAAAATGGACTTCCTTTTCTGCCCAAACCACCCCCCTCCATTCCCCTCCATTCCACACATAACAGCACATTTGGGCACTTCACGTGGCTTTACTTAACATGGCCTCTTGCACATTTCAGAGGCTTATTCCATAATCAAACCCCTTGAGTGTAACACTTAGCATGGTTTAACATGGCTATGCATATTGAACATGTCAAAGTGGTTTCACAAGAAGTGGATTTGCCGTTTCAGGTTTCTTGCACCAACTCTACGTCTCAGAAGTGTGTACTTAGTCAAGGGACTTTGATTTTTTTTTCACTGCACATGAGTTTGTAAAAATCAGAGCAGCTAACATTGGCCATGCCTGAGAGGCTTGCTGATATCGAGATCACCATCATCACCACACTATCATTGTCGAAGCAAGGGAGAATTGTTAGCATTAAAAGCATCAAAAATACACAGAAAAGGCACTTTAAAATGCACTTTAAAAATACAGTTTAAAAAATACGGCTTAAAATGTACTTTAAAAATGCAATTTAAAAAATACAGCTTAAAAATGCACTTTAAAAATGCAGTTTAAAAAATACAGTTTAAAAATGATCCTTAAAACTGAGTTAAAAATACAGCTTTAAAATGTCCCTTTTAAAACTGCAGTTTAACAAAATACAGCTTAAAATGTACTTTAAAAATGCGTTTTAAAAAATACAGCCTTAAAAATGTACTTTAAAAATAGTTTAAAAAATACAGCTTAAAAATTACTTTAAAAAATGCAGTTTAAAAACAGCTTCAAAAGTACTTAAAAATGCAGTTTAAGAAAATTACAATGTACTTTAAAAATGCAGTTTAAAAAATACAGCTTAAAAATGTACTTTAAAAATGCAGTTTAAAAAATACAGCTTAAAAATGTACTTTAAAAATGCAGTTTAAAAATACAGCTTAAAAATGTACTTTAAAAATGCAGTTTTAAAAATACAGCTTAAAAATGTACTTTAAAAATGCAGTTTAAAAAATACAGCTTAAAAAATACATACAGTACTGCCGCCTCCTCCTCCTCCTCCTCCTCCTCCTCCTCTTCATCCTCCTCCTCCCTGGCACCAAAAAGGGGCAAAGGAAATGACTCTTTCCTTTCCCCTCTGGCTGCAGCCCAGCCCAACAGAGGAGGAGCTCCTCCTCCTGAGTCTGGCTGGCCAATGGGGGCAGACTGGGGCTGGAACAGCCCTGCCCCCTGCCAGCCCTCATAGGCTCAGGCCTGGAGAAGGGGCGGGCTGTTCAGCCCCAGACTCAGGAAGAGGAAGTCCTCCTCATTAGCCATGTGCGAGGCTCTGCAAGGGCCAGCAAAGGCAAACCTCGTCCACCCGGGACAAGGAGGAAACCGTGCAGGGACGCCCCCTAGTGGTCAAAACCCGGGATTGTCCCGCCTGCAGCCGGCTTATGGCAACCCTAGGCACGACCAAACAATAGCTGAAGTCATGCTCCAAAGAACTGACTGCCTATCCAAGTGTATGACATGTTACCTTAAAATACAGATTACCATAAAACATGCTGAGACCTCTACCTGAATGTCTGGAGGAATAAAGGGGTGATGGGGATGTGGGTACATATGAAAGCCCCACTGACCATATGTCCCTGTGCATCTGGTAGCATTAAGAGAGAAAGAGAGAGCTAGAATGGTCTAATGGTTTGAGTGTTGGATTAGGATTTTGGGAGCTCAGGGTCTGAATTCCCCTTTGGCCATGGAAACCCACTGGTGACCTTGGCTGAGTCACAGTTGCTCAGTAAAAGAAGGCAGCAGTGGCAAACCTTTGAACAAATCTTGCCAAGAAAACCTCATGACACACTCGCTTTAGGGTCTCTGTAAGTAAGAAATGGCTCGAAGGCAGAGAACAACAGTAACAACTAAGTTTGTGGGTCTTTTTTTTAAAAAAAAAAAGAAAGGGAAGGGAATATGGTGAAAATGCCCCCATACCCCTGGAGAGTGATTGGGGGCATTTTGAGGGGACATTTTATTTATTTAAAGTTTTTGCAGGAAGGTACAGTAAAACTCTGACCCTCTAAGGTCCCCTGGGGGGCTCATATATCCCTTTAAGCTTCCACATCTGCCAATTCCTGGTAACCTAGGTAAGGCAGGGTTTCCAGTCTGTACAGATCACAGTAACTCAGCTCAGATAAACCCAGTTAGAAAGCTTTCTGCAGACCTACATGCTCAGCCACAGGGATGTTTGACAGTAGGACATCTGTACATGCCCATGGCCAACCACCCACTTAGCCTTACAAGTGGTCAAGGAAATGCTAATTGTCAGTCCTTTCATATTCCTTCCAGTAAGGTCTTCTTGAATGAAAGATGGCTTCTTCTGAAACTGTACACACCAAGTGGCATCTAGTACTTATTCCCTCTGTACTGTATTTAGGAAAATATGTTTTTGAATATTTTCCTCTATGCCTGATGTGTGTGTATCAGAACAGTGTGACTGCTGGTCTGATTCTGTGCATGGTGGTGTCATCCCATGCCATTCCAGTAAGATTTATAAATAGGAATAATTCAGAACAGACAAATTTGGTTTCTCTACCACATCACTGACTCCCAGAAGAAAGCAATTTTCCTATTTTGCGAGGCAAAATGAATATGGCCTAATGTGGCTCATCTGAGTATGCTTTCTCTGGAAGTAATGTACTGGGGGAAAGTTTATACTGCCAAAATTATGCCAACCCTATCCAGTATTGTTGGTAACCTTAGAGTGAATAATTAAAATATTATTCTATATGTACTAAAAATGAGCCAGCATGGCAAAGTGGTTTCAGTGATGTACTCCGACTCTGGAATGCATGGTTGAAATCCATGCTTGGGCATGGAAACTTGCTGTGGGTAACCTTGGGTGAGTCACAGTCTCTCAGTCCTAGAAAACCCTGTGATGGAAGTCGCCTTTGGGTCACAATAAATCAGAAATGACTTGAAAAGACACAGTAACAATACTAAAGATTCTTTATTGTTTTATTGTGTGTGCGATTTTTAGATTTGATTAAAATATCCTTGTTTAAAGTTCCTCATGTATGGATTTAAATAACAAATACTGGAAATTTGTTTAAGAAAATTAGGTGCAAACTGGGTTTGATCTTGTTAAGTGGAATAGATTCAAAGATGATGGCTTCATTGCAACTGGTTTTAATATAGCTTGATAAATAGTCCCCCTGATAAACAGAAAACAAGTTCCCAAAGGATCCCTCAGCTTGCTTAGGTCCAAACTGTAACATAGAATTGCATTTGGAATTGTACCTTATCTATATTTGCTGAACCAAGTACTGTATAGCAAAATGAGGATTTTCAAGGAAACTAAACAGCATTTGTTGTGGAAACCTTGCTGCAATAAACACACTGGTGAACACTTTGTTCCAAAACTGAAATCTAGTCTGATAGTGGTTACTCAGAGCTCTAGATTCCATGTTGGGCTTTTATGCCACTCCACTTGAGAATGTATAAAGTATCAGTGTTGTTTAACCCACAGCTATGTGATAGTGTTGGAGTAAGGAAAACTGTTTACGTGTTATGCTACTGAACCCATTAATCAACACAGCCACTCATCCAGAATAGTAGTCACCTTGTAGCCTGAGTATCAGATCCAGAGAGAGATCTTTGAGGGTAAAAGATCAAGGGGAGTGACAGGAGCCCAAGGGTTGGCCTGAATTGGGGTTCTGTTACCTATACTATTGTCTTTGTAGGTAGGGGTTGCTAACTTTTTAACTGACATCCATAGCTGTGAATCTAACAGTGACTTGGTGGGGTGTATTATCTATTACAAATAAATTTCCCTTCTTTCCTCTTGTGAGGACAGCATATGTCCTGTCAAGGACAACATATGTGTCCTGTCCCAACTTTATTCTCACCACAACAATACTATGAGGTGTGTCAGGGTGAGAGATAGTGACTGGTTTAAGGTCATGCAGTGAGTTTCATAGCTCAGTGGAAAGCCAAAGACCCAAATTAACATTCTGATCACTATAGCACACTGTTCTGGTTTGGGAGCACCTGTAAACTAGGCTGATGGCTATGGACTTGATCTGGTCACTTCATGAAAGATAACTGGAAATCAACAATAAAAATATGATTTCAAAAGGGTGTCTTAATGTGTGGATGGAAAGTAATGACAGTTGCCATGCCAGGAAAAGCACCATCAGCTGTGCTCTGCTTATTACGCTCTTGATATAAACCTGAAGATAGACTGCTCACCCCCCTCCCGGCCCTCCTTTGTGGGGAAGAGGGCCAAGACTTGGATGTCAAATGTGAGAATTAAATTGGATAAAGTCAAAAGAGTGGGGTAGGTCTGGCCTACTGGCTACATGCATGCTGCAGAGACCCAATTTGTGGCCTTTGAAGCCACACAAAACCACCAGATTCCAATGTTGGATGTTTTTATTCCTTCCCCGTGACTTAAATTGCTACAAAACACAGCAGTACTTGGGGTGCTACAGTGCCCCAGACCCCAAATGACTTCAGCTCCCATTAAAAACTTTAAAAAGTCCTACATGGGCAAAAAACAAAACAAACCCAAAACCAGAAATGAGGTAACATAATTTCTGGTTGGATGAAGTGCACTACTGTGACCCCTTGAGTGATGTTGGGTCCAAATGTGTATGTCTTACACCATAGTGACAAGATCATGCATCCTCTGTACCTGACTTTACACAGGCCTACATAGCTAAGGTTAGGGTTTGGATGAGATGAAAGATTTATTAGCTCTTGACTTGCTCTCTTTGTGCCCACATCCTGTCATGTAGTTATGGTAGTGAAAATTCATATACTTTTAAATCTCTCTTCCCAACCCCAGGCTTCTTCTGTCCATTCCTGCCCCCCCCCCTTTTGTGTGTGTGTGTGCGCGCGCAATTCTCTGATCTATCACAGTAAATTGAGGACAGATTGGAAAACAAGGTCAAAGCTTAAATGAAAGAAGAAACTGCAGCTGGCTTTTTTTATGCTTCATGGAGAGATTTAGGGATATGGCTTCCTCCAGCTGCAAAATCTGGCAACCCTGCATGCCGTACATAGCTCATGGCATCTGTTCAGTGCCTCCTGCTGCAAATTCATAACAGAAGAAAGCTATAAAATAAGGACAGTTGGAAAAAATCTTTTTTTTAATTCAGCTTCCCAGAATCCCCCATTCACTATAAACTGTAGTTATGCTGGAAAGAGGGGAAATTCTGGGGAGTTTTAGCTCCAAAAGTAACTTTCCTAAGCTCAAGTACATGACTCTTGCAGCTCTTTGAAAAAGAAAAGTGGGATGGGAACTTTGTGGCAGCAATATTTTCTTTTGTCTTTTCTCCAAAAGGTGCCAGTCACATGATCCAGTAAACATATCAGTTGGAGCCATGTTGTCCATACAACAAAGTACAACATCCAAAATCTTCAAAACAGCAGTAGTTTTTAAAATTGGGATTGTAGTTGGCTTGTGTTATATAAATATCACCTAAAATTTTTCAAAATGCAACAGCACAGAGGCTTCTTAAGAAATTTAATGTACTGTGCCTAAGAAGAGGGCAGGTAGCTCACACAGAATAGGGGCAGCCTGGATCTCAAAGGAAGTTTCTTTTTCTGTTGCTGATGGAGTTTAAATTTTATTTCCTGGATTCTTTGGTCCAAAACACACTGCAGAAATAATCTAGTTTGAGACCATTTCCCAGCAGACAGGGTCCTAACCTCCTGTATTCTGGGTTAAGCTCCTCCTATTCGCTCCTGTAGGACAATAAACAAAAGACCGCCCCCCTATATAGGGAGGAGCTAGCCCCCTTGGGCCTCAGTCTTGTTCCTGCCTATGCTCCTAGCAGGATGTGTCTCTTAGAGCCAGCAAAGTTTTTCCTTTCACCGAAAGCGGTTTGAGAGTTTTCCTGGCCTTCCCTTCTTCTCCTCTCTCCTGCCTTTCCCCCCTTCCTTGGTGGTGGCTATGACAGAGGACCCCAAGAGCACTGGCTAAAGGTCATCCTTAGCTCAGGCTTCCCTAGCTCAGGGTCTGCCAGCTCAACAGAAGGAGCTGGCTTCAGAGGGAGACCCATTGGGATGTGTTTGCTGTTGCTCTGCAGCTTCTTCACTACAGCCACTCCAGTCCTTTTCTTTCTTTGTTTCTCTTGCTGCCTTGGAAGCATGAAGAAAGACTTAATATGGCAGGGGCTCCCAAGATTGGAGAAAGGTCTTGGCTTTGCCAATGACTCTCCCTCTCCTCCAAAGCTGCCCCCCTTTCATGGTGGGAGCACAGGAGATTTCTGCAAACAGCATTGCAGCACATGGGAGCCGTGGGAAGAGATGGTGAGGGGCATCCCCTCCATGTCTCTGTTTCTCCACATCACCTCTGCCCAGCCCGTTTAGGGCCAGGGATCAGTGAGGAAACTGGCCAGAAGGTATGGAAACTGGCCAGAAGGTATGGCCAGAAGGTATGGAAACTTCTCTTATCATCTCTGCCCAGCCTGTTTAGGGCCAGGGTTCAGAGGACAGGCCAGCCAAAAGCCATGGCAAAGAGTTTCTCTGCATCACCTCTGCCCAGCCTGAAACAGGGCCAAGGTCAGAGAGGCAAGCCAGCCAGAAGACACAGGAGAAGGGTGAGTACCAGGGGCCCTCTCTCTCCAGCCACCAAAGAACCCTTGCCAGATCTAATGCCCTCGCTCAGGGCAGGCATTGCCATGGCCATTGCAGGCACTATGCCTAGCATAAGGTTTGGGACTCTGTCAGGAGGGCAGATGGGGGCATAAAACCTTGGTCTCCCCCTTCCTTCCCATCTCTGGCCCCAATGGCACCCAGGACCCCAACAGGTGTGGGGGATCCTATTTCAGACTGGGAAACACATGTTGGTGTTGCCAGGGCTCCTGCACATTCCTTTTGAATTCTTATAATGAGATGGTGTGTAAGGAGGCAGAGGACCATTTTAACTGCCCTTGCTCAATGCCAGGGTATTCTGGGACATTTAGCCTTCTCTGTCAGAGAGTTCTGGTGCCATAATAAACTACAATTCCCAAGATTCTCTATCACTGAGCCAGAACAGGTAAAGTGGTCTCAAACTGGATTATTTCTGCTGTGTGTTTTGGATCTTTGTCTCCGAGAGACCACATGACCAAAAGAGTGGAATGGCCTCTGCCTACGTGGATATCTTCCCCGTATCATCTTCACTGAAAACAACAATGTCTTGACAAAATCTAGACCTGTGATTCCAACATTGTCATTTCCTTTTCTTTTTCCTGTATGATTTATAACAATTTTTGCTGATGAAGAGGCCAGTAGAGCTTTGAAAGCCTGCATTTTATGCATTTTGGTTGTCCCAATATAGGTATTGCAGTTTTATGGATTTTGGATGTCATTGTATGATACAGAGGAGGAAGGGTTAACCAAGAAAGGAGTCCAAAGCAAAGACATATATGCAAAGTGTGTGTGTGGGGGGGGGGGCTTTTTATATTTTTCTTGGTCAACATATTTTGTCATTTTTTTAAAAAATCATGTGCTGGTCTGTTAAAAAAAAGGTGGGGGGCATAACAAAATCCATAGAAGACCTGATATTCAAACCATACGAAAGATTCACCTTAGGGTTGCCATAAGTCAAAATCACTTCAAGGAATACAACAGCAACAACAACCTGCCCTTTTGTAACAGTATCAGTATGCCAGCGCCAATGTTTAAAACTGGGTTGAAGATACCTATACTTAAATGATCCAGCCTATATTACAGGAATTGTATCAATGGATGGTCTGAAACAGAAGCATATCAGGATAAATTAGAGTCTAACCTTGAAAGGATCTTTTAATTTCTGTTTATGCATTTTTAATTGTGCCCAAAGTAAACATTATTTGAGAAAATCCACTAAAATAAGAGACAGAACTTTGACTTTACCATATGGGCAAGTGATGAAGAAGATTGACTATATCAGAGGATTCTGGGCAAATGCCAGCAAGAAGATTAGCATGATAGTGGACGGTTGCCTGTGGCAGTCTTCCTGATTCAGATCAAGAGTTTAATGTGAGGTTCTTCTTGGTTCATGGTCAATAAAAGATCCCTGTAGTACTTACCCAAGGTTTAAATTAATAATTATGGGGTTTCAGCTAAGCTACTTACTGTAGAATTTTCCCCCTCCAGTCCTAACTGTTGTTTATAAGACTTAGCAAAGATAAATACCATCCTGTCCAGAGCTCTGATTGGGTAACTGCAGGGATGCTCCCTGGGGCCTATTGCAAAATGGGAATGTTCCACTCCCCCTCAGTCTCTGGCATTGTCAGATCCACAGCCGCTGCCAATCAGAGCAATAATGAGTTCAGTTTCTGAAATACTTGGAAAATGATATTGACTTTTGGGTACATGGGGTCATTGTTCTCATCAAGTGCAATCACGGTGCAGAGCCCCACCGCTGTCCCTGTACTTCGCATTTGCCTTTCTGCTAGAGGAACTATGTATTCCCCTCCTTCCCATGGAAATGTGTTGGTGGTGACAGGGTTCTGACCTCAATTGTGCAAAAGGTGAACAGTATCTTCAGCTGGAAGGAGCTAGAGGCGTGGAAATAAATGGAAGACTTTTCAAGGAGTCATGGTTGCAAGGCCAGGCTAGAGCCAATATCCCAGAGCCTGAGGGGAAGATTTTTTTTTAACTGCAGCTCCTAGGATTCCTCACTCAGCATGACCAAGGTATTTCTGATTCAAGCTCCAAAGTTCCCGAGAGTAACACTGGACTGGAAGCTAGCTGAGTGATCAACTTACTGCTAGTGGCTGAAGGAACCTATACTTGTTGGCTGGCCTTCTGAGTGCTGCTCATATTTGATTTCTGCTGCCACTCATGCCCTTGGCCTGTTTCTTTGTTGGGGATTCAGAGTAAAGACTGCTGCTGGTGGGAGGTATGTCCTTCCTAGAATTTGGAAGTGAATTCTGTAGTTGTGATTTTAAACTTTTTAAAGCACATTGGGAGGGGTGTAAATATCAAATTCACTGCTCATTGAAGACTCCAGGAGCAGCTGTTGCCCTTCCTTCACTCTTTTGCCCCACCAAAACTGGGGTGCATGGGGCTTGGGGGGGATCAGAGCAGAGAAAGAGTCTAGGCTACCTCTGACCCAGGGCTACAGTTGCCAGCACGTTCTCTACTCCTGCTATGGATAAATCTTATCACCACAAGGTCTGTCCTTGTTTCTTGCTGAACTTGGCATGAACTGGTGGTGTAACAACATAGCTTTGTATTTGGGGACTGTACAAATTGTGCTCTTGTCCCAAGTGTGTCTTTAGGATGCATGCCCTTCATTCAGTGATTCATTTATGATTGGCCTATGGTAGGGGTGGAGAAAGTGCAGCCCATGGGCTGCATGAAAATTCAAAACCTTTTGAATTTTGAACCCTTTTCAGGTGGGGGAATCAAAAATATTGTTTTTTCCCCAAATGCTTTCAGGAGATTTCAGGGCAGTTTTGTCCCATTTTTGGCCTTCTCTGGGACCATTTTAGGTATTCCTCCCATGTGCTTAAATCCCCCCCCCATTCCTCCTCTGAGATATTGGGGGACAATAGAGGGGTGGATCGCATTTGCAGTATTGGGGTGGCCCTGTAGGTGCAGCAGTGTAACTTAGAATGATAGAGTTGGAGGAAACCACAAAGCCCACCCAGTCCAACCTCTGTTTATAGGAATACACAATCAAAGCACTCCTGACAGATGGCTACCCAGCCTCTGTTTAAAAACCTCGAAAGAAGGAGACTCCACCACACTCTGAAGCAGTGTGTTCCACTATCAAACAGCTCTTACCATCAGGAAGCTCTTCCTAGGCCCCATTCCCACTGGCCTATAAAGCGGATAAGGACACAAATCATGGGTGCATCATTTCCATTTGAGCGTGCATTCGACCTGCATTGCTCCGATATTGTTCCCGTTGGAATTTGAATCTGAATCGAATTATCCTGAAAAGCCTGAATTATAGGTTGATAAACTGGTTTAAAAAAACAGCAGCTTTTTAGCGAGTTTTCCTGTGCCTCCTGAGTCTGATTCGGGGCATACAAATGGGAACGACAAGGGTGTCTGATTCGGGAACCTGGAGATAGTAGGAGCAGCGCTCAAGGGCCTGGCCTGGAGGTGTCACCCTCTTTGTTCTCTTTCTGCATCGCCGACGGCATTTTCTTCCGTTCGCATAGCCTTTCCCCCAGTGGATTGGGAAGCAGGGTAAGGCGATTGCACTACATTGAGCTCCAAACGCAGTAAACACATTACTCCCCCTGCAACCTCCCATCTGCTCCACATTCATAGACCGATGTGTGAGGAGAGCAATTAAACACCATTTTTAACTGTTACTGTATTATTATTTTCTTTTTTTTCTTTTTCTTTTTCTTTTTCTTTTTTTTTTTTTTTTGCCTCTGCCTGAGCACCTGAGCAGCAGATGGACTTTGCAGTACATGCCTGCATGATTGCCCCCCAGACAGCCAGGGACGTAGCCGGGGGGGGGGGGGGGTTCTTGGGGTCAGACCCCCCCCCCCTTCCATTAAAAAAATAAAGGGTGTGTGCGGCTTAGTCTGGACCCCCCCCCCTTCCTAAAATCCTAGCTACGTCCCTGAGACAGCCCAGGGACCAATGGGGGAGGCAAAGGGATTTGGAGGAACGGAGGCTCCTTCTCTCTTTCCCAGAGGAACTATGGGAAGACACAGAAGAGCCTGGACGCCAAGAGATTTGAGGGGAAAAGAGGCTCCTCTCTTTCCTAGAGGGAGTCTGGGGAGACACAGAAGAGGCTGGACGCCAAGGGGTTGGGAGCAAAGAGAGGCTCCTCTTCTCTCTTTCCCAGAGGAACTATGGGAAGACACAGAAGAGCCTGGGACCCAAAGGGATTTGGGTTGAATAGAGGCTCCCTTTTCCCTTTCCCAGAGGGGAAAAGCGCCTAAGCAGCTGATTGGCTGTGACGTCAAGCACTTAAGCGCTTGCCGTCACAGCTGCTTTAAAAAAAAAAGAGGTCCCGAAAGAGCAATGGAAATGGGGAGCAAAATAACCCGCTTCAAATTACCACAGGGAAAATACCAATGGGAACAAAAACAGGGGTAAAAAACCCTAGGTCTGTTTGCACCCATTTTTAATGGAAACAATGGGTCAGATTCGAGTCAGAATCCGTGTCAGAATCGCAGTGAAATAAGCCACTTTTTTTGCCCAGTGGGAATAGGGCCCTAATGTTAAATGCCAACTGTGCTCACCCCAGTTTTCTAGTCTGGCTGTACCCTTTGTCCTCTTTGTAAAGGAGGTTGACTTCTGAATTTGGGTATGTTTGTTGTAGCTTTTATTTCATGCCTCCTTTCCCCCACCCTACTATCCTTGTGTTGTTAGATCAGGATGCATCATTCAAAGGGTCAAGCAGTGATTGCTGCATGAATTCTCCTCCCCTTGCTTTTCATGGCAAGCAAGTAGGAAGTAGAAACTTAATGGAATGTTTATATTTACTGGTGCATTTTAACAGCAAGTAGCCCCTGTGTGCACGTCTCTACATCTCTGGATGTCTCTTTGTGTTATAAAATGGTGGTGTTACTTCCCCACATTCTAGTTTATCAGAGGCAACCTAGAGCCTGCTTGAAATATTGTAGTTTCTTTATGAGTTTCTTTAATGTCCTGGCCAATGTAATTGCTACTGTCAAGTAATGACACTGATGTCTAGCACCTTCATCTCAAAATATACATCACAACATGGGAGACTGAAAAAAAGGAAAAGAAGGGAAAAGTTCCCCTTGGAAATCCTTTTTAGATCAGGCTGTGGAAGTGGTTTTTAGATCCAGGTGTTGTTCATCAACACTTTATTGTTGGCTCTACTGTATGCGCTTGTTGAGAGCTGCAGTTCAACAGAATCTGAAGGGGCAAAAATTGCTTACCTGTGCTTTACATAATTCATTATTTATCCACCTAGACTGGGAAGAATTCAGAGTGCTTTCATATTGGCATGAGAATAAATGTTGGAGTAGTATGGCACAGTGTATAAGGACTCTAGGTTCAAATTCTTTCTCACCATGCAGCACACCCAATGGCACAGGGTTACAATCCTGCACCATATGCACATATAAAAAGTGAGAACAATATATCTTTGTTCTTTAATCATTGTCGTTTCAATGAACAGCCTACATGCCAGAGAGCCTGCAGGAGAAGGGGCTGCTGGGTGATCTATCGGTAGCACAAGATGGTGTCATTTTAACTTCATGTTTCCAAGCTGGAGAAAGGCTAAAATGGATGTCTGCAGGTCTATACATCTGTAGGATTTTGCTCCAATAACTTTTTCTCAAGCTGTCATATATTGTGGGGCTACTGTAAGTACTTGTTAGGTATGTTTACTTTGCAACTATGTAGAGACTGACTCTTAAGGCACCAGATCCTGTCTGATCTTGGAAGCTAAGCAGGGTCAGCTCTAGGTAGTGTCATGCCAAGGATGAGGATGAGTTTGAACCCCAGGTGGAGGTGGAACCTGAAGCTGAGCCAGGCCCTAGCTCTGCTCTGCCAGCTCCAACAGAGCCTGTGACTCACCAGGCCAGCCTCCCACCAGCAGAGATTCCAGACACAGAATATATGGACAAGTAGGACAATGAGGTACCTACCTTTAGCCAACGAAGGTCTGAAAGGGCATGCCTCTGTCGATCCAGGAGGCTTTACGAGAAACGCTCAGCAATCGGGAAGCAGCTGTGGTTAGGAACTGGATATTATAAACAGGTGCAGGACACTGAGCTCCTTTGTCAGAGCTTATCTGAGCTTCCTGGCGAAAGCACATTTCTCTGACTCCCTTGGACTTTGTTTCCTGAAGCTTTGCCTCCTGGACTACGGATTGGTCTGGAACCCTTGACCTTTGGACTGCCTTGCTGACCTGCCTTTCTGGAACCATTGACCCTTGCCTTGCCTGACCCTTCTTTATTGGACACTGATTTCATAGTCATAGAATCATAGAGTTGGAAGAGACCACAAGGGCCATCCAGTCCAACCCCCTGCCATGCAGGAAATCCATATCAAAGCATCCCTGACAGATGGCCATCCAGCCTCTGCTTAATGACCTCCAAGGAAGGAGACTCCACTACACTCCGAGGAAGTGTACTTGGATACTATATTTGATTTCTTATGTGTACTTGCTATTTCTTGCATTTGTAAAGACCTTTGGTTTTGCCTAGAAAGCTCTGCTAGGCTGTTCTGGGCCATTATCAGCAGCCCTGGCAGCTTTCCTGGACAGATAGTACTTTGATGGGAGACTGCTAGATGCTGTAGACTGTGTTTATGAGGAAGGGCATGGCAAAACTACCTCTGAGCATCCCTTGCCTAAGAAAACCCTTATGAGGTTGCCATAAGTCGACAGGTGACTTGAAGATACACAGAGACTGAAGTATCAGTAATTAAGTTTACTGGTAACTGATGTGATTGGAAAAGTTATTTTAGGGGAGGGGACCACAACTTCAATGGCCATACTACATGGGGGATTCCAATAACTGTCATCTGAAATTTTTTTCCAAGCTCTGCCAAGACCAGAACTGACTATAAGAAGCTTCTCAATGCAAGATCATATTATTTGCCCTTTGAGCCCAGTATTGTCTATTTGAAGAGTAGAATTATGCAGCACTATAGATGTTGGACTACATCTCCCATCAGAAAGAACAGCCAGTGGTAATGAATACTGGCAGCTGTATTCCAGCAACTTCTGGAAGGCTGCATGGTTCCAACCCTTGGTCTACTCTGGTAGGCAGACTCATTTTTCAGGATCTCTGGCAAAGGTCTTTCCCATCACCCACTTTTTTGACTTGTGTACTGTATTATGCACAATTCAAATAGTAGGTTGCAAAGATTGAAAAGTAAAATTGTTAATTTTGAAAACAGTGGAAGAGGGCAGTACCAACATCAATTTAAAGGGGATAATAAATTTACTAAAGGCACCTTCACCCAAATCTTGAATATGTGGAATACAGCTTCCCAAATATCCTGGCCCACTCCGCATAGGTTGCCAGTGGGTAACCAATCCAAATTATTCTTGGATTGGAGCCTCCCTGATGCAGTTTCAGGAACAATAGGACATAAAATCACTTCTGCTAACAAACTCAGAAGGGTGTGCCAACAGGATCGGAGCCAAATTGTGATCCCTCAGAAATGAAAGAGAGAAGTTGCCTTCTGGATTAAATAGTACATTCTTAGAATCATACAATCATAGAGTTGGAAGATACCACAAGGGCTAGCCAGTCCAGTGCCTTGCTTTGCAGGAACACACAGTCAAAACACTCCTGAGAGACAGCCATCAGCCTCTGTTTAAAAATGTCCAAAGATGGAGACTTCACTATACTCTGAGGCAGCACATTCCATTGTCAAACAGCTCTTAGCATCAGAAGGGTCTTCCTAAAGTTTAGGTGAAATCTTTTCCCCTGTAGTTTGCATCCATTGCTCTGTGTGCTAATCTCCAGAGCAGCAGAAAATGTTAAGATTTTGCTGTTCCTATCCCTATCCAAAAGTGATCAATTTAGCAGGCCCCACCTGTCCCAGAAATAACATAAAAACAGTACTATGGACATCTGGCTGTCCTTTTTTCAAAAAGAAGTTTAATTTATAATCCTAATCCAAGTTAATAAGGTCCTGACAAATGGCTTGAAGTGAGACTTTATTTCTGTTCTAATGGCCTGTTACAGACAGCCAAAATAAAGCTGCTTTGAGTCACAGTGGAGGTATGGTGTTTCAATGATGCATGCATCCTAAGAGTTTCAGAAAGCCACAACCAAAGCCACGCTCCAAGTCCCCCTTAGGGCTGGAGCGTGGCTTTGGTGTGACTTCTGGACTCTTAGGACACATGCATCATTGAAACACCATACCTCCACTGTGACTTGAAGCAGCTTTATTTTGGCTGTCTGTAACAGGCCAATGTATCAATTAGGATGGATAATTTGCCCAAATCAGCAATTCAATGGCTATCCATTATTAATACTAGGCAAATTAAAATGCATTCTTCTCAGACAATTAGCATTCTTGCAGTTCTAGAACAGCAATTTTCCAGTACACAGACATTATCTCATCCCACTTCTCCAATGGCTGCATATCTGATTAGCAAAGATGCTGTTTTTATTGGGTTGGGTTGGGGGGGGGGGGGTGAGGGACATCTGTACGTTCCTGTGCATCAGGATTACATTTAGTACTGGCATCATAGAATTGCTTATCCAAGATAAGTAGTGATCACAGAGGCCAAGTAACAGTTGATAGCAGGAGTGGGCCATATGACCCCCTCAATGCATTTTGTGCCCAAATCTGCAATTCAATGGGCCCACCCCTCAAAACCCTATAAACATTAGAAAGTAGTGGATTTCAGTGGAAATGTAGAATTTCATCAGAATGCTGGGTATTCAGGTTGAGTCTCCCTTATCCAAAATGCTTGGGACCAGAAGTGTGTTGGATTTTGGATATAATGGACATATTTGGATACAATGAGATATCTTAGAGATGGGATTCCAGTCTAAACAGAAATTCATGTATGTTTTGTATACACCTTGTACACATAGACTGAAGGCAATTTTATACATAATCTTTTTGATAATTTTGTGCATGAATCATTGGAAAGTAAAGGTTTCACTATCTCAGCCACCCATGTGGACAGTTTTGGATTTTGGAGTATTTCAGATTTTGGAATTCTGGGTAAGGGATGCTCAACTTGTATGTGCAGGAGAAATAATACAGAAACAATCCAGTGGGAAGAAAACAGAGTGGGGAAAACAAGCAATATTGCTCAGAGAGGAGGTGGATAGATGCAATGTTGTGAATTTGCACAGAAAAATGAAGACAACCATTGATGCAAATGTGTAAAAAATCCACAGCAATTTGTATAATACACTTACATGTAGGCTAGCCTCAAGCCAGAGCTGGAAACCCACTTCAGATGTTGGGCTTAGAAGATGATTTGATGATTTGAATTGGACTGATGCCTTCTAGAGCAGGATTTATCTATGAAACTCCTCAGGGAATAGTCTCTTCATTGTCATGTATCTTCAGGCTGCTTTGTGCATTATGTTCTCTGCTTCAGTGCACAGATTTCCTTTTTTTAAAAAAGCTAAACGTAACAAGCTGTTAAGAAGCCTGCAGTGGTATGTGGTGGCTTCCATGTCCCTCAGACAATGAATCCACTCTGAATTTTAGAGGTGCTATCCAAGGTACTGAACACTATTTGCAAAATAATTTCAGATTCTTCCTTTAAAGGCTGGGGTCAAACCTGGAATAGATTCACTACTCCACAGACATGGATTCACCTGTTGCCATTGGAAGCCTGTTCAATCATTCAGAGCTGTCTTCAAGAACTGGGGCTGGTTCCCTGTTGCACCCATCATAGTTGGCCAACATTGCTCTTAAATGTTTACTGAATCGTTTACCAGGAAAGAGAGAGAGTATGGTCAGCCTTCCACATTTACAGTGGTGACTTTTGCGGATTTGATGACTGCCAAAGGTTGGCCCCAGAGTCATACTGGAGGACCTAGAGATTCCTAGAGAGGTGTTTTCTCATGTTTAAAAAGTGGTTTTTTTATTTGCAGTTTTCCGATTTTCACAAGGTTTGTGTGTTCCTAACTCCAGCCCATGGTATAATATCCCTCTAGCTAATATGTTAACAACACAGCCTCTGTCTACATCCAAATCCACATTGCTGTGAATTTAGGGACTGGGAACATCACTTTTTGTGCATTTAAAGCTTTGTTAGACAAGTGTGACCTTCCAGATACTTTTGGACAGCTGTTTCCTAATTCCTCACCATTGGCTATGTTGATTGGAGATGATGGAATAGTGTCGGTCAAAAATATCTTTGGGGCCAAAGCTGTTTCCCTCTCATTTAAAGGAAGATCTTTGTATTTATTTGCCTCTGTTCTTTCTGCAACCTCATTAAAAAAAACCAACACTATTACTAATTAACCCTCATTTGCAAAAAGTTTGCTGTTAACGAAAACCTTTTCTGTAGAAAGAGTGTGTGTGTGTATGTGTGTGTGCATGAATTGTCTTTCAAAAAAAAGAAGAAGATAAGAACTGAATCATGGACAGCTTCCCACTTTCTGACATTTAGCCTGGGAGAAATCCTCTCAAAAACAGCTTGAAAATGGAATATGTTTTTTCCTTTCTCTCAAGTGCCTTTAAAAAATGCTGAGATACAAGATGAGATGAAAACACTCACTTTCAAGAGCCAGAGGAAAAGTTTTAAAAGTAGATAGAAAATACTTCAGGCTACAGAGAACAAGCAACAGGAATCCTATTTGGAATCCTGTGACATGAGAATCTACTCTTGAATTCTATAGAAGAAGGAAGGGGGTGTAACACCTTTTGCATCTCATTTCAGAACTTCAAAACAGTCAGGTATATGTGCTTATTCTGTCCCTCTGAACTGGTTTGGATGTTACACTAAATCATTAATACAAGATAAAAGGCAATATGAGAAAGCCAGTGTGGTGTAAGGGTTGAGCTTTGGACTATAACTAGAAACCAGAGTTCAAATCCCTGCTCAGCTATGGAAACCCACTGGGTGACCTTGGGCCGGTCACACTTTCTCAGCCTCAGAAGGAGGCAAAGCCAAACCCACTTCTTAATGTTTGAAGGAACTGCAAAAACCATCTCGTCCAATTCCCTGCCATGCAAGAATACACAACTAAAGCACTCCTAATAGATGTTTAAAGACAGAGATGGGATAATAAACACAGCTAATATAGTACTGTACATATATCCTGGAACTCTTCTGAAAGATTTTTGAGCTTTCCTGTTGATACTCTCAGACAGTTTAACACAGCCAAACAGGAGTTTGGACTTCGCCTCTCCTACCTGTTTGCTTGCTAGGAGACTGTGAAACTGACAGCCTCTCTAGACGATGCTACTACCATTTGTGATGGGAGAGTCTCATATTTGAAAACTCAAAATATACAAATTGTACTGACCCAGGGGAAGAAAGAGGGTGGACTTTTTCTTCTTGACATTATTGTTATCCATGTTTAGTTTTATTTTATATGGGGGAGTGTTTAAGGGTTAACCTTCCCCCTTTCCAGTATGAGATATTATAACCCAGAAACAGTTGGCACCCTATGATTGTGTTGATATTGTATAACTGAGGTAGAATATTTCAAGTGTTTGAGGTAATGTTTAAGTCTTTTCTTGGACAATCATTTCATAGCACATGAAGTGGCACATGTGCTGCTCTTCTGCACACCCAAGTGCCTGCCGTCTCTTAAGCTTGCACTTCCTCATTTCTTCCAAACAACATATATTGTGTGAGATGAACTTGGGACATCTGATACAGGGAAAATGTATTGCTCTTAAGCAATTGGCCCTTGGGAGATAACTCTTGCCGCACAGAGCTCATGTTTCAACAGATATAGTAGAAGAGCAATGTTTCATTCTGGTGTCCTGTCAGTGATATGATCAATATCTTGTTGGGAGAAGAAAAAGGATTTCCTAAGCAGAACTGCTATGCTCAGCACTTTTCTTATCTCTTAGACCTTATGCAAACATCAAGGAATTAATCACTAATGAATTATTATCTCGTCAACAGGACTGCTCTGGGAGTTGGGAATGCAAATTCTTCTCCCATCCTTCTTACTGTCAATAAATACTCAGATGCCAGAGTTGCAGTGGATTTATTCTGCTGCCAATTCACTTGATAGATGGAGAACCCTGTTAAGCATTCTTGTTTAATCACAGGGCTACTGCTGGACGAAATCTAGCCCACAGTCAGAACATTACCTTGTAGTTCAGTATTGTATACACTAGGGATGGATGTTGTTGGACTCTTAACTTCCAGGTCCAAATCATAGTGCAGAAATAATCGAGTTTGAGACTGCTTTAACTGCCCTGGCTAGGGAATCCTGGGAATTGTAGTTTATTGTGGCACCAGACCTCTCTGATAGAGAAGGCTGAATGGCTCACAAAACTACAGTTCCCGGAATTCCCTAGCATTGAGCCAGGGCAGTTAAAGTGGTCTCAAACTGGATTATTTTTGCAGTGGCTAATCTTGGAAAGGTTAAGGCTTTAAAACTATAACTCCCTGAATACCCCAGCCTGCTGGACCACCCACCATGCTAGTCAGGACATTTTGGCAGCTGTAGTCTGCAAACTCACATTTCCTGCACTTTGCTTCCGCTTTCCTACATTTGTTTTGATTTTTTAACATTTTTTCCCCTGGCATAATTTGGAATGTTGTTTTTTAAATTTTTATTCCCATATTTCTTTCTAGGCCTGTTTTCTCCTTTCACCTACAACTCCTTAAAACATGAGAAGGGCCACATCTTCCCCACACAACAGCAGACCATGTTCTGGCTTTGACTGTCTTCTCCCATTTTGTCTAAATTTGTTGATTCCTAATTCCTGTTGCTCCCATTGTTGTTGTTGTGTGCCTTCAAGTCATTTCTGACTAATGGCGACACTAAATTGAACCTATCATGGAGTTTTCTTGGCAAGATTTGTTCATAGGTTTGCCAATACAAAGGGAGATAATATTATAATATAGTTGATAGAATCACAGTCATAGAGTTGGAAGAGACCACAATGGCCATCCAGTTTGACCCCCTGCCATGCACTATCTTGTAATAAACCTGTCACTTAAGGCAATCAGTTGTGGCTAATTTCAAGTCCCATTGACTTCAGTGGATCTTCTCTAAGCACGTGTAAATCTGGATCCAATTCCTCAATAAACAAGACAATAAAATATGACCCATATATTCCTCCGTATGTGTACCGGTACATACCAGTTCTATAAGGAATCTTTGACCATCCCCCAACAACATGATAATAGCAGCTATCTTGTTTGTGTATCTGTTCTCACAAGCAAATGCCCCCACATTCAAAGCAAGGCTTCTTGAACAGCAAACATCCTCTGACACTGTATTCATTCACCGCTATAAAACAAGATGAAGATGATGCATAGTTACACTTGATTTCAACAGCAGAAGCTAATTACATGCTCCATTTAAGTGTTTTAAAATGGTTGAACACCTGCAAGACAGCAGAAATATAAGACGCAAAATAAAACTGGAAAAAGCATAATACCTGCTAAGCAGTAGAAATATAATACAGTTCTAAAAAGGAAATGGAAAGGATGAGAAAAATCATTAAAGTGCAAGGATGTTGTCTGACACAATACTGTACTAAAAACTGCCTCAATTGTAAGACTCTTATAATTAAAAACACTGTATAAGGTACCCGAATTGCTTTGATGAGACATTTTCTTTCCTGGTCATGTTTCACCTTTTGATTAGTACAGTACAAATGGACCATTGAGTTTTCCTGTCTTAAATATATATGCAAATTTTGTTCTTCCTTCAAATGATGCAAAAACCTCTGATGGAATCTCTTGCAAATTAAGCATAGCAGGGCAAGTGCCTCCCACGTCTCTAAAAAATTCTAGAAAACATTAATCATTTTAATATATTTGTAATAGAAATGTGTTTCCGAAAGCTTAATATTACTTCTCCTAAACCAACCAGTCCAAGGCATTTGCAAACATTCCTCTAGTCAAATCGTGTCAAGAAAACCTTTAACAGGTTCGCCTTAGAGTTTCCATAAGTTGGAAATGACTTAAGGGCACAGAAAAACAAACAAACAAAATGACAAGAATATGCAGATACCCTCCACATTTGTGACTTTGACTTTTCCTGATTTGATTATTGACAGATTTTATTAATATGTTATCTCTAGGAATTTCTAGGTCCTCTAGTGTGACGTTGCTGGAAATTGGCCATAGAGTTGCATTAGAGGACCTAGAGTTTCCTAGAAAAAACACTTCTTTAGGCATTTATAAGTCCTTCAGTGTGATTCTGTGGTCACCATCTGGCAGATGTTGACCATATACTTCTGCTGGAGGACCTAGAGATTCCCAGAGGGGTGTTTTCCCAGATTTAAAAAAAGTGGAGTTTTTTAATTTGTGGGTTTCCAATTTCACGAGGTTCCTGTGCTCTTAACCCTAGCAAATGTAGAGAACTCACAATACATGCATACTTCAGTTATCAAAACCTCTGACAAAGAACCTTCTTTTTACAAAATCTTTTTATGCTGTCTAGTGCAGTAAGACTCACACAAGGCTATGGGAAGGAAAGTTGAAAGGTTGAATAGTGGAAGATTGAAGGTTCAGAAGAGGTTATAGTTACCAATCTAGGAGAGAGAGGTCCACTCTAGATTCGGACAGCATCCGAGGTTGCACCAGAAAAAGAGAAGAATATGGCTGAGGTTTGAGGGTTTTTTAATACTCAAAAACCTGTCCACAGGGTATGTGTTGTGTACTCACAGCTTTGATTATTTTTCCAAGGAATGGACAAACTGGTCTGAAAAACCAAATGATTTTTAGCATCAAGCACCAATGCAGTGTTAATAAATTGATGTGATCTGAAACAATCCTTTGATGATCAGACAAGAAGAGGAAATGTAAGGACCAAAGGAAAGGGTGTGGTCTGTTGTTTTGACAAATGTCTTCTTTTGTTTTCTTCATTTCCTTTCCCATAGGAAATGCAAAATATGAGGCAGGAGGAATGTGTCATGTTTAGCATAACCCATGGTGCTTGTCTTTTTTATCTATCTATCTATCTATGCCTGGCATGTTCTGGTCAGTGTGACCTCAACACTAGTATATTTCTAGCTACTTTCTAGCCCTTTGGAACACGCTGCCCACTGAGCTCCGCTCATCTACCACCCTGGCCCAATTTAGGAGGGATCTTAAGACCTTCCTTTTTAAGCAGGCATTCCCCGATTAAGACCCTGTGGGCCTCCCCTCCTCTTCCGTGGCCATGAGGATGGGCGATGGGGCTTTTATTCCTGCTTTTAGTTCATTGTATTGTGTTTGATGTTTACTGTTTTTAATTGTATTTGTGTGCATTCATTGCACTTTTGTAAGCCGCCCTGATCTTTCTGGAAGGGCGGGGTAAAAATAAAGATTTTATTTATTATTATTATTACTTTGGGTCATCATTATCCCCAAAATAGATATCATGTCATCATCATGATGTCCAGTTATGCTTCACACTAGATACTAATGATCAAAACCCCATTCAGTTGGAGAGGACGATAAGGTGTATACTAACGCTTTCCATATTATTTGTGCCTCTGGTACCATATTTTCAATTAAAGAAGTAATGCCCAGGCACACATCTACAGTAGGCTGTCCATATCCTTGGATTCTGCATCCTACAGCTTCAACCAACCATGGTTCAAAAATATTCACATACACAACAATTCCAAAAAACAAACCTTGATTTTGCTGTTTTATATAAGGGAACCACTTTATTATTCCACTGTATCAAATGGGACTTGAGCATCCATGGAATTTGGTGTCCATGGGGGAGTCTGTAACCAAAGCCCAGTGGATACCAACAACCCCCTATACTTCCTTAACAGAGGTATTGTTGTATCTGGATTCAGCCTATGCTGCTAACGCATTTTGTGTTGTCTCTAACTAAATTAGTGTTAAGAAAATACAAATGTGGCACACTGAAAGTAGCTTATTACTCCATTTTCATGTTGGAGTATTTTTCCTATTCTTATCTATTTATTTATTTATTTGGATTTTGATGGGCATAGCCTCACATAGAATAACATGTTGAAACAGGCAAAAAAGAAAATGTTCCAAAATAATTTCAAACAATTTAAAAAATTACACATGCTGCAAAATCCAGAAAATCATTGAATATGCGTTATACAGTTTCATAACAGCAATGCCAATTAACCTTAAGAAAAGATGATCAATAATAAATAAGACTTGAGGTCTATTTGAAGGGAAACAAATAGCCCTTGAGGCCCCTGTGAAGCCCCAGGGCCACATTTTGCCCATCTTGGTTTGAATGATGTGCAGCGGGCCCTTAATATCTGTTGGGGTTTGGTTGAAGGATACACACACACACACACACACCATGGATACCAAAATCTGTGGCTGCTCAAGTCCCATTAAATATAAAATGTATAAAATGGTAAAATCAAGGTTTGCTTTTTGGAATTTATTTTTCAATATTTTCAAGCCATGGATGGTTGAATCTGTGGATAAAGAATCTTTGAATACAGAAGGCCAACTGTATGTAAATTTAGGGCTTTGTTTGTAAGGCATATGTATTAGTCTATTTGTAATTATTTTAAGACAAGACAATTTAATTGCATCAGATTAAACTGCATCACAGCCACCATCCATAGTTTTTTGTGGGGTTTTCAGGCTATGTGGCCATGTTCTGGAAGAATTTATTCTTAACGTTTTGCCAACATCTGTGGATGCCAGCCACAGATGCTGCCGAAACGTCGGGAATAAACTCTTCCAGAACATGGCCACATAGCCTGAAAAACCCACAAAAAAACTATGCATCAGATTACTTAGATGAAGTGAATGAAGTCTCTTAAGGGACAGCTTAGATCAGAATGGACATAGTGCAGCCAGTATGGTGGCTCCTGAAACTTTCCCCTCTCCAACTGAAATGATGCAACTTTTGAGACAGTTTTGCCCCCAAATCACACAACACATGAAAACATGGGGGGAAATCCCCACACATCTACACAAGAACCCCAGAACCCTCTATAACCTCAGTCCTTCTCAAAATGGCAACAAGAAGTGATGCAATGTCTATTCCTGTTACTATTTTGAGAAGGACCATTGAGGAGAATGAAGGGGTTTGGACTTGTTTTGAGGATAGGGAGATGTAACCCATGGAAGTGTGTGTGTGGAGGGGGGGATTGGAGCTTAACTCCACGGTTCTTCACACTAAAAGTTCTCCTAATACCTAACATGCAGCGATATGTGGACTATAACACTGGAGATAAGGCTCTTGATTGCGGCTCAGCCATGAAAACCCACTGGGTGACCTTGGGCAAGTCACACTCTCTCAGCTTCAGAAGAAAGCAATGACAAACTTCCTCTGAACAAATCTTGCCAAGAAGCCCTGTCATAGGATCATCTTAGGGTCATCATAAGTTGGAAATGACTTGAAGGCACACAGCTCATACACACACAAGCCATACAGTAAGCCTTTCTTCACCATTAGGCAGATGGTGGCACTTACTTCAGGCAGAAGGCTTGGGATATTATGAAACACCACCTGCTTGTTCTTTATTCCAATGTGTTGTCATATTTCTGTTGGCAGAGATAGGGAGAGATGTCTCTGATATTATCTGCCTCCCGTGCCAAAATAACTTAGCTGGCTTTAGATACAATGCACCTTGACCTGGGGGTGGCAGCATGCTCTGCTGTGCTATCTCAGACAGCAGTATACCTCAACAAGACTGTTATCAGGCATACAAAACTGATATAGGCCGGCATTTATCAGTGTCTGGGGAGAGAATGTGTGCACCAACCGCTGCCCCTAAGACATATTTTGCTATTTCTTAAAAAACGCCTCATCCGTCTGCTCTCTTGAAAACTTTTCAGCTGGGATCCAAGTCAGGGACAGAAATTATGTGGCCCTCCAGCTATGGTTAGACTGGAAATCCTTGCATTCCCTGCTATGCTGCCTATAGCTCTTGAGTGTTGTAGTTGAGCAATATCTGGAGGGTCATCTGATTTCCACATTTGACTTAAATAATCTCATACATTTGAATTGTCTTGTCATAAACCATGGATGAATTTATCACAAATCTGGTTGAGGAACCAGAACAGACATAATAAAAGCCAAATTTAATCAGTGTTAAAATCTATCCTTTTCAAATGGATATACTTGGAAGCATATGTATAGATATCTTCAACTGTGCTAAAATTAAGAAGTAAAGGAGATTCTAGATGGATTAGAGGAAATGAAGCTTGCAAGGGACACCCTCAATCAGAATGAGCATAGTTGTGGCCTCTGAAACACCTCTCCTCCTCCCAGGATTTTTTTTTAAAATGTGTAATTTTCAGGCATTTTTTTGCCTCCAAATAGGGTTGCCATAGCTGAGGACCTCCAAACCGGGACAAATGTAGGACAAGGTTTAAAAATGTAGGACCTTTTTTTTTTTTAAAAGGTCCTACATTTTTTAAACCTTGTCCTCCTCCTCCTTCCCGGCTTGGGAGGAAGCCTCAGCCTGCTCTCAGGCCGGGAAGGAGCGTGGGGGCCACCTGTCATCGCAGCAATTGCCGCGATGACAAGCGGCCTTCTCGGCCTCGCAGAGGCCTTGGAGGACCCTGTGGCCGGAGCTCCGACCACGGAGTCTTCCAAGGCCTCCCTGGGGCTTGGGAGACGATGTCTCCCAGGCAGCAGGGAAGCCTGGGAAGGGGCTCCGCAGCCGCAGAGCCTTCTCCAAGGCCTCCCTGGAGCTTGGGAGAGGATGTCTCCCAGGCAGCAGGGAAGCCTGGGAAGGGGGAGCAGGGCACCGCAATCGCGGCGATCGCGGGCGGCCCCCACTCCCCTTCCCAGCCTCTGTGGAGGCTTGGGCCTCCATAGAGGCCGGGAAGCAGGGAGCAGGGTGCCTGCGCTCGCGGCGATCGCGGGCGGCCCCCACTCCCCTTCCCGGCCTCTGTGGAGGCTTGGCAGAGAGGCCGGGAAGTTAGGGAGCAGGGCACCCGCGATCGCGGCGATCGGCGGCGCCCCACTCCCCTTCCCGGCCTCTGTGGAGGCTGGGGCCTCCATAGAGGCCGGGAAGCAGGGAGCAGGGCGCCCGCAGCTCGCGGCGCTCACGGGCGGCCGCCACTCCCCTTCCGGCCTCTGTGGAGGCTTGGCCGCCATAGAGGCCGGGAAGCAGGGAGAAGAGCCAGCCGCTCCCTCGCCGTTGGAGGAGGCGACAAGGCAGCGGAAAAGGGCCTCGCCGAGGTGAGACCCTTTCCTGCTGTCAGGCCGCTTCCCTCGCCAGCAGAGGAGGCCAAGCAGGGAACGGAGGCGAGGCTCCTTCCCTGCTTGGCGTCGTCGTGTGGTGGGGGGGTGTTCCGGGGCCGGGGCCAAACCGGGGCGGGACCGTGCGGACCTGCCCCAAACCGGGAAATCCTGCCCCCACGGGATATGGCAACCCTACCTCCAAATCACACAGAAAGCCCCCAGCACATAAAGCCTGTGAAAATACCTCTACTCCATCCTCTCGAGCCCCAGGTAATCCTGTATCCCCAGTTCCTCTCAAAATGGCAACAGGAAGTGTGTGGGATCTATGGTTAATCCATTATAATGCTAATTCATTTTAAGTGGCGATGGAGGATTCGAAAAAATATATAATTTCCCATAAAAATTTAGTGTTTCTGTTTCTGAAAAATTTCCATTCCTCAAAACTGGCTGCTGGACTTGCACTGTGAGTTGAAAATATAATCATAAACAGTCATCACTACTGTTTCTGTATCCACCTTATAATGTTGGGCCAGGAAGAGAGGTGAATAAGGGACTTACATATTTTATTTATTTATTATATTAGATGTTAGATCCTATCCTACACAATCTCTGGATGGCTTAAAAAAAATCAGTTTAAACAATTTAAAATCTGAAATAATAAAAATGTTCACCAGACCCACATATAATTTTAGATAATAATAAAATATAAAATAATAATAATAATAATAAATTTATTTATATACTGTAACTGTGTAATAACTAGCTATGTATTAGAGGCACCATGAAATCTGGTTACAGAATTGTGAGGATGTGTAATGGGATACCAGCAGGATGCCAATGTGCATTGGTGACTGATGTGATTCCATCAGGACCAATGCACATTGGTACCATTGTGCATTGGTTCTGTTACCAATGTGCATCAGGCACTTTGTCAGTTCTTTTTGTGGTAACATAACAGCAGCCCTCTGCCGGATATACACATTGCACAGTTCCCACAGACACAACAAGTCCACTTATGAAGATGCAGTACCCCTACAGGATTCTGGCCAATGTAAATGTACATAACATATTAAACAACTGAATAATTAAAACTACTACCAATGTGACAGTTGATAAGTTAGGCAAAATTCTTCATTGTAATGAGCTACGCTTCCTTTGGGTGAAAATGTGTGGTTAGGAAACTGAACGGGGACTGTTATATGTGTTACAGGCTTTGAGTAGGTTTTCATTACTGGGCACCACATATCTTCTGCATTGGGTATACCGCGAAAATACAAACTCAACTGCAAATTTCATAGACTCCAACATTTCACAGATGAAAACTGAAGCATATGTGGGTGAGCAACATCAGAGTGTGACAAAAGTTTACAACTAGGAGAGACCACAGCATTTTGTTTGCCTGAGCCTCCTGGGAAGGGCAAGATTTCTCCCCCTCCTCTCTGAGTTCAGGTGTGAAAACACAATTTGTACTTAGAACTCGGTTTGCAGCAACTGAAATAAGCTGAAGACAAAGGGAAAGTGTAAGAGGGGAAAGAACTGGGACAATTAAAAGCAACTGAAAAGGTGAGACAACATAGGATTAATCAGTGCTTTCCCTGCAAAAACTGGGATATTTGGAGGGCATGAAATTTTATACAATAGACTATCCAATTTAAGTGAGTTGCAACTTTCCTTCAGGAGTACTACATACTTTTATTTCCAAGGCAAAATGACCCTGAATAACATTCTGAAATGGTTCATGGTTTCCATGAGATAGCAGGTAGCAACACACATGCTCTGTTCATCTTTGTTGATGTTATTATGTATACTTTTCCCCCATACTATTTGTCCATTGTTAACAGAAGGGCAATATGATATGAACAGCATGTCAGAAAGTCTACGTCCATTCTGTGAATGGCTCTGGAACTGAGAAATGTTGGCAGTAAAAGAATAAAGGAATGGTTATCAACATATCGCCAGTTTCATTTCCAGTACTGAACAGGCATTCGGGGAATAGGATACAAGTTTCTAATTACAAACTTTGGCGGGATACAGACGGGCAGGGGAAGACGTCTGGGGTGTATTCTGCTGATACGGAGCTTCCAGACCGCCCGCCCCGGGGGCGTGGACTAAGGTGTATGGGCTTCCACATGGGGGGCAGTGAAGACACCTCACCTGGGGCCATTTCTGACCCGCAGTTTCCATACCGCCGCGCCTCGGACGCTGCAAAGAGAGAGGCAGCTTCCTCACAGGCAGCCAAAAATGGGCTTTTTTTTTCTTTTGCCGGCTGGCGGATGCGCAGCTGCGCAGCTGCGGCAGCAGAAAGCATATGTCACAAATTAAGCGCCCAGGCCCCTTTAAACTTTTCCCCCCGCCCTGCCCAAGAACAATGGTGGGCTCCTGCCAGCTGGTGATCAGCTGGTGTTGGCATCCTTGTCCACTTGTACGTTGCTAGTGTCACCAGCATCATGGATGCCTCCTCTCCTTTGGTCCCCACGCCTTGCTGAATCTGCAATGCACAGCCACTCGTCGCCTGCTGCCACCGCTGTCCCCCTCATCCCCCATCCACCCATTGTAATACAGTGGATCTTTGTTATACGCTGGGTTTGGTTCCAAGATCCCCCGTGTATAACAAAATCCGTGTATGCCAAGTCCCATTAAGTAAACGACATAGCAAATGGTGTCCCTAATAAAAAATGGAACATCAAGGTAAATTTATACTTTTTTGGAACATTTTCAAACCGTGTATGCTTAAATCCGTGTATAAAAAATCCGTGTATAAGAAGGGCCGACTGTATTTAAAGTTTTAGCGTTTTTTTATTGTTAGGTGAAAATGGCACAGGAATGTGTGTAGGGGTTCACTTTAAATTCCAAACTTTCTACAATTCTAGCAGCGCATGCGTACATGTTGCTCTAGGGTTAGGATTAGGGTTAGGGTTACGAGCATTAAAATAGAGTGCAGCTGTGCTGTAGCTTCCACATCTGCATGGCATCTGACGCTCTAATTAGAGCCTCGGTGCAAACTGCGCATGTTCCAGTACCCCGACTCATTATGCAACGCAGCAGACATGGAGCTTTTAAATGGGCAACTTAAATTAGCGGCGTAGCAATTCTGGCGTACCGGTGCAGCAGCTTATAGACGGAGCTGCGCAGTTGCGCAGCATATAGAAAAGAAGCGGGGGAAAG
>NC_056523.1:306168995-306212257 GCF_019175285.1 Sceloporus undulatus | reverse complement strand
TACTGGAACATGCGCAGTTTGCATCGAGGCTCTAATTAAGCGTCAGATGCCATGCAGATGTGGAAGCTACAGCACAGCTGCACCTATTTTAATGCTCGAAACCCAACCCTAAACCACCCTAGAGCAACATGTACGCATGCGCTGCTAGAATTGTAGAAAGTTTGGAATTTAAAGTGAACCCCTACACACATCCTGTGCCATTTTCACCTAACAAAAAAAAACCTAAAACTTAAATACAGTCGGCCCTTCTTATACACGGATTTTTTTTATACACGGATTTAAGCATACACGGTTTGAAAATGTTCCAAAAAAGTATAATTTTACCTTGATGTTCCATTTTTTTATAGGGACACATTTGCATGTGTTATACTTAAGGGGACTGGGACATACACGGATTTTGTTATACACGGGGGACTTGGAACCAAACCCAGCGTAAACAAAGATCCACTGTATTTTACAAGGGAGGTGATGGGGGATGGCGGGGGACAGCGGGGCAGCGGCGCAGCGTGGCTGTGCATTGCAGATTCAGCAAGAGCGTGGGGACCAAAGGAGAGGAGGCATCCATGATGCTGGTGACACTAGCAACGTCAAGTGGACAAGGATGCCAACACCAGCTGATCACCAGCTGCAGAGCCCACCATTGTTCTTGGGCAGGCGGGGGGAAAAGTTTAAAGGGGCCTGGGCGCTTTAATGTGCACATATGCTTTCTGCTGCCGCAGCTGCGCAGCTGCGCATCCGCCAGCCGGCAAAAGAAAAAAAAAGCCCTTTTTGGCTGCCTGTGAGGAAGCTGCCTCTCTCTTTGCAGCGTCCTGCGAGGCGGCGGTATGGAACACGCGGGTCAGAAAGCCCCAGGTGAGGTGTCTTCACTGCCCCCATGTGGAAGCCCCATACACCTAGCCACGCCCCCGGGCGGGCGGTCTGGAAGCTCCGTATCAGCAGAATACACCTCCAAGACGTCTTCCCCTGCGTCTGATCCGCCAAAGTTTGTAATTAGAAACTGTATCCTATCCCCCGAATGCCTGTTCAGTCACTGGAAATGAAACTGGCGATAAGTGGATAACCATACCTTCTTATTCCTTTTACTGCCAACATTTCTCAGTTCCAGAGCCATTCACAGAATGGACGTAGACTTCTGACATGCTGCTTCATATCATATTGCCCTCGGTTAACAAATGGACAAAGAGATGGGGGAAAGGTATACATAAAACACCAACAAAGATGAACAGAGCATGTGTGTTGCTACTGCTATCTCATGGAAACCATGAACCATTTCAGAATGTTATTCAGGGTCATTTTGCCTTGGAAATAAAAGTATTTAGTACTCCTGAAGGAAAGTTGCAACTCACTTAATTTGGATAGTCTATTAGTAAAAATTTCATGCCCTCCAATATCCCAGTTTGCAGGAAAGCACTGATTAATCCTATGTTGTCTCACCTTTTCAGTTGCTTTTAAATGGTCCCAGTTCTTTCCCCCCTTACACTTTTCCCCTTTTCGTCAGCTATTTCAGTTGCTGCAAACCGAGTTCTAAGTAAAATTGTATTTTCACACAATGAACTCAAGAGGAGGGGGAGAAATCTTGCCCCCAGGAGGCTCAGGCAAAACCAACTGCTGTGGTCTCTCCTAGCTTGTAACTTTTGTCACACCTGATGTTTGCTCAGCCACATGCTTCAGTTTTCATCGTGAAATGGGGAGTCTAGGAAATGGCAGTTGAGATGTATCGCGGAACCCAATGCAGAAGAGAATATGGTGCCCAGTAGAAAAACCCTCAAAGCCGGTAACACATATAACAGTCCCAGTTCATGTCCTAACCACCATTTTTCACCCAAAGGAAGCGTAGCTCAATTACAATGAAGAATTTTGCAACTTATCAACTGTCACATTGGTAGAGTTTAAATTATTCAGTTGTTTAATATTTTATTAGCATATTTAAATTGGCCAGAATCCTGTAGGGGTACTGCAATCTCATAAGTGGACTTGTTGTGTCTGTGGGAACTGTGCAATGTGTATATCCGGCAGAGGGCTGCTGTTATGTTACCACAAAAGCAGAACTGACAAAGTGCCTGATGCACATGATAACAGAACCAATGCACAAGGGTACCAATGTGCATGGGTCCTGATGGACATCACATCAGTCACCAATGCACATTGGACACTCCTGCTGGTATCCCATTACACATCCTCACATCTGTAACCAGATTCATGGTGCCTCAAACATAGCTAGTAATACACAGTTACAGTATATAAATAAAATTTATTATTATATTATTATATTATTATTATTATTTATCTAAAATTATAGGGGGGTCTGGGTGACATTTTTATTATTTAGATTTAAATTGTTTAAACTGATTTTATTTAAGCCATCCAGAGATTGTGTAGGATAGGATATAACATCTAATAAATAATAAATAAATAAATTAGGTAAGTCACTTAATTCACCTCTCTTCCTGCCCAACATTAAAAGGTGGATACAGAAACAGTAGTGATGACTGTTTTATGATTATTTTTCAACTCACAGTGCAAGTCCAGCAGCCAGTTTTGAGGAATGGAAATTTTCAGAAACAGAAACACTAAATTTTTAATGGGAAATTATATATTTTTTCGAATCCCCATCCGCCACTTAAATTGAATTAGCATATAATGGATTAACCATAGATCCCACACATCACTTCCGGTTGCCATTTTGAGAGGAACGGGGGATAGTACAGGATTACTGGGGCTCGAGAGGATGGAGTAGAGGTATTTTCACAGGCTTTCAGGGGCTGGGGGCTTTCGTGGTGATTTGAGGTAGGGTTGCCATATCCGCCTGGGGGCAGGACTTTCCCGTTTGGGGCAGGTCCGCACGGTCCCGCCCCGGTTTGGCCCCGGCCCCGGAACACCCCCCCCCACACACGGACGCCAAGCAGGGGAAAGGAGCCTCGCCTCCTTCCCTGCTTGGCCTCCTCTGCTGGCGAGGGAAGCGGCCTGACAGCAGGAAAGGGTCTCACCTCGGCGAGGCCCTTTCGCGCTCTGTCGCTCCTCACCGGAGGGAGGCGGCCTGGCTCTGCTCCTGCTTCCCCCGGCCTCTATGGCCCAAGCCTCCACAGAGGCCGGAAGGGAGTGGCGGCCGCCCGTGAGCGCCGCGAGCGCGGGCGCCCTGCTCCCTGCTTCCCGGCCTCTATGGAGGCCCAGGCCTCCACAGAGGCCGGGAAGGGGAGTGGGGGCCGCGCGATCCGCGATCGCGGTTGCCCTGCTCCCTAACTTCCCGCCTCTATGGAGGCCCAAGCCTCCACAGAGGCCAGGAAGGGGAGTGGGGGCCGCCGCGATTGCCCCGCAACGCGGGCGCCCTTCTCCCTGCTTCCCGGCCTCTATGGAGGCTTGGGCCTCCACAGAGGCCGGGAAGGGGAGGGGGGCCGCCGCGATCGCCGCGAGCCAGGCACCCTGCTCCCTGCTTCCCGGCCTCTATGGAGGCCCAAGCCTCCACAGAGGCTGGGAAGGGGAGTGGGGGCCGCCCGCGATCGCGCGATTGCGGTGCCCTGCTCCCCCTTCCCAGCCTTCCCTGCTGCCTGGGAAACATCCTCTCCCAAGCTCCAGGGAGGCCTTGGAGAAGGCTCTGCGGCTGCGGAGCCCCTTCCCAGTTCCCTGCTGCCTGGGAGACATGTCTCCCAAGCCCCAGGGAGGCCTTGGAAGACCTCGGTCGGAGCTCCGGCCAGGGTCCTCCAAGGCCTCTGTGAGGCCAGAAGGCCGCTTGTCATCGCGGAAATTGCTGCGATGACAGTGCCCCCACGCTCCTTCCGGCCTGAGAGCAG
This sequence comes from Sceloporus undulatus, assembly GCF_019175285.1. Classification (NCBI taxonomy): domain Eukaryota; kingdom Metazoa; phylum Chordata; class Lepidosauria; order Squamata; family Phrynosomatidae; genus Sceloporus; species Sceloporus undulatus. The sequence goes on along the minus strand of NC_056523.1, from coordinate 306,208,469 downwards.
GCTGAGGCTTCCTCCCAAGCCGGGAAGGAGGAGGAGGACAAGGTTTAAAAATGTAGGACCTTTAAAAAAAAGGTCCTACATTTTTAAACCTTGTCCTAAATTTGTCCCGGTTTGGAGGTCCTCAGCATGGAACCCTATTTGGAGGCAAAAAATGCCTGAAATACACATTTTAAAAAAAAATCCTGGGAGGAGAGAGAGTTGTTTCAGAGGCCACAACTATGCTCATTCTGATTGAGGGTGTCCCTTGCAAACTTCATTTCCTCTAATCCATCAGAATCTCCTTTACTTCTTAATTTTAGCACAGTTGAAGATATCTAACATATGCTTCCAAGAGATCCATTGAAAGGATAGATTTTAACACTGATAAATTTGGCTTTTATTAGTTCTGTTCTGGTTCCTCAACCAGATTTGTGATAAATTCATCCATGGTTATGACAAGACAATTCAAATGTATGAGAATTTAAGTCAAATGTGGAAATCAGATGACCCTCCAGATATTGCTCAACTACAACACCAAGAGCTATAGGCAGCATAGCAGGGATGCAAGGATTTCCAGTCAACCATAGCTGGAGGGCCACATAATTTCTGTCCCTGACTTGGATCCCAGCGGAAAAGTTTTCAAGAGAGCAGACGGATGAGGCTTTTTTAGAAATAGCAAAATATCTTAGGGGCAGCGGTTGGTGCACACATTCTCCTCCCAGACACTGAAATGCCGGCCATACAGTTTGTAGCCTGATAACAGTCTGTTGAGGTAACGGCTGTCTGAGATAGCACAGCAGAGCAGCTGCCCCCCGACTCATTATGCAACGCAGCAGACATGGAGCTTTTAAATGGGCAACTTAAATTAGCGGCGTAGCAATTCTGGCGTACCGGTGCAGCAGCTTATAGACGGAGCTGCGCAGTTGCGCAGCATATAGAAAAGAAGCGGGGAAAAGCGGCACCTTTTTAATGCCGCTTCTTTCCGCTTGGGGCGTGCGGGCAGCGTGTTCATGGCGGCATTCAGGTAAGGGCCGTCTGAAGGCTATACCTTCATGACGTCATGAACACTCCCCTTTTTGCCCGTCTGTATCCCGCCATTGATTGGCTGATAAGTCTCCCAATTTGCCCTGGGAAACCGTTTTGATAAGGTATTATATATGGATGTAAGGTATGGGAAATGAAACAGACTTTGAGTGCTGAAAAGAAAATTATATACCAGTGTGACAGTATCTTCTTAGATCCAATAGAGAGGTTGTTCCCCTTTAAACCAAATGGATCTTGAAATCCCTGTCAGTAGCACTTTTGGAAGATTAAGACTTGCCTTTCATGTCAATCTCCATACAGCAAGTGAGTCAGCTAGTTTCTGAATATTTTTCTTTTTACTTTGGTTTGAAATGTTTTATTCCAGATATTGAGTTTCAGAATGAAATTGAGATTAAAGAAACCAGGCTCCCATTTTAGATGTCATGCAATGTGAATTCAACATTGATTGTAAAACAAGAGTTCCAAGTGTGACTGCAGATTAAAAGTACCATCCAAATATTTAGTGCAGAATTAAATGCACACGTGGTTCTGCATTATATTGAGTTGTTCAGTGTGATGTGGCAACTAGAAAAGCCAATGCAGTCCTAGGATGCATCAGTAGGAGTGCAGTGTCTAGATCAGGGAAAGTAATAGTACTTTGGTCAGACCTCACCTGGAATACTTCAACCAGTTCTGGGCACCACAGTTCAAAAAAGATGTTGACAAGGTGGAATGTATCCAAAGGAAGGTGACTAATAGTGAATTCAGTATGTAGAGAGCTCTTGTAGCACCTTTGAGACTAACTGAAAGAAAGAAGCTGGTGATAGTTCTGGAAGCCATGTAGCTTAGGAAGCTGGACATGTTTAACCTAGAGAAAAGAAGGCTAAGAGGTGATATGATAGCCATGTTTAAATGTTTGAAAGGATGTCACATGGAAGAAGATGCAAGCTTGTTTTCTGCTGCTCCAGACACTAGGACATGAAGCAATAGATTAAAACTATAGGAAAAGAGATTGCACCTGATCATTAGGAAGAACTTCCTGATGGTAAGGGTTATTTGACAATGAAAGACACTGCCTCAGAGTGTGGCAGAGCCTCCTTTTTTGGAAATTTTTAGGCTGAGGCTAGATGGCAATGCTTTGATTATGTGTTCCTGTGTGGCAGTGGGTTGGACTTGATGCCTTTTGTGTTTTTTTCCAATTCTGTGATTCTATTATCTATGATTTGTTCCAAAGATCCATGGCCTTAAGACAGAAAGCCCACATGGCTTCCACTTATTTCCCCCAATGGGATAGAAAGTGGATTACAGTTTAAAGCAAGTACAATACACATAAAACACACCAATATCAATGTTACCTTAGAATTAAACTATTCACAGTATTAAAACAATTTAAAAGATATGCCTAAAATGAATAAAAACAATTAAATCAAAACAATATAGCATCCCCTAAACACCATTATTTGGTGTGTATGTGCATATTCTTTGCAAATGATTTATGCAAACCTTAGGGTTGTAACATTTTATTTCATCATTTTGATCATACGTATGTACGATACATAACTCATGATGATGAAAGTTGGTTTCAAAAATAAATTAACTGATTAGAGTGATTCCACTCGATTGTCCTGTTTCTAAGGAGCTGTTCCATGGCTTTGTGTGTCATTGTGATGTTGTGGAGGAACAGAAATCTGGACTCCTTCACATTCTGAATTTTTATTCTCTCTTCCTCTCTCTCCAAACATACCACTCTATATAAATCTTTGCTATAAATCCATCCTCTACCATCTGCACTGTTTAATGTCTGAATAGCCTCATAGATGTTTCCATTCATAATTATCACTGAAGGGAGCTTTAGTTATAGTAAACATGAATGAAAGTATTTATACTGTGTTCTCAGCAAACCCCTTGCCCCACTAAAATCTGTCCTGAAATATGGCAACATTTGTGCTTACATATGAGCTTGAGCTCATCTTGTCCTTGTCCTTATGCAGTTTATAGGGAATTCTTTAACACTGAAGGTAGGGCCTTTGTGGTGATGGGAGGAGGTGGGGGAAGGAGGTTGGGAGGGAGAAGGGAACATTCCATACAGAAATAGCAAAGTTGTTGATGCTTCGCAAGTAATGACCTGTCTGCACTATAAATATAATCCCAGAGAATCCAGTTACATGCTGTCCGCATAACTAGTCACAATATATGACTTATACAGAAGAAGGGTGACATTCTGTGACGGAAAGGCATTGGTTGTGACAGATATGATTGGTGAGGAGCTGGCATTTGGGAACTTGTTCACTGTGTGTTAAGATTACTGCAGATGTACCGGTACTTAATTTTTTTAAAAATCTGATTCTTTAAAGTATGACAGTGGCTCTTGGAGTTATCTGACAAAAGTATTGCCCCTCTATTAAAGCTGTATTACTCATGAGCCTTTAATGTTAAATTCTAGGACTGGACAGTGACATTTGAGTTCAAAGTAAACACTGAGTTGTGACCCTTTTCTCCAATGGAATATGAATTAATCAAAGCTTAAGTAAGTTACATTTTTGGAGGACAAGTCTCAGTGACCATACTGGAGAACTGGAAACTGCAGTCCAAAAAAGTAACTCTGTTCTGTACAGCTTAGCTCAGCTTTTATGTCATCATGTCAATTTTATGGGAATTTGCTGGCATTCATCATTTATTGAAGCATCTCACTGGTTTTTGCATGCTATTAAATTCCCATGTAGTAGTGAAGCAAAAGGGAAAACGTTTTACATCCAGAGTTGCCCGCCAGCCAGCCAGATTTCCTCTTGCCTGGTTTTTCCCTCTATTCCTGTGCCTTTTGCACCAAGTAATAAGTAGCTGAAGTTTTCTGCATAATTAAATCTCTATACATGAGGAAATGCTTCACATCATGCTTGTGGCCAAAGGCTCCTGTGCAAGAACAGTAAAGAGAGACAGAAAAAAGAGTTAGCATTTCTCTTTGTGTCACTATTCTCAACTGATATGGGTCTCCCTGAAATCCTGAGGGATCTCTCCCATCTTTAACAAGCATGGGAATGCTAGCTAGGCTGCAAGATGCTAGGTCATAGCATGGTTTGACCTGGAGGAATAGTGGGTTGCTACTGCCTGTGTCAATTTAATTTCATTTGACTGATAGCACTTCTATCCTGCCTTTCTCCCAAAATGGGAACCAAGGTGGCTTACAATTTAATCCTTCCTCTCCTCTGCAATTCACCCCTTCCTTAAATCACTCTCCCCTTAATCCAGGTCTCAGATAATGTGTCTTCTTTGTATTCTGTGGGGGGAAGGGCAGTGTGAGTAGGAGAGTGGTAGATGATGGGAAGGTTAAAAAATCCTATTTTATCTTGTGCAACAAATCATGCCATCCCCAGGCACTTTGTAGTAAATAGTAGTGCAGATGAGGGGAGGTCTTTCAGATTTGGGCCATGCCAATCCTTGCCATCTTCCAATGGATCGGTGGACACCTTCAGAGTGGTGAAAGTATAGATGAGCTGCAATGAGCCATCATTCGGATACGGTGACATTCTCAGTACAGTACTGGAGCAGCACTTTGGCTGTGTTTGGATCTCTGCACTAGCTGCATAAATAATATACTGTAGATAGAAAACGTTAATAACCTTAAAATGCATCTCACTGTGCCAATGGTGTCTTTTATGCCCTTGGAACATAATCTTGCTATTCACCTTTTCAGTCCAGTCTGTTCTTTTAGTTCCTCTTTTCTTTATCTTTCTTTACTTTCTATTAGTAAGCTTCCTTTCCAGCTCTTGATTTCCAGCTCTGTTTTTCTGTATCTACCATGTGCCTCTTTTGTTATCTGTTGAGTGTCCCTGTACTTTTATGCTTCAGCTTTTTGGTTGCTGTGCTAATGCATGTAGCCTTGGAGCTTGTGAGGATTATTCTTCAGACACCCTAATTATTATGACTCTGGTTACAAGCGTTATCTAAATAGGGAAATGTTTGTTAAAGTCATAGCAACATCAGAAAGTTAATAGGAGAATTAACCCAGTAAAGTGCAACTATTAGCATGCACTCATGTGTCTGTGTGCCTGTGCCATTCACTGGGGAGAGAGAAGGGAATGAACCGAAGTGAACAGGAGCATTATTATTATTATTATTATTATTATTATAGACGGTTCCCTGCCTTCAGGCTTGCATTTACTAAAGACACGACACAAAAGGGAAGGGAATGGTTTGTGGGGAAGGGGATCAGGTCCTGGGTTCATCTCTCCCTCTGAGGCCGTAACAGATGGAGGACTCTGTATCTTAAGGATAGCCCTGATGGCAGTGGCCCACCCTCTCTCCCCCTCGGAGGCCAGGATGGAGTTGGATGCCTTCTGGGAGGGCTCAGTTCCTTTAGGAACTGTATTTTTTCTAGAATACTTTCTGTATTTTAGTAATGAACCTCTCCACAAGAAACACCAACAGCAGCAATAAAAAGAGAATCCAGTTTGTTAAGGGCCATGTTCCCATAAGTTGAAAGACTGACTATAGGTTTGGTATCAGGATTTCCAATTACTCAGAAAATAAATCAGGCTGACTTGCTGCTGCATCTTTAACAGAAGCATGATGAGCAAAAATCATCAGGAAAAGAGAACCATATCTCTACACGGATTGAGCTGTTGTTAAACGAGCAATTGCAGTGGGTTTCCAAAGCAGGCACCACTAAACTGCTATTACAGGTTGAGTCTCCCTTATCCAAAATGCTTGAGACTATAACTGTTTTGGATTTTAGAATATTTGCATATACATAATGAGATATCTTGGAGATGGGACCCAAGTCTAAACATGAAGTTCATTTATATTTCATATTCACCTTATATACATAGCCTGAAGGTAATTTTAATACACAATTTTAAAAAATATTTTTGTTGATGAAACAAGGTTTGTGTATACTTGGTGTCACTATTTCAGCCACCCATGAAGAAAGTTTTGGATTTTCAAGTATTTCAAATTTCAGAATTCCTGAAAAGGGAGACTCAACCTGTAGTTATTTCAATACATCACATATATACTACTGCTCTTTCTCCAAACAGTTCAGAGCATATGGTTCATAGGAAATCTCCTTATTAAGGAAGCTTTCAGGGACAGACTCAAGACCTTATCAAAGGCTTTTAGATATCTCCAGAATTCTTCAGCCATGGATGATGGCCATCCTGGCTGGAGAGATCTGAGAGTTAAAATCCAGAAAAGTAATATGAAGCTCTGTTCTAGAACAGAGATGAGCAATGTGCAGCCCCCAGACACTGGAGTGCAATTCACAGAATTCTTCACCATTGCTATGCTGGTTAGGAAGCTGCAGTCCAATGACATCTGGAAGTCCACACACATCTGTGCCTTAGAAATACATCTTACTTCTTTACATTATTCCTTAGTCCAGTAACAGTAACAATAGATTATTTTTAAAGGAAATGTTAAGAATCACTAAGAAAATAGTTAAGAAAAATGTCAGGCACATAAACATATACAGTACTTGCAGTCTGAAAACAGAAGAGTCCATTCTATTATCTCATTGTTTGGTTTTGTTCTGCAATTAGACCTTTAAGAGTCCGATGCACAGCAGTAGTCTCATCAGATATTTTGGCACCAAACTAGAGGCTACATTAAATGTGTGCTCTTATTTAAAGTGTCAGATTTTAAAAAACCATGTAAGTATATAGATCTAGGGATGGATTTCCACCCAGCTCAAAAACTGCTTCATAGGATGAATTTTCCTTTGGACTAAAACTGTAGAGAAAGATGTCCCCTCCATGCCTACTATGATTCCACACGTTCCATGCTAACTGAATTTTTCAAATAGACATTAAATGCAAGGATGCATTTAATTCCACATATAGTTTGGCCTTTGATAGGCAAAAATGATGTCTGCTCTTGAGTGAGATCTCCAACAAGTGTGCTTGGAAATGCCCCAGTAGCAATTACCATATATGCTCCACTATATGTTGACTTCATATAGAAGTCAAGAGAAGGTTTAGGGGCCAAAGTTACGGATTTTGTTATGACCTGTGGATAAATCAAGGATAAAACTTAGGGGCATGTATTAAAGAATTTAAAGGAGGAAGCAAAGGAAAAATGATGACAAAGTACCTTCATAACTTTTTGTACTCACCCCAAAGGCTGGATGGATGTGGGAGGAATTATGGTAAATCATGGCTGTGCAATGTGTGGGGAAAGAGGCAGAGGGTGGGCTAAGAAAATGAACACATGTCAAATAGGATGAAAAGGCAAAGCAAAGAAAATGGCAACTACCTTAGCAGTGATTATAGCCTTTAACTTTAATGCGATAACTTTGCCCGATCGTAAACCAGAAGACCAGAAAACATACACAAATGTCTTACTCAGATCTTTCAAATCCTGATGCCTCTCTGTGCTTCTTTGAGGGGCAAATGCCAAAGAGCTGCCACCATCACCATTTTCCCACTTAGGCACTCGAGAAGGTCAGAAGCAGCACTTGTGGTGGAAAGAGTAGTGCGGGTTGGTGCTTCTTTTATGTGCTCCCAGGATGGACTAAATAATCTCTCACCTTTCCTTACTCTATTTATAGAAAGTGATGGTTTCTTTTTTTGTTAAGAGTTAAAGTACATTAATAAGTCGACCCAGGTTTTTGGGGTGAATTTTTTGACTAAAATTTCTAGACTTATACATGAGTATATACAGTAAGTGCCTGGTTCTCTTGCTGTAAAAGCAGATGGCAATATGGTAAAACAGCAACAATAAGATAAAATGGAGACAAAGAGATGGGTGGGTGAAAGAAATATCAATTACATTGTTCAGTTGACTCTTTGGGATAATAGATCAGCATTACTGAGGGTTGTGCTAACCTTAGTGCCAAACTGCCTCATAAAATGTCAGTAAGGATTATTCTAGGGGTTCTTGAGAAGGAAGAGAAGCTGAAAACAACTATAGAGCAATTTAATTATGAAGCATTTATCGTTCTGCTTTTGGAAGGCAAGGCTGTTCCTGCAGGTTTCCTTCCAGTATCAGATTAATCGCCCTCTTGGGTTATGAACAGTTAAATACTTCAAATATCCTTTAACTCTGGATCTGTGAAAGGGGTCATTGGGAACATCCAAGGAGGGCAAAACTACGCAATTTAATGTCAGATTCCCAGCTGTTTAGGAACTGAGTGGATAAAGCAAGGCCCAGGGCTCTTCAGAAAGCCTGTTACATTGGTCAGATGAATAATGGCCTGTTACAGACAGCCAAAATAAAGCTGCTTCGAGTCACAGTGGAGGTATGGTGTTTCAATGATTCATGCGTCCTAAGAGTCCAGAAGCCACACCAAAGCCACACTCCAGTCCTTAGGGCTGGCCCAATTTAGAAAGGACCTAAAAACCTTTCTATTTCAGATGGCATTCCCCGACTAAAGTCCAGTGGGCCTCCCTTCCTCTTCTGTGGCAAAGAGAACTGGCTAACGGGGGTTTTATTCTGTTTTATTTTGCTGCTGTGTAATTGTTTTAACCGGAATGTATATGTTGTGTTTTATTGATATTTGCTGTGAACCGCCCTGATCTATGGAAGGGCGGTATAAAAATAAAAAATTTATTATTATTATTATTTATTTAATGTAGAAAAGTAATGTTCTAAACAAATCAGTGATTCATTACATTTATTGATCACATATGCAGTCTAAAGTTGCTAGAATTAGGCTTTCCAAAACATTATGAATGGAAAGTTTTGCAGTAACATTCTTGATTGAGCATATTTATTTGACTAAACCAGACTTATAAATATTCAAACAGTTCACAAATATTTGAACTGAAATACTTAATTGGGGGGAAAAACAAGGTACGCTTAATGTGGTTTATGCAATTTCAAACACTAATTTATGTATGAATTATTTTTAACAGAAGACTTGTATTTAATTTTTCTACAAGGACATCTGCTTCTCTTCCATTGATTTATTTAAATTTCAGGGGGAAATGGACTGAAAAGTGTTGACACTCTAATTTTAACACACCTAATTAACTATCCATGCTATTCTGTGACTTTATTCCTCTGTTTCCAAAAGAGTTTAATACTCTTCTTCTGATTGTTACTTGCCAACTGCACACCTGCAGTTTCATTCTTTGGTTTCAGACTGGGCGCAAATCTGATTCAGAATTAATTCTTCATAAAATATTTCTTTCCGTGGGCAAGGAAATTAATCATATTACTATTAACTTAATTAATGTAGAAATTGAAAATTTCTGTAGAAAAATTAAACACTGGAATTTTTTTTAACTTTCCACCCAATATCAATGGTTATGGGGAAATTTGCTAAAATATCTGTTGCAGATATTTCTATCATTCTAAGCTCAGAGGTTCAAGCCCCACTCTCCATGCTGAACTAAAGAACATAATTAATATGAAACCTGGATATGTTACTATTTATTTATTGAGTCATATTTCTAAAATGTATTGAAATAACAATGGTAAAGGAATATTAAAATGAAAAAAAAATTGTTCAGTTTCTGTGCCTTTCCCTCTAAATGAACTCTCTTCAACTTACCAGATAAGTATGTACTGTATAATCCATTTCTTGGTTAGAAAATATTCAAACAAATACCTTTTTCTTCTACCTCTTATTCAAGAAGAGTGGAGTAAAAGCCAACCAAGACTCGGAGAGAGAGAGGGTTATCCCAGAAGGAACCGAGGGACATACAAATTCACTTGACAATCTGTCCAGCTTCTTAACTGTCATTTCCATTAACAGGAAAGTTCAGTGTCACCTAGTGATTAAGTGTATTAAACCTTCTTCCACGTTGGAAACGTAGTGTGTGTGTGTGTGTGTGTGTAGCTTCAAGTTATCTGTGGACTTATGGTGACCCCAGGAATTTCATAGGGTTTTCTTACTCAAGGAATTATTAGAGAGGGTTTTGCCTGTTCCCTTCTTCTAAATAAGGTGACTCTGCTTAGCTTCTAAGCCTAACCAGGGGTGATTTGCTTAGTTCCAAGATCATATATGATCTGCTACCTTTGGAGTATTTAGGCCCTGGAACAATAATACTTTTTATTAACAAATATGTGATTTTTTGGTAATTGAACAGTGGGAGAATCCAGGGGACATCATATTAAGCTTAACATTGCTTGCGAGAAACCTACTGTTTGTCCGGGGAATGCTGCCATACACACTCACACGGCTGATAAGAGCCTGCTCGGAAAAGTAATCACCACCAAGCTGCCAAGAAGCAGTTCCACAAGCAACATTACAAACAACATCCCAATGAATAAGCCCCGCCAGTCCAAAGTTCAGGATTATAGAGAGCAATACTTCCAGTCCAGTCCAGTCCGGGTCAAGATGCCAGGGTTGGTCACTGTGTCCCGCGTCGAGGTCAAAGATTCAAGGCAGTCAATGTTCTAAGAATCGGGGTCAGATCAAGCCGCATTCACTAATGAGAACTAATAGTCTCTGGCAAGAGAGCTCAGTGCTGCCAGGTGTCTTATAACTAGTCCCTTCCACTGCTGCCTCTTGGAACGCTGAAGCATTTCCTTTCTGAAGGTGGAATCTCAATGCTCTGCTGCTCTATGTCTCCCAAGTCTGGAACTTCTACTGGGGCAAGGCTGGGCTGCTGAGCCGCAGGCTCCACTGGAGGAGATCCCACAGAGCTAGAGTCTGGCTGAGCTGGGAGACTGGGGAGAGCAGAGCTGGGACCTGGCAGGGCAGAACTGCGGCCTGGCACAGCTTAGGTTCCTCCTGTACCTGAGGAGCCGAGTCCTCCGCATCGTCTCCAAGTCCTCCCCGTGGCTGGCCATGGCCTGTTAACTGTTTAATAACCATCCATGAAGATTTATTCCAATGCTACTTAACAATAAATCAACAAAAACTACCTTTCTCATTTGACTGACTGATAGCATTTTTACCAGCTACATCCATCAGGGCTTCTAGGTAAGTTGTGATGGTGGTAGTGGTGGTTTGTCCCTTAATGTCATTTCGTGGTTATGGTGACCTGTGGGGTTTTCTTGGAAGAGTTGTGTCAGAAGAGGTTTGCTATGCCTTCTCTTAAGGCTGAGAGCGCTGTCACCCAGTGGGTTTCATGGCCAAGCTGGGAATTGAACCCTGGTTATAGAGTCATTGAAGATTTTCACACGACATCTCAGAATTCAGCAATCCCTCATTCAACGTTTTATTAGAACACTAACGCCTCATGTGACATCTTTTGGAATCATCTAGCTGTTATGCGATTCCACTATACTTTGGGATGATAAAGGGAACGATATAACGAGTGTGTGATGTGAAATCTCTATGTCCAGCACTCTGTCCCATATGCCATGCTGGCTCTCTGAGGTAATGTAGATGCATGTAACCACTGAATATATTAATACATGGACAAAAGCAAAATAAAAAAATGATAGTGAAGTCAATTGAAGTGAGTCTGTAGTCTCATTCCCCAGACAGGCAACGCCAAGCCCTACTGAACATGGTCTTCTCAAAATTGTACAATACGTACAATGCTCTGACTGTCTGATTCAAGACATTGTTGGGGTATGAACTGGTGCTTTCCACAGACTCTTACATTTTCCCCTGAGTCGTGGTGTCTCGTTCTTGTCTAGCGCATTATAAGTTTTTTCAAGCCATTGACTGTGGGAGTTATTGGTTGTCAGCAATCAGGGAAAGAAATGAGGTGCATGTGTTGCTTTTTCAGTTTTCTGCAGAGAGAAAACATTGCTGCAAGTCATTTCAGATTGAGTTTTAAAAGGTCAGTGCAGCTTTTAAGCTTTTAACTCTCTCCTCAGCTCATTTTGTTAAGCTTTGTGATTGCTTCAAGAGCACAATGTTCAACGGTCCATTTGCATATTGGATGTGAGAGTTCTGCAGTTTTATTGCTGGATTGTAGTTATTGGTTTTATTGTGCTGTTTTTTCTTATTGATTTGTATCCCTTCTGAGGTCTGTTAATGGAATAGAAAAGAAATAGAACTGGTTGGGGGGGTATGGTTGGTGATTTTTATTTTTTGTTCCCTTTGCTTTGTAATCTGCTTGATTCCACAAGGAAAGGCGGAATATATAAATAAATCTTTATTATTATTATTATTTTATTATTATTAGAAAGCTTTAATTCTATATCACAAATAATTGGGAGAGTAACACAGAGAGTTAGATGCTTGTGCAAATAGTCCAATGAAAAAACTGAATGTCAAAGAGTTTGCCTGCCTGGCTCATATTGATCAGAACAGAGACTGCAGTCAAGAAATCCAGAAGAAGACTAGGAACTTTATCGCATCTGGTTTTTTCTCCGTTCCAGTACAGAAGAGGGACACTCGTGTGCACGCGACCTGCAAAGACGATTTTATTTCACACGAAAGTGTCCCCCAAAGCCCTGTTCCATTCCATTGCACCATGCCATCCTGTTTCAGTGCTGACGCGCGAGCAAAATGGCGCCCGTCAGCACTGAATGGGGTGGTGGGTGCCGGGGACGGAACGGTCCATTTGGAGGATGCTTCGTGTGCAATAAAACCACAAGCATCCTCTTTCCATACCTGTAACGGAGAAAACAACAGGTGCGATAAAGTCCTAGGATTGAGAGAGGTGACTAAGAAAGAACTGGATGAGATCATAAATTAAGACATAGATTGTAAACTGAGGGCAGGGAACCATCTCTAATGAAAAATAATATAATTGTAAGCCCCTCTGAGAGCCTTTAGGGCTGAATGGCCGGTTTAAATTCCATAAATAAATAAATAAAATAAATAAATAATATTAACCTTTATTTATAAAGCGCTGTAAATTTACACAGCGCTGTACATACAATCTTTTTAATTGGACAGTTCCCTGCCCTCAGGCATACAATCTAAAAAGCACGACCACGAAGGAGATGGGATCCGGGCGGGTTACAACAGTAAAAATGCATTAAAAATACAATAAATACTAATCGATCCCTTCCCAACCCCCCCCCAATATTTAAAATACGATTAAAACAATCAAAGTTTAAAAACAATAAAATGCTTATACATGGGGGGGTTACACCACCGTCATGAAAGTACGGAGTCAGTCCTACTAGGGTTTAGGAAGGTTCGGGTTGCCACCCCCCTAACCCTAGTACGGACTGAGTCCGTACAAAATGGTGGCTTCCCTTCCACATGGGGGCCGCCATGACGATGTCACAACTGCGCTGCCTCTATACGGGGCGGGGCGGACGTGACGTTGTCGGTCCGCACCAGGGCGCTTAGTGCACCCTTTCCGCGGACCAGGAAGGAGCTCCGTTTTGGAGCTCCTTCCTGGTTTGCGGTGCTGGTTTGCGTCGCTGGGTGCAGCCTTCAGACAGCTGCGCCCAGCGAAGCAAGGGAGAAAGGGGCCAAGCGGCCCCTTTCTCCTCCTCCCCGCCACCACCGGGTGTCCTTGGGGCTTGAAGCTTCCTCGCAGCCTGAAAAGCGGCGGATCGGGGCCTCAGCGGCTGCCGTTCTAGTAGCCAAGGCCCCGATACACCGGGGAAAGGGGCGGGTGCAGCCTGCCCCAAATGGGCGGTCTGTAACCCGCCAGTATTAGGTTAAAATTAAAAACAATTTGGCGGGCAAAGAGACATACAACTTGAGGGCAGCTAATAACTCTGAACACTAAAGTGAAGATCATCCAAACCATCATATTTCCCATCACCATGTATGGATGTGAGAGCTAGAGAGTAAAAAAAAAAAACACAATTGGAAGAAAATCAGTTCATATGAGATGTGATGCTGGAGAAGAGTATGGAGAATATCATTGACAGCAAAGAAAACAAACAAATGGGTGCTAGAACAGATCAAGTCTGAACTTACTCTGGAAGCTGAGATGACTAATTGAGACTTGAGTATTCTGGCTATATCATGAGGAAAAATGAATCATTAGAAAGGACAATAATACTAGAAAAGATGGATGGGAGCAGAAAAACAGAAAGACCACATGTTAGGTGGATAGACTCACGAGCGAAACAGACCATCCTGAAGGGGCAGCTTCAAGCTGCCCCTTCCAAAGTCGGATTGAAGCCGCAGCAACCGCACACTGCAGCCCCCATCTGCCTTTTTGCCAACCGAAAAAGGAGCGCCAAACAGCTGCTCCTTTTTGTGCTGGCAAAAAGCTGGCTTTTCCGCCCCGCTGTGGATGGAAGCAGGCTTTCAAGCCCTCCGGTAATGTGCAGTGTGTTAATGCTGTGCTGTTGGAGCACCCAGAAGCCGCCCCATGTGTGGGCAGCTGGAAGCTGGCTTCTGGGTGGCTTCAGAGCATGCAGCGTCAAAATGTCATGCTCTGCAGCCACCCGGATGACGGTGCAAAGGGGTGGCCTGTTTCACCCCTCAGTTAGGCAGAACACAGGTATGAGCCTGCAGGACCTGAGCCAAGAGGCTGAGGACAGATAGTCTTAGAAATGTCTCATCCATAGGGTCACCATGAATCAAGGTCAACCCGAGAGCAGCTAACAACAACAAGTAGCATCTGTGGCTGTACCTTATCACATGATACTGCGTCTGTCCAGTAACTGGTCTGTAGGTCATCCATTGCTGGAGTTCTCTTTCTCATTGATGGGCAAAGCCCATGAGTGCCTCCCAATTGCACCGGTTTCCCACTTTGATTCATGTGTGATATGTTCCTCCCGAAGCAGTTCTGATAGATAGGCAGTCAAATGGTGCAAGTGGGCATGATTATGCTCTTCGCCCCCCTCCTCCCTCCTGCTCACTATTGCCAAGTGGGTTGTTTTCCTTTCTTTTTTATTCCATTTCTTTTCTTAATGAATTGCCATGATTGTGAAATTGCACTAAAAATAACAAATAAAATAAATACAGACTGAAAGCCATGTTGGAAAGGGCATAAGGCAATGAGGCAGGCCTAGGGAGTCCAGCTTGTGGAAGAAAAAAAGGTTTTCACAGAATCAGCACCATGGCAACTTTTAAGAGCGCTGTGATAATGACTGTCTCCAGCACAGTATGTTTGCATTTCCTACACTAACGTGATTGTGGTGCCTGGATCCTAGGGATCAGGATTCAAATCCCTGCTTCGCCATGGAAACCCATTGGGTGACTGTGGCCTAGTCACACTCTCTCAGCCAAACCTCTGAAGGCAGTGCCAAACCTCTGAACAAATCTTGCTGAGAAAACAATGTGGTTGGGTCACCTTAGGGTTGCTATAAGTTGGAAATGACTTGATGGCACAGAACCACAAAAATGGAGCAGACACTATTGCAGATCAAAAATGAATATCTGTATACTAGAAGGAACTGGCAAACGACCTCTGAGTATTCTTTGCCCAGGAAATCCCTGTGTAATGTATGAGGTCACCATAAGCTGAGAAATGACTAGAAAGCACATACACACACACATTCATTTATTTCTTTTTCTTAAAATATTTCTATACTATCCCATTCTTTTTTTAAAAAATCATTTTCTGGGGTATAGAAAACAGAACAGTTTAAACCATGTAAATGTATGATAAGTCAAGGTAATTTAAAGTGAGTTAAAGCCAATTAAAACAATAATGTGGAATGTGACAGAATTTCACAACCTAGTCAGGCCAAGATCCCTAAACTCCAGAAATTTTAATAAAGTCCCAAGTTTTAATTTGGAAATAAAATGAAGCCAACACCAATGCGAGTCTGTCAGTCATCCAAGAGAAAGGGAGTGCACAATTAAGAGATAACAAAGTTAATAAAGAAAAAATATGTAGGAAGGAGTCAAAATAGATTGTGAGATAATTTGCATTCAGTCGTAAACAAGAGGCAAAAGTACATAACTAAAACAAAGCTGTATATAGTCTATGATATATGATCTTGGGAAAATGTCATTTTGACAAGCATCTGTCATTTGTAATTTCTACCTTGTGGGTTTATTGTCAAAATTACTTACCAGTATCTGTATTATTGGATAAGTCACACAGCCCCAGAGAATGACACTGGCAACCCACCTCCCAAAGAAACGTGTAAAAAAAAAACCTCCTATCATCTTAGGGTTCCCATAAGTCAAAAATTATTTGGAGGCACACAACAACAATGTATGAAAAGTTATTTTATCATTTAATTGATTTATATAAGATATGGCCTGCTGACTTATGGTTACCCCAAGAATTTTATAGGATTTTTTAAAAGCAAGGTTTTGCCACTTCCTTCTTCTGAAATATAGCCGACAGCACCTGGTATTCATTGGTGTTTTCCAACTAGAGCTTCCCTGCTCAGCTTCCAAGATCAGATGGGATTGGTTCTTTAGGGTATTTAGGCTCATTATATAACTACTAGATATTACTTACGCATGCATTATAAAAGCATAGTTACCAATTATCAATCACATCCTACACAAATGACCTAGAATAACTGAGATGTTTGGGCATGGGTGTTAAATGCAAAAGGCCAGAGCTGCCACTTTCTGCTCTCTTCCATGATCTCATTGTGGTCTTTGGCCTCTGTTTGACATCCCCAAAGTATGCTTGCACACTTGGCAGTCTAACTTGGCTGTACTTTCACCAGAGGTATTTTGTCACGCTTTGTTTTTCCTGGCATTGCCAGGTTTATTATTCTGCATTGAAACACATTAACATGGAACAACTTGCTTCTGTTTCAGTGATCTGCTTGGAAAATCAGAGCTTTATTTCACGTATAGGATTGACTGTGTAATATAAAGCTCAATATAAAGTTGGAGATTAGAGAAAAATTAGCTTTAAATATTAATATGAACTAATTTGTATATTGTGGTCAAATATGTGAACCAGAAAACAACTCTCTTTAGCTTTTGCCCTTTTGTAATGCAGTTTCCCAACAAAAAATGTGTACATTAGGGGAAATGGCTTATAAAAATGCATGCATTAGGAGAGGTTGTATAGAAGAAGGCATATATCAGGAAAAACTGCTTGCAAATATGTGTATGTTAGAAGAGTATACATTCTCTTTGTAGATACTCTTCTTTAAAAATTTAAAATTTCATAAGAGGGGTCTTCTGGATTCATTTATAACACTGTTACAAAATGTTATAATTTATTCTATAATTTAATGTTATTATTTGAGCAGATGAAGAATGTAAATAAATCTAAACTGGCAAAGACTCAAACTCTTGAAATGGACTATTTTCATGAAGTGCCCCACCCTTAAATTAATGTTTCATCTCTGCTCATCTTTTAGGATACAGAAAATGTATTTTAAAAAAAAAATATTGAAGTTTGCTTTTATAGTCAGCACTAGGAAGAAAGGAAGAGAAAGTTTATCCCCCCCCCCTCAAAAGCACAATCTGTCTTTCATGCCAATATGTATTTTCCATGGCCAACCACAGTGGTCTAAAACAGATGGGGATCTGTATGGCAATTGAATCAGGCTCACTTCATCCTCAAACCACTCATTGGAGTTAACAAGACAAGATTACTGAAGTTAATGAGACCACACTGGGATGTTTTTGGGCCAAGGGTCAGTTCCAATAGAAAACTTCAAAGTCTTTAATTTGTTTCATTGCTCAGTTCACGTTCACAGCCATGATGTGAGTCAGGCTCAGTCCTATTCCCATTAGCCAGCTGAAGAAATACAAGAGTGGTAAAACACAAACATAACCAGCAAATAATAGAAGGATCAGGTGCAGGTGCCAACGCTTACATAACAAAGGGGGGGGGAGTGCTTACTATTTAGGCCACTTCTTTTAGCTCTTGTGCTTAGAAGGCTACAAAAGAGATATATTTTGATGAAAAGCACATGGAGTTATCACGAGGACTGGGGATTTCACTAATGTCATTTGCATTCTCCACCCCCCTTCTGTCCATAATTCCAGCACTTTCACGTGTTCTTCTAACTATACATGTAAATAGAACTTGGGAAAGTTACTTTTGGGCTAGACTTCCCAGAATGTCCAGCTACCGTAGCCATTGGCAAAGCTGTTTCAGTATCCTGGGAATTTCCATTCCAAAATCTTTTTCCCCCCAAGTTATTATCAGGGTTCAAATCCCAGCTCAGCCTTGGAAATTCACTGGGTAACTTTGGGCAAGTCACACTTTCTAACCCTCAGAGGAAGGCAATGACAAACCTCCATGGAGTAAAATATGCAAAGAAAGCCCTATGATAGGGCTGCCATAAGTGGAAGTGATGTGAAGGCACATAACAACATACGTATCTGAAACAGCTTCTCAAGGTAGTCATGGCAGGGGACGGCAAAGGGAGCAACATCAGTTTAATAAAGCTTTTGCCGCACGAAGCAAATTGAATATTTATCTGCATAATCAGCCCAAACAAATACTGCAACTTTTGCCAAGTATAATTTCCTCTATGTGCAGTATAAATGGTCCCTGAGCTATAAATGTAAACAAGTTTTGGCCATTACAAGGGTTCATTCTGTGGGACAAAATAAGATTTTCCTGGGACAGCATGAAACCATAACCCTGGAGGCAGAAAAACAGATTTACTTGATTGGCAAAGAATCAGCTGCATTTCCCTTTCCTGTAAAAGTAATCCCAGATACACAGCACTGTGTTTGTTCTTGGTAGTTGTACCATTGGCTCCAAGCAGGACGAGTGAAACTGAATTTTTGTCCAGGCCCGCTAAGGAGGATTAGACTGGGAATGGAAAGATTCACCTGTTTCTGGTCTGTGTCACTTTGGCATGAGAAATATGTTCCATCCCATTTTCACATAACCTATTAATATTTCAAAATCTTCACAGATATTCATATTTAAATGTGTATTATTATATCCACTTTAGATATTGCAAAAATGCATGCCCTTAAACATTTCAGAGATGAAAACCAGGACACATGTGACCAGGCAGCACCATAATGTGGTCAGGATGGTAAAAGTTATTATTGAGGATGAACATACAAGCTAGAAGAGGCTGCAACAGTTTGCTTTTGCCTCAATCTACTGGGAAGGGCAAGATTCCCTTCCTCTCACCTTCCCACTGCTATGCTGAGTTCAAATAAGCATTGCACTTGAAATAAGATGAGAGAAAATGAGGGAAAGTGGGAGGAGATGACAGAGGATTAATGAGGATAATTTCATGGTGTATGAAAACACAGCAAACTAAGTTTTCTCTTTATAACCTGCAGTGACTCTTATAACCGCAACATAGGCTGCATCCGGACTGCAGAAATAATCCAGGTTTGACACCACTTTAACTGTCAATTGTAGTTTGTTGTGGCATCAGACTGCTCTGACAAAGGAGGCTAAATGTCTAACAAACTACAATTCCCAGAATTCCTTAGCATTGAGCCATGGCTGTAAAAGTGGTATCAACCTCGATTATTTCTGCAGTGTGGATTCAGCCATTGAAGCAACTAGTCCAAAGAATTAGATACTGTACAAGTAATTAATTCATTCTTATTGCAAGAATGAAGACAATTTAGTTATATTGTAAATGTAATTGATGAACGTCATCCTTTTTTGTTGTAACTGTAACTGTTCCTTCATTTTATGGTTACAGAGGTATGGCCTCATTAAAAGGTGGAGGAGGAATATCACAAGGTTCAGATGCTGGCTGATTCTGCTGCCTCCGGTTCCTTTGAGGGTACTGAGGTAGCAATGACATGGGTACAAGGAGAATGTGTTTTGTACAGAAGGTTGTATTCCATTATTTTTAAGAGGAAGTAAAAATAACCATTTAAAGTTACTTTTAAGAAGAAATAGCAAAAATAAAGACTTGTGTTTTAAAAACAGCAACTATAATGGTAACTAACTACATTTTGTTAAATTTGAGAAGTAGACTAGCTTCCTTTATCTAAGTTGCATCTCCATAAGTGGACTCACAAGGAATTAGACTTGGGCAGTTTTTTAACATCCATATCCAATAGAGGGCTGCTGTTACATTATTATGTAGCAGAGCTGATAAAGTGTTCAATGAACATTGTGCTCCAAAGTTCATTGCACGCTTATGTCCATCGTACATTGATGCACATCAGGGTGTCAGGCACCCTTGCAGGTGTCCCATTACACACCTTGGCAATTCAGCGTTTCTTAGCATCTCTGCTACTTAGGTAAATATACATAAAGTTATGTTAAGTGAAAGATGATCTAAGATTAAGGTGGTAATTTGAACTACAATTCCCAGAATTTCATAGCCAGCATACTGCCTGAGGATGGGTCTGAAAGTTGTAATCCAAAAACAGTAACAGCTGAAGTTCTGCTCCTGGTAGAGTATGATTGAAAAGTGTGCACATCCTGCATGTGATAAATGAGTCAGAGATCTATATGGTGCAAGCAGTGAATCTGACCCTGCATAGCAGCTTTCATGTAGATACAGCCTTAGTTTGCAGCTGAGCTAAAGATTTGTCCAACACAATCTGTTTGCAAGAGTCTGATAGCTCTTCATTTTACAGGCATCCAGGGGCCTGTTAATCAACATACACATTAAGCTGCAATTAATTGTGCAACACACACATGTTTCTCCATTGTAAACACTGTGGCTCTTTCCACTGATAGCAGGTTGTTACATTTAATTAGTATTTCTAAGAGACTCTGAGATATATGGCCCTTAAACAAAGGTTAAAATACGTAGTAAATGGCTATATAAACAAGTAAAATGAAGAACTGGGGAGTTTTTGAAAGAGATTGTTAAAAACTCAGTGTCAGATATCTTTTCTGAGGTCTTAGTATCTTTCTCGTGTAAAAGTCCAGTATGGATTGAGTCCCCCTTATCCAGAATTGCAAAATCCAGAATACTTCAAGTTGTCCACATGGCTGACTATGATAGTGGCACCTTTGCTTTCTGGTGGTTCAATATATACACACTTTGTTTCATGCATAAACTTTTTTTAAAATTGTATATAAAACTATGTTCAGGCTATGTTTATAACATGAATATGAAACATAAATGAATTTCATGTCTAGACTTGGGCCCAATCTCCAAGATATCTCATAATGTATATGCAAATATTCCAAAATCTGAAATCCAAAACACTTCTGGCCTCAAGCATTTCAGATAAAGGAGACTGAACCTGTAATATAAAATGTGAGATCAAGCAAAAAAGACTAAATTAACTCATTATGGCGCTTTTGAGACCGGCACTTTGCGCCGGGCTGGATACGTGCTAGGGTTGCCTAAAGGCGGCACCACCGCATGCTCCGCAACCCTAGCACGTCGTGGCAGCGTGATAATGGAGGCATCCTGTATACACGGGTGCCACCATTATGACGTCATGGCCGCGCTGCAGCCAAACAGCATGGGCATGATGTCCCCACGACGCTGCAGGGCACTTGAGGTGCCCTTTCAGCATCGCGGGAAGGAGCTCCGAAACAGAGCTCCTTACTGCCGCATGCATCACTGGCGTGGCCTTTACACCGCTGCGCCAGCAATGCGGAAAGGAAAGGGGCCAAGCGTCCCCTTTCTCCCCTTCCCCACAGCTGTGGGGTGTCCTTAGGGCATGAAGCTCCAAGGAGACCCCTTTCCAGGCTGTGGAGAAGCGGCGTTTTGCCGCTTCACCAAGGCCTGGAGAAGCAGTGGATTGGGGCCTCTGGGGCTGCCTCTGCAGATGCCCAGGCCCCAATCCAGAGGGGTAAGGGGCTGGTGCAGGCCGCCTCAAAGGGGTGGTCTGTATTCCGCCAATGTTAGAACAATATTTCCTAAACTTGATTACCTAGAAGTCTCAGCTAACATGAGCATTGGTCAAGGATAATGGGAAGTGAAGTCCAATAACAGTGTGGACCCTGCATTTGGGAACTATGTTATTTAGCAGAAGAGAAAAGGCAGAGATTAAGTGTTTTTCAATAAAAATGGATGCCTTCTATCAATGAACATTAAAAAGAAAAATTCTAACAGCAGCTGCTAAATCTCTTTACATTCCTGTTGAAATATAACTGTTAACAAAGTATGACATATATTCTGTAATTTGAAATGTGAGTGTACTGTTGATGTTTATCTTAAAAAGAAGTATCTAGAACATCACAGGTGCCTCACCCTGATATATAAGAACTTAGCAAAATCACACAGAGAACTTTAGCCGGACTATTCCACTTCCAGGTTTGGCTGTCCATCTTATTTCTGAGCACTTCATATTATAAAAACTCCAACACATAAAAAATAGTTATCTTCCTGTGATCTTCTCTGGTGCATGTGTTTAATGTGGAGGGAGTTTTAATGGAAGAGCATTTCCTAAGATGTAATCCTTCCCTACATTGCACTTGCAGCTGCTTTTGTAGCCTGGCTCTATAAAGATCTGTAAGACACATGCTTGTTAACCAGAGGTGTATCCACACTACACGGTTATATGACTAAAATACTACTTTGAATGCTCAGGGCCCTTCTTATGGAATAATGGGATTTGTCCTTTGAGGAATTTCTTGCAAATCTCAACTGAAGAGCTCGATTCCTCTCCTTTGAACTATAGCATTGGAGATTTCTAGCAGGGAATTCCCCATTCCAAAGCATATGAGCCATAGCAGTTAGCGGTAACAAACTGTGATAATTGCGCAGTGGGGTTATATGTCAGGTCTCTCTGTGCTCTTAACACTTTGCAAGATGCTTCAGCACATAGTCAGCATCTCTCTTTCACCCACTCAAACTGCGTTTCCCCTACTGTTGTTGCTGATACCATGTCACTCTGTCAACAGAATGAGACTCTAAAGAGATTAACAGGATGGGAACATAAAATTCAGATGGAAGATACTGAAACTGCACACAAACAGAAGTATGAAATCCCATTCTGGCACTTTTTTCCTCTTTGGTTGAATGGAGAAATTGTCTTTTTAATCACCTCCTTGTTAGCTCTTACGTGCTGTAATCAGGCTTAGCAAAAGCCACCTAGGTTCATGCAACAGCTACTAATAGTGACAGAATGTTATCAGATCATGTGAGGTTCAGCTGGGGCAAGCTATTGAAACTGTGACATGTGTAGTGCCTGGTTTTTCCTGGAAAGAGTAGATCTAATTTCAGGTTGTGTTCAATAAACTACTTTAAACGTCATTCAAGGGTATGATAGGAATTCCTGCTGAAACTGTTTCATATGTCAATTTCAATCTCTCATAAGCAGATCCTAATGATTCTCTACAGCCTTTAGTCTTACAAGTGATGGTCAACTGGACCAAATAAGAGTAACAGAGAATGTAAAAGGAAAATATACGAATATCAACATTTGCTTGCTGGATTGGCCCCAAAGGTCTGTCATTCTGGCATTCTGTTTCTGAAGCAGCCACATAGATGCCACAAGGATCCGGTGAACAGAAAACTAAGAGGTTGGGCTATGGGGCTTTTTGCTGTTGGGTTGATTTATTGTGTTTTCTTTTTAATTTGTGTATTGTGCATTTTAATCTGTTTGTATTTTAACCTGTTGTGAGCCGCCCTGATCGTAGGAAGGGCGGCATATAAATAAAATTTTATTATTATTATTTATTAAAAGACATGTACATAGTGTTTTTCAGAGATATACTGTTCCAGAATATATGGGTTCCATTTATAGTTTATGGTGGTGAATTTATAAACTAGATTCTTAAAACAAAACAAAGCTATCACATCTAGCACATTCGCTAAGTTATTTTTCAGTGAGTGCTTCAGAAGCAGTGATCCAGAACTTCATCCATTTAATTATGTAATTATTGTTAAAATTTCTGATCCAAGTACTTTTGTCTTTTGGCCAAAGGCTTTTGCAAAGCCAAAAATAAACCCCAAAAAATAAAATAAAATAAAAGCGTTAAAAAAGAGTACCATAATCTACAAACCTTAAAATACAGCCAATCCAGCATTGGCCAACTCATATAGATTTATAGCATAAATCAGCACAGTCCCACCCAGTATAGTACATACATATCTACGTGTCTTTTGCTATCAAGATTAAAAAGGCAGCTTGCCACTTCTTTTTAAAAAAGCCATGTAAGGCAACAGCATGCCAATAAACTTAAAACAGCAGGTCTTATCCAAACAGCAGAAAAGATAAGTACTGTACTAGACAGTTTACACACAGGTCAGCCCAAATGCAGTTTTATGGAAGAGGAGTGCATAGGAATTATACTCACCACACCAGTCCTAATATCTCTGTTACAGATCGCCAGGCAATGATATCATGACTAATATTAAACGGTGAAGTGACACATTATTTGCCACTTCCAAAACCATCTTAGCATGCCTACATTAAGTTAGACGTTGAGATCACTCATGTTAGATAGCACACAAAAAGGCAACTTTTCCCAGCTCTTAAGTGTGTGTGCCTTCAAATCACCTGTTGACTTTTGGCAATCCCATGAAATGCATAGGGTTTTCTTAGGCAAAGAATACTCAGAGTGGATTTGCCACTTCCTTCCTCTGAAATATAGCATACAACAACACTTGGTTTTCATTGGCATTCTCTCATCCAAGTACTAACCAGGGCTGACCTTGTTTATCTTCCAGGATCAGATGGGATCTGGTTCCTTTAGGGTATTTAGGTACCTAGTCAGATCTGCTGTGGTTGGTGACACTTAGCCCTAGAAAGCATGCATAGCATTGAATTGCTGCCTACGTTAGAAAACTAAAATTACTCTGATCTTAAACAATTCTCCAAATCAGAGCTTTCCAAGGCTCGTAATTGGTTTGGTCACTGACCTATGACAACCTCACAAGCTCTTTGATGTGTCAAAATAATGTGGGCAAAATGCCCAGGTTCAGGGTTTATTACCCATTAAGAGTATGGCTGACTGATCAGATGATTATGGGTTCTGTAACATGCCCTTTAGACTTACATAAAGACATTAGCTACCAACCACTGTGTGTCTCCTGATAGTTTTTGATCTTAAGAAAAGTCTGTCATGTAGGTTAGGTAAATAATTAATTCTTTAGCAGTCCAGTATTAAATTTACTGACTATGAAGGCTTCTGCCTTGAGATATAAGGAGTACATTTTATTTTTCTTTGAGGAAATGAAACTCATTTCATATGAGTTTACCAGTGAAAGGAGGCCACTATTTTAATTGAAGCATAAACATATTAATATGGCTGAGCCTCATGTGCCACCACATTTTCTCTTTCTTTCTTATAGTTCATTATGGATGTTTGGGATAGAAGGTGGCAAAAAGAACAAAATGTACAATTCTTTCTGTATCTTCCCCTGAACTTGCATTTCTGTTGTGGAGGCATGACTTTCCACAACATCCATGACTAGGAATGTGAAAATCTGCCAGTTTCATTTTTAGCGTTCTCAGAATTCTGTTGACATTCTTCTCCCTTTTCAGTTCCATAGCAGGGAGCCTTTCACACTATATAATTATGTTATCGTGGGCCCTTGATATCTACTGGGGTTTTGTTGCAGGATCCTCTGTGGCTACCCAAATCCGTGAATGCTTAAGTCACATTATATATAATGGCATATTAAAACGGTGTCCCTTATATAAAATGGTAAATATGGGCCTGGACAGACAGGTCCTTTAGTACGTCCTGGAGACATGCTAGGGTTGCCTCGGGGCTCCGTTTCCAGACGCCCCACAACCCTAGGACGTCACCAGGACGTCATTGCTGCGCAGCGCTGTATACGCAGAGCACATAGCAGTGACTTCACTGCTGCGTGCTATCCAGATGGGCGTACGCAGCAGCGACGTGATCGCATCGCTGCAGGCAGTTTGCGGCGGCACTAAAAGGAGCCACTTTTCAGTGCTCCTTTGCTTTTCATATAGCCGCGCCGCACAATTTGGTTGCTGTGGCGCAGCTCCCAGCCGCCTCTTTCTGGCGGTCTGTATCCCACCATAGTTTCTTTTTGAAATTTATGTTTTATTTGAATATTTTCAAATAAATATGGTTGAATCCATGGATAAGACTCTGTGCATATAGAGGGCTGGGCTGCCATTGTCCCATACTGTAGAATTTGCCATTTTGGGATGGGCATTTATAATTCTCAATAGGAGAGGAACTTTTATGCCTCACTAAGGGGACATTCACACATTGTTGTTTTTAGTGTGACTATGTGAATAATCTCACTCATGCATTCCAGGTTTGTAGTTCATACTATGGAAACTCATCTATGTGCAAGTTGTGTTGCTCACATGTGTCAGCACTTGAGTAAAGATGGAGTTGATGATGCGAATGTATTCAAAGTATGTTCAAAGCATGCAGAGTTTTATCCTGGTTTATCCTAAGTCAGTTCGCACCCGTTATTCACAAAGCCAAGAATGTGAATCTTTTAGAAAAACTCAACATCAATTATCCTGTGTTAAGTGGGGATTTTGGCCGCACCTTCCCCCCCAAAAAACTTTGCATTCGAAATGCATGCAACCTCAGGATTCCACAGGATGTAGCCAAGGCAGTTAAGGTGGAATCAAGGTGCTTTTATGAAAGGGCATGGATTTTGTTTTTGTTTTTTACTCTTACTATGTGAAAGAAATTCTTGCAAAATTTAGAATGCCTCCCTTCATGTATGCATTTAAATGCATTTCTAGTTATGCACATTTTAAGATATGGGTTTGCACATATGTGTTTCAGAAACATGATGTGCCGCATCCCATTACCAAGAAATATCTTTTTATTCCTACAGGCTTTGGAGAATTGGATGTTTTTACAGAAAGGGCTTTAAAATAGGGTACTGCATGCTTTCAGTTGTGGTGGTGTGTCTTCAAGGCAACCAATCACAGGGATTTCTCAGTAAGATTTGTTCAGATGGGGTTTGTCATTCTTCCTTTGAGGCTGAGAGAGTGTCACCCAGTGAGTTTCAATGAAACAACGGGGATTTGAAACCTGGAGTCCTAGTTCAACTTTCAAACCACTGTTCCATGCTAACTCTCTTCAGCAACACATGGCTCCATTTAAAAAGTTGCCCAACACTGTTTCAAATAATGCTAGTTGTTGTTTGGCTTCTGCTTTGTTAGTTTCATTACTCATGAGATCTAGTACTCTCTCACACATGCCCCAATATATTTGCATATACACTTGTCCCTCCATATTCGCTAGGGTTAGGGGCACAAGACCCCTGGGAATATGGAAAAACCACAAATAACAAAAACACCATGTTTTTACCTGAGATGACACCTCTCTAGGAATCTCTAGGTCCTCCAGTGCAACCCTGTGGTCAACGTCCAACAGACACTGACCATAGGACTGCACTGGAGGAGCTACAAAGGCCTAGTAGAATATTCTCTCTAGGAATCTCTAGATCTTTCAGTGCAACTTTTAGTTAAAGTTGACCATAGAGTTGCACTGAAGGACCTATTAATCAAATTCGTGAATAGCCAAAGCCGCAAATATCAAAGCCGCAAATATGGAGGGATGAGTGTACTGTGTTATCATGAGAAAGAAAATTCTTATTGGTGCCACTGCTTATATCAGGTGGGAAAAGATCCCATTTAGCATTATTTCAGTGAATGTGGCCATGAACCAGTACTTCCAAATGTTTATTGGGGAGCTATCTACAGCTGATCCATCAATCCCAGCTTTATGACTGATCAATTAGGTTTCTTTGCGGTCACAGACAAAAAAAAGGGAAACCATTCTTCCTGGTACTCAGAATTTCTCTCTAATTTCTTCTCAGAAATTCTGAGAATTTCTCAGGATTTCATCTACACTGTAGAAATAATGCAATTTGACATCACTTTAACTGCCATAGTTCCATCCTACAGAATCCTGGCATTTGTAATTTTGTGAGCACCCTTTGGCAGAGAAAGCTAAAGACCTTGTAAAACTACAGATGCCAGGATTCCTTAGGATGGAGCTATAGCACCTAAAATAGAGTCAAACTGCAATTTTTCTACAGTGTAGATGTGCACTCTGTGTTAAATTAAGTCTTTGTCCAGCCCTTCTGCAGTATTTCTGGATTAGTTAGAAGCTACCTGACATATTTAGTTATCAGCTACATGTAAAATGGAAGTGCTGTCATAGAAAAGAAATGGGATTGCAGATTGCTATCAAGGCTAATTAGTGACTGATCTAATGATCACAAATGATAGAAAGGGAAGAAGACTGTCAGATATTTCAGCATCAACACTAGGCATATGGACTTTTGCCAGTTCACTGGATCTATGAATAGAATCTATAAATAGAGTAATAAGACAAACTTAACACTTGGATTGCCTCAAGATCTAATGCTTGTCTCCTCTTTCTTAATGCAACTTACCCTGTCTTTTCATTTGCAAATTTGTGTGGGCCAAACTGAAATCTTCATCAGGGAAGAAAATAAACTATGAACTACAAACTAATAGGTGTGAACAAGCCAGCGTTTGCAGGGAAATCACAACTACAGTATCTCTGTGATTGTGGTCACACTTTCTGGAATAGTTGAGATGGCTCCTGGCTTTTTATTTCAGAAGCAGGAAAGAGGTAGATTGGAATCAGATGGTGAGTGATTTATAGTAGATTGGCAGTGATTTCAGTTTCCCAGTAGCTTTAAAAGACTAAATAAAATTGCAAGTACAGTGGTACCTCGGGTTACGAAATTAATTCGTTCCGCGGCTAATTTCGTAACCCGAAAAACCTTCGTAACCCGAATTGCCATAGGCGCTAATGGGAAAAAAAGCCGCGGCTCTGCCGCGGCTCCATTTAAAACAGCGCCGGCGTTTTTTCGTAACCCGAAAAAACGTTCGTAACCCGAAACAATAAATCCCTATGGGATTTATTCGTATCCCGAAAAATTCGTAAGCTGGGTAATTCGTATCCCGAGGTACCACTGTAACTTTCAGGCATAACAATACCTCCCTCTTCTTTCTCAGCAGCCCCATTTTAGCTACAGAACTGTCAGTATTCACAACTCAAGGTAGATATTATGCTGCTCTAAGCAGATGTTCAAAAGTTACTTTTAAAAGTAATTAGTTATATTTCTAAGGTCCCAGATAGTCATTTGCTCTTATCATTATGCTTTAAAACAGTAAGTCTTTGCTATGTTAGTTCTTATAATTAGTGGAGATAGTTACTCATAGATACTTTTTAAAAAAATACACCTGAATGATGCAAATCATTTGCCTCTGATAGAGTTGGCAGAGTGAAATCTGCAGAGGGCTGCTATCCTTTTAATAATAATATAGAAGAGGGGATTTCAGCAGGTGTTGAATGTTGTCTAGGACTTTGTCACAAGAGCCTAAGTACTGCCACAATTGTTCTTTTTAAAGAGAATGGAAGGTTTGAGCAGGTTTGGAGATTTTATTACCACACTTCTCTTCAATGGCACAACAGGAGCTTTTTGTTTCCACACCATGCTCTCGCTTGTGCATTCCCCCTTAGCACTGCCTTTTTGTCCTTGGCCCTACCCAGCATACTTTTAGGGTTTTTTTTTAATTTGTAATGCAATTCCAGAATTATGGGAATGTGGTTTAGTAAAAAGAAGAAGAAGAAGAAGAAGAAGAAGAAGAAGAAGAAGAAAGGTGAAGGGGGAGAAAACAAGCTGCTTGCAAATAGCTAGGGAGCAGGAGAATGGAGGAGACTGATGCCACGTGACTGTCCAATTTCAGGACTAGCGTGGACTGTCACTTATCACACCTGTGAAGTAATGAGGTGGTAGCATGATTGGCCACATATTGGCAGGCTTTCCCCACCAATGAAAAAATTAACTCTAACAATGACAACATGGCATAGTGGTTTGAATGTTGGACTGTGATTCTGGAGACTAGGGTTCAATTCCCTAACTGGCCTTGAAACCCACTGGCTGACCTTGGGCAAGTCGCATGCTCTCAGCCTCAGGGGAAAGCAATGGCAAACCTCCTCTGAACAAATCTTGCTAAGAAAATCCCATGATAGGTTCGGCTTAGGGTCCATAAGTCAGAAACAACTTATAATAATAATAATAGATTTTATTTTTATCCCGCTTTTCCGCGATGATCAAAGCGGCATACAGATTAAAATTTCAACATAAAAATACATACATATCAATAAAAACAATGTAAAAATATCATATTAAAAAAACTATTACACAGCCAGCTTGGTTGAATTAATCCAAAAACATTGCGAAAATAGTTACACAATAGGGGGAGAGGGCATAATATCACATCTCATGGGAGGAAAGCTTGGTGAAAGAAAAAGGTCTTAAGGTTCTTATACTTATAGTACTTATAAGTTCTTTAAAGTAATGGAGATAGGGTCTGGACAGATGGCCCCTAAGTGGCAACTCTATGCCTCCCCTTTCCTCACCAGATTGGGGCCATGGCAACTGATCTGGCCTTTCCCTGGCGTTAAAAGGGATGGTAAAATGCCACTCCTTTTTGTGCTGGGAAAAGGTGCCTTTGCCATCGCAGCAGCACTTTCTGGCCTCCTTTTGGAGTTGCGTCATCTGGATGCAGCATCAAAGGAGTGCTGTGACACCACCCATTTTGCTGTTGTGTGCACGGCATCATGGCGGCATCGGGGCAGCATCAGGCCATGCATTGTGTGGGTGCCATGCCCCGACTCTGCCCCAAAGCTGGCGTATAACAACAGTCTATTCGGCAGGATAGTTACTTATGAGCTTTATCGCATGGGGGTTAAACCGCTCCCCAGCACGTTCTAACGGGGGCGAGCGTGGGCACGCACGGAACACGATGGGCACCGGATGGGGCCCAGAACGCGACTTTATTGCACGGGGGGGCCGCCGCAGCCACCGCACGTTCCCATCGCATCCCAATTCGGTTCCAGAGGGCGCCATTTCTGTGGTGCAGTAGGTTAAATGATGGTACTCCAACCACAACATTCTAAGTTAGATTTTGGAGGCGGGCTCAAAGGTCCAGTCAGCTTTCCATCATTTCGTAGATTGATAAAATGAGTACCCATCTTGTTGGGGGCAATTGGATTACAGATTGTAAACCATTTAGGGGGTGCTAGTTTACTGATAAGCGGTATAGAAATGTAGTTGCTATAAGTACTACGTTATAAATCAACCTGCACTAGAGACAGAGCAAGTGGTAGACATAAGGCTTTCCTGCCAAGTCTTGATGCTTAGGGTGTCCTTGTGCCTGTGCCTACAGGTTACATCCACATTGTATAAATAATTCAGGTTGACACCACTTTAACTGCCATGGTTGAATGCTATGGAATTCTGGGAATTGTAGTTTGTTGTGGTAGCAACAGAGAAGGCTAAATATCTCAATAAAATTATAATTCCCAGAATTCCATAGCATGGAGCCATGGCCATTAAAGTGATATCACACTGGATTATTTCTTCAGTGTGGATGCAGCCCCCATGAATTTCATAGGGTTTTCTTTGGCAAGGAATACCCAGAGGTGGGTTTGCCACTTCCTTCCTCTGAAATATAGCCAATAGCACCTGGTATTTGTAAGCAATCTCCTATCCAAGTACTAACCAGGGCTGTCCCTGCTTAACCTCCAAGATCAGATGGGATCTGATGCCTTTAGGGTATTTGGGCAGGGACATGCTGAGGATACACTCACAATATTATGCACCTCAGCTGTGATACAATCATAAAAGTCTTCTCACACTGCTTGTCCCCAATGTGAAAAGCAGTTGAGGCTCCTGGCCAGATTTCTCTCTTCCTGTATCTCAGCTGCTGCTTCCTGGGCTTAAGCCAAGACACAGACCAATGGAGTGAGCAGCCGAGGTAAATGCAGGCTGGCAGAAATCTGGCAGAGCTCCTGTTGTTATAATGCACACAGTTGGTGGTAGGTCACCGAAAAGAGCTTCGCCCAGGCCAAAGATGGTCTAGCAGTGAGTCAGTAGAAAGTGCCAAAGTTCCCAGCCCTTCATCCCTTGCTCTGTGCAAAATATAACCCCTGCTTAATTTTTTTTAAAGAGTAGCATCCAACTGGCAACCTGCATTATCATCAGACTGCAATGAAAGAGGAATCAGATTAACTGCTAACCAAGCAGCTTGAGAGACAGAATAAGAGGCTAGATCACATGAAGGATATTATAAACATGTACTTACAATATAAATTCATGGAATTAGCCTGTTCTGTCAGAAAACTTTGGTGCCTCACCAAACTACAAATCCCAGGATTCTGTAGGATAGAGTCATGGCAGTTAAAGTGATATCAAACTGCTTTAATTCTGCAGTGTAGCTACACTGCACAATGGGATGGAGCAGTGTGGACCATTCCTTAGATGCTTAATTTCTTAGCAAGGTGATCCCTATGGTGAGTTACAGACTGCCCAAAACAGGCAGTCTGCTGCTGCCACCGGTTGCTGCATCCGGGAACCACAGCAACCAAACTGCGCGGTTCCCGGGCACAGCCAGAAAGAATCGCCAAAATGGCACTTCTTTCTGGGCCCCAGAAGTGGTGCCGCGAGGCGCTAGTTGTGCACTCAAGGCGTCACTTCCGCCGCATGACATCCAGACGCTATGCATCCGTGACGTCAAAATGGCGCCCCCCGTGTGGACGGGCGCCACCATTTTGTACGGACTCGGTCCGTACTAGGGTTGAGGGGTGTCAGGAAGTGACGTCCCTTCTCAACCCTAACACGCCCCTTTGGCAAGTCTGTAAAGCGCCTATATTTCACATTCTGTGTCTTGACTTTCATTCTTACATTAGCCAATGGACAAAACAGACATTTACTATTTTATTTGTGGCTTGGAGGGCAGTTATAGGAGGAAGGTAGAATTTTGCATATTTCATTTTTGCATGCAAGATCAAAAACAAAACAAAATAAAAACTTTTCTCCCCACCCGACAAGATTGTGACAGTTTTTCTGCATTTTTTATGGGCTTGGGAGAGGGATTTTTCAGTGATCCTTCGCATTTTGGAAACAGCTTTACAAAACATAACAAATACTTTTTTCATTAAAAATAGGGTTTTTAGTGCTTTGTGCAAAAGCCTATTTGCAAACTTTTAACCAAAAGTCTCAATATGCAAGATAAAATAAAATTTAATTTTAAAAAATGGCAATTTTTTCTGATGGGAAATTCTTTTGAGATGTCAAGACATCTTTTCTTATGAGGAAGGGAAAATTTTCATCCCCAAATTCTTTACATCCCTAAATTATAATCTAGTTGTATTATGATCTCTTGTTGTGTGCCCTAAAGTCAATGCCAAAGATGACCATATCATTGGATTTTCATGGCAAGATTTGTTTAGAGCATGCTTGCCTTTGCCATTTTCTGAGGCTGAGAGAATGTAACTTGCCCATGATCACCCAGTGAGTTTCCATGGCTGAGTAGGGGTTCGAACGCTGGTCCTCAAAGTCATACTCCAATGCTCAAACCACTACACCACACTGGTGATCTGTGAAGGACATTAATATTGTGAGAAGATGGTATTGTTTGATGGTGGGAAGAGAGTGGAAAAATACAAGTGATAATAGTTCATCTCCGATGAACAAAAAAGGCTTTCTGTGAGTGCCATCACAGAGCTTGCTCTGGTACCATAATTTGTTTTTATATTAATTTCAGGTGTTAGCAAACTAAAATCAGCTTGCATTTTCAAGCAAGACTC
This sequence comes from Sceloporus undulatus, assembly GCF_019175285.1. NCBI lineage: Eukaryota > Metazoa > Chordata > Lepidosauria > Squamata > Phrynosomatidae > Sceloporus > Sceloporus undulatus. The sequence continues at coordinate 306,175,341 of NC_056523.1, read as the reverse complement.
TCCACCTTTGGGTTTTAACTGTGCATGGCTGAAGCCCAGCCCAGGCATACTGCCAGGTCAGAGGTACAGCTGCTTTGGCCCAATTAAATACCCAGAAATGCCCAGAGTGTGAATAAACCCTTTCCATGACTGGCCCAGCTAAAGCAGTAGTCGCCCCAAAAGAAATAAAAATATAATCTAGAGCCCATTAGTGATTTTATTATTGCAAACTCTTTAATGTATGTAGAAGTTTTTAAATGGACAATTTTGAGAGTAGGCTAAAAAGCAGAAGTCAGCCAATAAATAAATGGAATAGGAGTTTATTTTAACACCAAACTGAATTGAGTGACTGTACAGGGAATTTTTATATAAGTTGTTGTTGTGTGCCTTCAAAGTCATTCTGACAGGGTGACTTTGAGGCGAACCTATCACAAGGTTTTCTGGGGCTGAGAGTGTGTGACTCGCCCAAGCTCACTCAGTGGGATTTCACGGCCAAATGAGGACCCTGAACTCAGGGTCGTAGTCCAGTACTCAAACCACTACATCACACTTGCTCCTCAATTTTGGTGTATCTGTCCTAATACTGTATGTCATAAGGAATGATCTGGTATTCAAGCAGTATAGTAGAGTGAGTATGGATAAAACAATACATTGGCTTAAATCCAACTCTTATTACTGTCCAGAGTAGACCTGTTGAATCAGTTCGATGTATTCATGTGTTGTTAACTCACTTTTGAAGAGTGGATTCAGTGTATCTCTAACCAACAGGAATAAACCATTGTCTTGGCAGATATGTGTTCCAGAAACCCTTATCTAATAAGATTGTGAATCAGGACAGTTTATAGGAGAGGATCAGTGAGAAGTAGGGGAAAAGACACTTATCCCCTTCTGTAGCCCCAGTTTTTCCCTGCAAATGCCTCTGAAAGCTGTACATAAACCTAATATTAGAGCCCAGTTTGGAGAGTGGAACCATGACTTAACAAACTCTAGGGCTCAGTTGTTGGAGAGATTGGTGGGCAGGAGAGAGTAAAAGGTTTCTGTGCACTTCTGATGACTCTTGTTTTGCAGATTTTCATTTACCCTGCATTAGCCCTGTAAAGATAACAGGATTAGTCAACTTTTGTTTTGTTTCTCTCATATTCTCCTTGTTTCCATGTAATAATAAACCATACTTTAAAACATCCCTTTTGGCTTTAAAGGTATGCAGGGATTATGTGCATCATTCATAGCACTAATTTTTCATATACAGTATGCTTATTGTTTTTGTAAAACTGAACTTTTATTGAGCAGCCTGGAGTATGTTTGTCCTTGTTTTAGGCTATTCTTTAAAAATATTTTGAGCTGGTGATGTGAAACATGAGTGAAATTCATGCAGCCTGTTATATACATAATCCATGATCCCAAACAAAGCTTTAGGAGATTATCACACACAACTTTTAAACTGCAATTAAAGTTGTAAAATAGTGCCTTTAGCAATACTTATCACATAGTGTTGCCTACAACCCATAGCTGCTGCATCTCCCAAGTGTGTTTAGTGCATTCCTTTTGACTGATAGGGTAAGCTGATCAATAAGATCCCAATTGCACTGCAGTCCCATTAGTCCTCATGTGAAAAACATCACTGCCATGGCAGTCATGTGCTGTCATAGTCTCCTCTTTCCCCCCCAGACTTTCCTCCACCTCACTTATTACCAAGCAGGATGACTTCTGTTATTTTTTTTTCCTATTTCTTTTCCAGAATTGTGTTAGAAAATAAAAATTAAACCAAAAGGCATGCTGGTTAGGGCACAGGGCATGTAGGCAGGTTTAAGGGGGAGTGCAAAAAAGAGTGCAGTGGTAGAAACAACCCCAGTTACGCTATTATGAAGATGTGTGATAATGGCTGCTCTCAGGCCGATAAGTTTAATTAGCACAACTGTGGTGAGAACAGGACTCATGTCATAATGTAATGTCCTTAAATCTCTCATTTACCCCTATACCTTCCTCCTCTTATATGACTAGGAGAAAGATGTCATAGTTGTTATTTTCACTTTTATGGAATCTTGACTTCTTGTTATAATTACACCAGAAGTCATAGTTTAATTAAATCAAACTATGGTTAGTTAAATAAGCTCAAGTTGGCTTCTTGAGAAATTGATTATAGATTATTAATATTTTTAAAGGCATAATCTCTGCTTTGTACTTAACAATAAGCCAATATTTTGTAAAAGTGAAACTAGGCACAAAATAAATCCTACTCTTGGCTGCTTGAGTGAGAGAGAGCATGTGATCTGAGGCTATGCTTGGTTCATATATGGTTCGATGTTATATATACAAAACTAACTAATACGGTGGTTCTAAAATGGTCTGGTGGGACCTTGAGGGGAGACAAGAGTTAGAGGCCTTGATCCCTCCTCCTCCTGTTCTTCCCAAACTTTTCAATGTGTAAAATGTACACATGCATTGATTTACATATTGAATTTACTTAAATAAAACTTTTCTAATTTGAACAGTGTTATAAAATCTTGATAAATGAATATACATGAAGGTGAGAATGAAAATAAAGACACTAAATAAACAAAATATTTTTTATTAATATACTATGTTGAATGAGGGGTGCACAACAGCCACATGTATATGTAAATAGGGTTCCCGAGGGTAAGAGGATTGAGTACCACTGCAGTAATACATGAAATTCCACCTTGACAAAACTAGCCAGTATGGGAACTTCTGCGCTGACTGATAAGTTGTGCCCTTTATGAAATCAGTAGGTCAAGCATAATTGAACTGTGCTACTCCTTCTCTGTTTTCTTCTACAATAAAAGAAGTCACTCAAAGCCTTTCTCCAAGAGAAATGAAAACTGTTAAGCCTGTGGCTAACCATGCACTTAATACTCTATCATATTTAATTCCCTAGTTTAATTGTAGATATCTTAACATGGGTAATAACACCTATGAAACTTCAGGACTCCATTTTGGTGTAAAGGCAATGCTATAATCGAGTGGTGGTTTCTTATTTACCTGATCTAACATCTTCTTGTTTCCTTTACTGAAAAGCAATCTTGGGGAGTTCAGCTGAGATTTAGAAGAAGGGAGGCCTTCTATTTCTGATATTTTTCCATTCAAAATTGCAAACTTCAAAGCTAATTTTCCACCCAAGGGGGGATGAAAAGTGGGTTTAGGAGTATGATTTTGAATGTACACATGGCATAGGGTTGCCATAAGCCGGCTGGAGGCGGGACAATCCCGGGTTTTGACCACTAGGGGGCGTCCCTGCACGGTTTCCTCCTTGTCCCGGGTGGAGGAGGTTGCCTTTGCTGGCCCTTGCAGAGCCTCGCACAGGGCTAATGAGGAGGACTTCCTCCTCCTGAGTCTGGGGCTGAACAGCCCGCCCCTTCTCCAGGCCTGAGCCTGTGAGGGCTGGCAGGGGGCGGGGCTGTTCCAGCCCCAGTCTGCCCCCATTGGCCAGCCAGACTCAGGAGGAGGAGCTCCTCCTCTGTTGGGCTGGGCTGCAGCCAGAGGGGAAAGGAAAGGGCCATTTCCTTTGCCCCTTTTTGGTGCCAGGGAGGAGAGGAGGATAACGACGAATGAAGGAGGATGACTAGAGACCAGGCAGTACTAGTATGCTATCTTTTTAACTATTTTTTGTTAAAACTGCATTTAAATCCATTTTAAGCTATTGTAATTTTCTATAAACTGCATTTTTAAACGTCCCATTTTTTAAGCTCTTATTTTTTAAACCTGCATTTTTACAAGTTCCATTTTTACGCCTGTATATTTTTTAAACTGATTTTTAAATCCATTTTTAACTTTATTTTTTAAACTCATTTTTAATGCATTTTTTAAGCTTTACTGTATTTTTAAATAACCTGCATTTTTAAAAGTCCATTTTTAAGCTGTTATTTCTAAAAACTGCATTTTTTAAATGCATTTTTAGCTTATTTTTAAATGCATTTTTAATGCCTTTTTAAATTATTTTTAAACTGCATTTTTAAAGTGCATTTTTAAGCTGTATTTTTATAAATGCATTTTTAAAGTCCATTTTTAATACGCTGTCTTTTTTAAAACTTCGCATTTAATTTTTTAACAGTGCATTTTTAACGCTGTATTTTTTAAAACTGCACTTTTTTTAACGTCATTTTTAAGCTGTTATTTTTAAATACTGCATTTTTAAAGTCCACTTTTTAAGCTGTATTTTTTAAAAACTGCACTTTTAAACTCATTTTTTTTAAGCTGTATTTTTAATACACTGCATTTTTAAAGTCCATTTTTAAAGCTGTATTTTTTAACACTGCACTTTTTATTTTTAAAGTACTTTTTAAGCTTTATTTTTTAAAACTGCATTTAAAGTCATTTTTTACAGCTTATGTTTTAAACTCATTTTTAAATTCCATTTTTAACTTATTTTTTTAAAACGACATTTAAACCTTTTTAACCTATGTTTAAAACTGCATTTTTAACTCCATTTTAAGCTGTATTTTTTAACACTGCATTTTTAAAGTCCATTTTTAAGCTGTATTTTTAAACTCATTTTTAAATCCATTTTAAGCTTTATTTTTCTCAAACTGATTTTTTTTTAAACGTCAATTTTTAAGCTGTACTTTTTTAAAACTGCATTTTAAAGTCCATTTTTTAAGCTGTATTTTTTAAACTGCATCCTTTTTAAAGTCCATTTTTAAGCTGTATTTTTTACAACTGCAATTTTTTAAATGCCATTTTTTTTAAAGCTGTCATTTTTTAAAACTGCCATTTTTAAAGTCCATTTTTAACGCTGTATTTTTTCAAACTGCATTTTTATAAGTATCATTTTTAAGCTTTATTTTTAAAACTGCATTTTTAAAATCCATTTTTAAGCTTATATTTTTTAACACTGCATTTTTAAAGTCCATTTTTCAAGCTTATTTTTTTAAACTGCCTTTTTAACGTCTCATTCTTCTAAGCTTTGTATTTTTTAAACTGCCATTTTTTTAAAGTCCATTTTTAAGCTGTCATTTTTTAAACTGCATTTTTAAAAGTCCAATTTTGTATTTTTAAACTGCATTTTTAAAGTCCATTTTTAAGCTGTATTTTTTAAACTGCATTTTTTAAAGTGCATTTTTAAGCTGTATTTTTTAAACTGCATTTTTAAAGTCCATTTTTAAGCTGTATTTTTTAAACTGCATTTTTAAAGTCCATTTTTAAGCTGTATTTTTTAAACTGCATTTTTAAAGTCCATTTTTAAGCTGTATTTTTTAAACAGTATTTTTAAAGTGCATTTTAAAGTGCCTTTTCTGTGTATTTTTGATGCTTTTAATGCTAACAATTCTCCCTTGCTTCGACAATGATAGTGTGGGGTGATGATGTGATATGAGTCAGCTTCTGAAGTTGAGAGAGTGTCACCTTCCAAAGTGTGGTTTTGGTGTATTTTTTGTGCTTTTAATGCTAACAAGTCTCCCTTGTTGTGACAATGATGGTGGTGATGATGATGATGATGATGGTGATATTGATATCAGCAAGCCTCTCAGGCATGGCCAATGTTAGCTGCTCTGATTTTTACAAACTCATGTGCAGTGAAAAAAAATCAAAGTCCCTTGACTAAGTACACACTTCTGAGACGTAGAGTTGGTGCAAGAAACCTGAAACGGCAAATCCACTTCTTGTGAAACCACTTTGACATGTTCAATATGCATAGCCATGTTAAACCATGCTAAGTGTTACACTCAAGGGGTTTGATTATGGAATAAGCCTCTGAAATATGCAAGAGGCCATGTTAAGTAAAGCCGCGTGAAGTGCCCAAATGTGCTGTTATGTGTGTTTTGGAATGGAGGGGGGTGGTTTGGGCAGAAAAGGAAGTCCATTTTTGCCATCTGTCTAGGATTAATGCCCAAATGTCCTCCATTTTGATCATGCCTAAGAAACATGCATTTATATTAACATTTTTAAAAAAGCATCAATTTTTTTGCATGTCCTCCATTTTAATAAAATGTGTCCTACATTTGAAATCGTTGTCCTACATTTGTCCTACATTTGTCCCAGTTTGGAGGTCCTGACTTATGGCAACCCTAACATGGCAGGAAGGGGAAAATGTACGGCTCTTTCACACACAAACACAAACCCAGCCAGCCATCTTCTCTCTTAATTCACAGCCTCCATGGCTGCTTTCCACTAAAAAGAAAAACTGGGGGGAAAACAAACAAGTGTATGTAAAATGTAGTTTGGCCATAGATAAAGTTGCCATCCCACCCATCCCAGTACAGCATCTCTTAGTAAAGGAGAAACTATCAGGCATTCTGCAGAAGGATAATCACGACACAAGGTGAACAAAGCATCTGGCTGGCTGGCTTTCAGTCTGCTCAAAAAAGAACCCTTCCTATTTATAATGCATGAATGTTGGTGCCACAGTTCTTTA
>NC_056523.1:306159197-306168985 GCF_019175285.1 Sceloporus undulatus | reverse complement strand
TGAAGGAAGAGGCCCCTCCCTCCTCAACTGTCATCTCGGCCTCAGAGGGAGCGATCAGGCGGACCCAGCAACATCAGGGACTGCCTGAAGGAAGAGGCCCCTCCCTCCTCAACTGTCATCTCGGCCTCAGAGGGAGCGATCAGGCAGACCCAGCAACATCAGGGACTGCCTGAAAGACGAGACTTCTCCCTCCTTTAATTTTCACCTTGTATTTGTATTGTATTCAATTTTTACTGTACACCGCTATGATCATTGCGGAATAGCGGTCTATAAATAAAATGTATTATTATTATTATTATTATTATTATTATTATTTATAACAGCATAATGCTTGGAGGCATCCCATAGAATCTACACCTTAGGTTATCATTCAGTGCCTAAAAATAACAGTCTGATCAACTTTCTACTCATCTCTATTGTATATCCACTATACACCCCTTTTTTTACATTGACTCTTATATCTCAAGGGACCTAAATCCCCTAAAGGCAAGATCAAAGCCCATCTGATCTTGGAAACTAAGTAGGATCTCCTCCAGTTAGTACTTGGATGGGAGGCCACCAATGAATGCCAGGTGATGTGGCCAATATTTCAGAGAAGGGAAGTGGCAAACCAACTCATGAGTATTCCTTACCTAAGAAAATCTGATGAAATTCAGGGGGGGCAACAACAATGACAGCTGCCTGGAAGGCACACACACTCAGTTCACCAATTTAAAAAAAAATGCTTACAATTATATCTCCTTAGAAATACCTTGCACTACAATTCTCTGCTTGTCTGCTCAGGAGAAGCTTTTTTTCAAGTCACTTCTGGGTTTTTAAAAGGCCCTTCCTGGATTTAAAATTGCTGGGGGGGGGGGAGAGCACAAAGCATGCCAAAATAGCCCCATACCTCCCAGAGGGCATTTGGGACAAAAAAACCTAGATTTTTGACTCGTAGTAGGCCCTGCTGCACTTTGCCCACCTCTTCCCTTGACAAACAGCTACCAATCACTTAGTGAATTGAATAGATTTTAATAATAATAATAATAATAATAATAATAATAAATAAAATAAAATCTTTATTTCTAGCCCGCCTTTCCAAAGATCAAGGCGGGTTACAATAAATGGATTATACAATTACACATTGCAAAATCCGATAAAAACAACAATCCGCATACATTAAAAATTACAAAAACAATTCCAGGCTAGCACAAATAGTGCAATAGTGAGGGGAGGGATGGGACTACGTCAGGGGCATTAGGGGAATGCCTGTTGGAAAAGGTATGTTTTTAGCCCCTTTTTAAATTGGTCAAGGGAGGTGGCCGAACGGAGCTCGCTGGGGAGCGAGTTCCAGAGCTTAGGGTCCGAGGTGGTAAAGGCCCTCTGTGTAGTGATGGAATATCTTGCTTCTGGAACTTCAGTTACAGATCCTGTGGCTCCAACATCTACCCAGATTAATTTTCCAACCCCCCCCAAACTTTTCTTTCTCCATTCCCCCATGTTTTGCCTAATGAAAAGTCCTGAAGCACTCCCATACCCACATTTTAATGATATATTTATTGTCTAATAATGAGATTGCCCAATCTTCCTTCTGGCTCTCAGTCAATTCTCAGTTGTCTCATGCCACAACAATCTCCATGTTCACCCCACTCCAGTTCTCAGTCAATTCCCTTTCAAATCCACGCTTTGCCAATTTCTCCTCACTTCTTTGGAACTCCTATTTCTACTTACCACACTGATCATCTGTTACACAAACCATGCATTACGTCATACAGGCTTCCTTTTCCTTCCGACATTTAGAGAGCCAAAGATGCCGAACATGGAAGGGGTATGTTTGTGAAGGGATCCAGTAGCATCTTTGAGACTTAGGAAATTACTCCACACAGCCTTTCAACTATGATTACAGTTAGAGAAAAGAGCCCTTGGCAATGCTTATCTAATAATGGTGCCTCCAGTCTGTTGCAGCGGTGTCTCCGAAGTGTGAGTAGGGTGTCCCTTTTCCAATGATGGGGGAAGCTTGTCAATAAGCTCACTATTGCACTAGTCCTCAAAGGCAAAACCTCACTGCAGGAGCAATTTCAACACTGATGTCATCTAACAGGTGTGGGGAATGCAGCCCATACCAGGTGAAACTCCAACAGGAAAGGTGACACCCAGGTGGGGATCTCCCCCAGTGCAGTGGAGGGGGAAGTGTGCTCCTTGTGATCTCACCGTTGCTAGTTTCCCGCCTTGGAAGGGATCTGAGATATTGATGAGGGTTGAGGGTTGAGTGCCTCCTCACTCATGGCTTTGTTTCCAGCTCAGCTTTCTACTTGGGAAGGGAGCTGGGCCAGTGATGAAGCCACGAGGGGCAAACAGTGGGATTGGGATGAGCCAGGCTTTTCAAAAACAGTTACCAGTAAATAACATTAGCAATACTCCAGAATTGGATTTAAACGTAAAAAAACAAAAGGTATACTGGGTCTGGATAGGGTATAGAACAGGGAGGCAAGTTTAAGGGGGAATGTGGAAGAGAACCCAGTGGCAGAAGCAGTCTGGGGCTGCATCCACACTGCAGAAATAATACAGTTTGACCCTAGCTTAACTGCCATGGCTCAGTGCTATAGTATTGTGGGAACTGTAGTTTTATGAGACATTTAGCCTTCTCTGTCAGAGAGCTCTGATGCCACAATAAAATACAATTCCCAGAATTCTACAGGACAGAGCCATAGCAAAGTGGTTTCTTTCTGGAGTCTGTATGAAGCTCCAGTCATGCGATTGCAAAGACATGAGGTAATGAATGCTTTTAGACTGATATGTTTCCATTTTTATTAACTAATGCAATAGCAGCGAAAACAGGGCTTGTATGGTAGTATCCTTAATGGTTTATTTCAGAATGAACTGTGGTTATCAGTCCATTTCTTCAGATGCACTGAAGACACTTAACAGTTCATGTAAGAGTGCAACTGGATCAGGCAATACACGTCATTCACTTGTTCTGTGTTAACAGTTTAAGGAGCCTTTCTCTTGGTTAGTATCACCAGGCTTCATTCACAGGGCTTTCAGGCAGGTCTAAACAAATGTGAGCCCTTGTAATATAACTTTGTGGGGTTTGCTGGTTGCTGTTGCCTCCAAATTTAAATTTTGTCGTGATTTCTTGGATCTGAACTAGGACTCTTCAGGGCTTTTTAAAATTGGGATATGGTTTGCTGAGGTGGAGGACACATTTTCTTCTCTCTGGATTATTTTTAAAGTGCCACTTCACTGATGCACTATAGCTCTATGAAACTTAAAAAAAAAAACAAGAAGGAGAAGAGAAACGGATATAGTGTTCCAATATGTTTCTGAATTAAAAACAAACCTATTTGTTTTTAATGGGATGGGAATAAATATTGCAGGTGGTGCCAAGAATTACCAGAAAATAGTATTGGGCAACAGAAACATCAATTGAATATTTTATTTTAAAAAAACCCTGAAAATTATAGCAACGTACAGTGGGACCTCCCCATCCAAGTGCTAGCCATTTGTGGATTTGAGCATCCGTGGACAGCAAGCCCCGTTGTCCCCAGTAGTGGTGCGTGCGCATGGCTGTGCGAATGTTGTGCTACCACAACAGGACTTAAGGGCCCACTTTTTTGTACAGTATCTGTAAGGGGGCTCCGGAACAAATACAAAGGTCTGACTGTATATCTGAATGGGCCAATATCTATCTTCTTGTTGCACTGCTTCTTACTGTAGAAATCAGGCATTATGGAGGTTCCTAATGGGGACCCAGAGGCTCCAAACATGATAAAAACACCCTTCACCACCACCACCCAAGATAATTTTGGGGAATTTCACAGTAAACATGAAAAAGAAACTTTGTTTTTTCACCCATGGCCTGGGGGAGGGCCCACATGTGTGCTGAATTTTGCCCACTCCTGGTTTAAAGAATAGCTGGCAGCAGTGGCCATGCAGGCTGGAAGATATGGGGAGTTGTAATCCAAAAAAATTAAGTTTTTCCAGCTCTGGTCAGGAGTTGTATAGATAAAGTCCTGAATACTTTGATTTTGAGTGCAAAACTATTTTGTATGTCTCTTTTTAAAAAAGCAAACAAACTATGGGCTTCCAAAAAGAATTACAGTGGGACCCTTGTTATACGCTGGGGTTTGGTTCCAAAATCCCCTGTGTATAACAAAATCCATGTATGCTCAAGTCCCATTAAATATAATGACATAGCAAAATGGTGTCCCTTATAAAAATGGAAAATCAAGGTTTGATATCTGAAATTTATAAATTTTTTAAACATTTTCAATCCACGTATGCTTGAATCCATGTATTAAAAATTCATGTATAAGAAGGGCTGACTGTATTTTATTACTGGCAGTTGCCCATTTGCCATTGGTTAAACAAGTTGGCCTCTTCTGTCAACTATGGAAGAGGACTTGCTGTGAGGCCTAATTCCTTTTTGCATCTTTGTCGGGTTTGCGGAGAGATTTAATTCCTTCCAGCTTGTGAGTAGTTCTGTGTATTGTTTCCACAGGGCCTGCAAAGCCAGGACTGTTGTGTGGAAATCTGTGCACCTTTCATTTTATAAGGACAGAAATGACACACTTTTCTTTTTTGCTCTTAGAGATCTTGCCATGAGTTAGCTTAAGAGAAATGCATAAATATATTGCAAGGGTAGCTGAAAAGGCTCTTCCCTAGAAAAATCAGAATCAAAATGGGAAATAGAAACAGTTTCCAGAGGTGTTTTGTTGTGTGTCTTCATTTTATCGCTATCCACATGCAGTACGTACTCCAATGGGAGATCGCCAAGTAATAAAAAATGCTGTAGGCTATATTTCAGAATAAAGCAATGATAACCCACATCTGAATATTCTTTGCCTAAGGAAGCCTTGTGAAATTCACAGGGTTTTCATACACTGACACAAATTGTTTTAAATATGAGTGTTCTGTTCCATAATTGCCTTCCTCTTTGGATAATGGATAAGAATATATCACTTGTTCATAGATGATAGCATCATCTTTCACTCTACCAGCTATTTCCTGTTAGAAGTAAGAGCTTCTAAAATATAAGTTAAAAATTTAGTCTGTTAAACTTTACAAATATATATCCAGTCTTTAAGTTAAAAATGTTCTTTAAAAAAAAAAAAGCTCCCTCCCCAAAAAAAAAAAAAAATCAAGGGAATCCTTCCTGCCTCATTTAAAACCAAGACTACAAATAACAACGCTATTAAAATGACTTTCACATTAACAATAGATTTTACATAAGCATTAAAAAAAAAGATCCAAAAAATAAAATGGAGTAGAGATGAGCAGTTGGAGCATTGGACTACAGCTCTGGAGACCAGGGCCTGAATCCCAGCTCAGCAATGGACAAGGCACTTTCTCTTAGCCTCAAAGGATGTCAATGGCAAAAACCCTCTGAGGAAACTTGCCAAGAAAACCCTGTCATAGGGTTGCCTTGGGGTCACCATTAAGTTGGAAACAACTTGAAGGCACAGAACAAGAAATGTTACAGATGGGGGTGGAAATTGTGCATCCCTTCATGTTTGTTGAGCTGCAGTTCCCAGCATTCTTTATTGCTGGCTCTGCTGGTTAGGGCTTCTGAAACTTGAAGTCAAACAACATTCTATAAAAAGAAACCACATAGAAAGGAATCCATTAGACAGAGATTTAAACGCTCCATTCACTCACTCTTAAGTCTAACACAATCTTAAAGTAGATATCCTTCAACATTTCCCATATGAAAACTGGGACATGTATGGCAAAGCAATATCATAGTGTGGCTAAGATGGCAAAGGTTGTCAGTGAGGAAGAACAAACAAGCGAAGAGAAGCTGCAGCAGTTTGCTTTTCCCCAAGCATACTGGAAAGGCTAAGATTCTGTCCCCTCCTCTCCCTGATGCTGAGTTGAGTACAAATGACGTTTGCATTTGGAACACAACTTGAAGTAAGCTGAGGACAAAGGGGGGAACATGGAAAGAGGAGAGAGGAACAGGGACATTCAAAAAGCAGCTGAAAAAGTGGGACAACTGTGGGACAGATGAATGGCATGAAAGTATTAGTTTGTATGTCCACAGTAACTTAGTATATCATAAATTAAGAAAGAAATTGGTATTTATACCACACTGGCAAGCCAATCCCATCTTTCTTACCATTAGAATTCAGCCATGCAGCCAGGGCAGCATGCAGAACCTTGGCAGAAAGGGCAGAAGGTTGTGAGCGGTTTACTTCATCATTTTTCCAGTATTTTTAAATTGTTGTTGTTGTTGTTTTTGTTGTTGTTGAAATCTTCCATTGCATTGACTGCAATGGTATTAAATTAAGTACAGTACATCAGATCCAAGGCTGGTGAAGCTTTTGGCTTACTTGGAGTGAACTGTCTTGGGAACAAGGAGGCTTCGGGTCCTGCAGATCCATGTCATCCCATAAAATACTTCCCAAACACCCATCCTGTTCCCTCTGAATATCAAGAACTGCTGACAGGCCAGTGGCAGGAGTGGAGTTTTCTCCGTCCTTTCTAGCAGAGTCTTTAACACAGAATTCTGAGCACCCGCAGCAAACTACAGTTCTCAGGATTTTATTTTTATAACCACTGACATTTATACTGTTATAAAACCAATATATGTTCTTAAAGCCCTTCTTTGCCTTCAATAATTCATGGGTCAGCAGCCTCCAAGAGTAGAATTTACTGACTCTTCCAGTGTATATTGTACTGTAAAACTTTACAAGGCAATAACGTTTAGTATAATCTCCCTCCTTCAAAAATCTTTGGCTTAGCACCATTCAGGAAACTAGCAGACAGGTAAAAGAAGATTTATTTCTTAAGAGTATTTATGCTAGTGAGATTGATATTGTTGTTTACCTCTCTCTTTTTATTTATTTAAATAGTTGCAGAATCCAGAGGTATGGATCTTCGACTGTTGCTGTTTACATTGGCACTGGTGTCAGTGACTGATTCTTTTCCAACAAGCACAGATGTGGGTGAGTATTACAAATAAATGTTTTTGAGGTACTGATGTTAAAGTCTGTCTGATGTACTTAACCGGAGACATTTTGTTACTGCAGCATTTTTACCTGTTCCTGATACCCATACTCTATATCTGGCCAGAAGAGGCCAGTCTAGATGAGCACCCCAAGACTCATAGACATGACAGTTTTTTAAGCCATTTTGGTTGAATATGTAGTATGTATTTCAGAACACATCTTTCCCTATGTGAACTTGCCTGACATTGGGGATCATTATTAAGGAGTAATGGTTTAGGTTTCCTTAAACAGTGTGAATTTGAAGTCAATTACAGCAAGGAGCAGGGATTTCTGCCCCCTGTTTAGAAAAGCTTTAAGGTAGTAAGACCTGTGGGTCATTATCATGTTTATTCAGTGGTCTGTTTTATCTGCTTTGAGAGAATAGAAGACAGGATACTTGGAAACTAGTTTATTCTTGTTCTAATGATGTGGTTTTTATGGCTGGTTCTCTTTCTGGTTTTAATATAAGATACTTTGGGGAAAGATTTGATGGCAGTGCTCTGAAAGGAGTTTATCAAACAGGACGGGAGGCTCTCAATTTCGAAAGAGAAGACAGCGAGGTCAGTTGAAAATTCACACAATTATGTGATTACTTATCACATTTTAAATTTGCTTTAATGGCCTCCCCAAATGCGACCCAGATTCTGTGCAAAGTAAGCCATCACATCGGTGGGTTCTTAATTGCGAATTGGCACCCTTGCGCATGCTCAGTGAGACTCCAGATGACTGGAGCACAGCATATTTAGGCGAGTGAGAGATAGGAACCAAGGAACGCCACAATTTACCAAAGAGGTTGGAGGGGGGGCGGGAAGAATGGTTGAAAGAACATGCTCTGTTCACGTTAAAATGAGCATATATTCACTCTTCTCACGTTAAAACGTGAATATAATGGTTATCCAATAGCTCTGGGTCCATGCCTCTTAATTAGCAGGCAGCAGCCCCCCTTCAGCAAAGATGAAGGACAAGCGGAAGCAAAATTGAAGCGGAATTACAGCATGGCTTCATGGGAACCCCCTCCTTCCAGATTGCGGGGGGGAACCAGTACTAAAGGAGACGTGCACATCACACCAAACAACAGCACACTGAGTGCAAAGTTGCTTAGGAACAGGGTTTGTGACTTTGCTAGTGCACCAAATTTACTTAACTGGGGATTGACGCATGATTGAGTTCAGAGTGCATTTGGACTGCCAACGATCATGTGTGGTAACCTTTCACGCAATAATGTGAATACCCATGATTGCGTTCAGGATGACACTGGATTATACTTCCAATTTCAGTCGTGTGATATCGTCCAGAGTAACAGTTGCCTTCTCTTAGGTTGCATCTGCACTGGGGAAATAATCCAGTTTGACTCCACTTTAACTGTCCTGGCTCAGTGCTATGGAATTCTGGGAGCTGGAGTTTGTTGCTACCCCCAGCCTCCGATGGCTCCCTCCTTTGCTCCCATCACTCCCTCCAGCCTCATTCCCTTCATCCCTGTTATCTACATCTAAATCTACCCTTCCGAGCACCGAAAGCAAATGGGGCAAAATTGCAGAGCAGCATCATGTGACCTGTGGGACCTTGGAGGTTTGGGGGGGGGTCAAAGTTGCATTCCACACCAGACCAATTCGGAATGAAATCTAAGTGAGCTTAGAAGCAATTTTTGTGATTTCGCTTGTTACCGAATTCACCAAAATGAGGAGTCACTTTGGATTCACTGTGGATGCTCCTCAGAACAACCCCCCATAGAAAGCAATCACGTGTGATAATACGTCATGTTATCACATGAATTTGCATCGTTGGACCCACAGTAGCTTCAGATCAGAGCTGCAAAAACCTCCGTGTGATAAGGCTCAACATTTACATGCCACACACCACCATAACATCTTGAAGCTGGCTTCCAGTTATGGTGGGGAATGAAAAACTGGCTTTTTGCCAGCTGAAAAAGGAGCTGATCCAATCTGTCTTCAGAAGGGGCAGCTTCAAGCAGCCCCTTCTTGGCAGTCTGTTTCACCCCTAAATCTCTTCAAAGTGCCTCCTAAAATCATTTTAGCCCCCACCCCCAAGTAATAATAAAATAATGAGCAAGTATACTAAAGTTACCACTTTTTAAATTATGCAGGCATAATTTAAAACCCTTTTTTAAAAACCTCATAACAACCTTTTAAAAATGTATGCTGGTTTTATAATAATTTGGTATTCTAAATCCAAAAATGACCTCAGATTTGCTCCATTACATAGTTTTTTTCACAACTTTTTTCTGTGTTGTAATATATGACTTAATGAAATGATCCTGCACAGCAGTATCCTGCAAAAAGTAAGGAAGTGGTTACAATCTTCTAATAGACCTTTAGAACACTTTAATTTGCTGATATGAAACACAAAAGCACTAAAAGAAATTGCACTGGAACATCAGTGTCTGCACTTAATCAAAGCTGAGTAACAACTGATATCAAATTTGTGGGGGGGGGGACTGTGTGTAGTACATTTTTATTGTGTTTTTCGAATTCAGCACCCAAAATACATTAAAATAGCTTAAAAATTAAAAAAGGTTTTTCATTACAGGCTTGTAATATTTTCAAATAGACCACTGTTAACACTGTTGTCAACCTCCCCTCTTGCAGTAACATATTATAGATAATGGAACTTCTAAAATATTGCCTCCAGGCTTTAGTTTTTCTGGATGATGATGATTGTTGTTGTTGTTGTTGTTGTTGTTATTATTATTATTATTATATCCCACCTTTCTCCCAATACTGCATTTTTCTGGATGTGTTACAGAGATTGCCTCCAGGCTTTAGTTTTTAAAATATTGCCTCCAGGCTTTAGTTTTTCTGG
>NC_056523.1:306151663-306159187 GCF_019175285.1 Sceloporus undulatus | reverse complement strand
ATTATTATTATTATTATTATTATTATTATTATTATTATTATTATTATTATATCCCACCTTTCTCCCAAGGCTACATTTTTCTGGATGTGTTACAGAGAAGCAAAATCAATGCTTACTCCACCCCAACTCAATGTTCATTTGTCTTCTTACTTTTTCTAAAGAAGTATTGATCAGGAGCAGCATCTTGAAAAGGACTTGAGCAAAGTATCCACTCCCTTTAGACTTCATAGTGATGCCCACCTACCCCCAACAGGTTTTCCTGAAAGTGGAAGTAGAGGTCCCTCCTCCCATTTATATTTTAACTTGCAACCCAATAAACAGAGTAATTTGTAAGATGTTGTTTATGCCTATTTTTCAGAGGTGGAAAACCTGTGCAAAGGCTGTACCACTTCACACTGCATGGGAGGGAATGGTTACATGCAAAAGAGAATTTCCTATACAGAGAGAACTACTGAGCCAGTGGGTGTAATGGTTGAGGGACTCTGGGAGAACAAGGTTTGAATCCATAGTTAGCCATGGAAATCCACTGGGTGACCTTGGGCACGTCGTATTCTCTCAGCCTCAAAGGAATGGAAAACCTCATAATAAATTAGAATCAACTGAAAGATGCATGGACCCTTTGTATAGCTGGGCTTGCAGTCCACAGATTTGACAGCCTGTGGATCACCATGCCGATATTATTCAGTGGTGTCACATGCACGTGGATATGCTGACAAGTCAGTGTGCATGTTGCTGTTAATGAATAATATGGGGCATGACTGTCCATGTTTTTTGCCATCTGCCTAGGACCCTGGAACTGAACTCCTATGGATGGGAAGGGTCCACTGTACATAAGAACAACAACAGATTAAGGAAGCTAAAAGGGAATTGAGATTATGCTCTTCCTTGCATTTAAAGAATGGATAAAACCATGCCTGCCTGCCTGCCATGGTCCAATCAGTCCCCCTCCTCACTTGAGGAGCTCTATACATTGCCATTCATATGTTCTTAAAGAGGACTACATCTTCTTCTTACTCCTAAGTGGAGTAGTCCTACTGAACAAATGGTAACTTTCTTGGTCAACTGATATGTAAATTCCATTGATTTAGTAACCCACTCAAGCTGCCTTGAGTCCCAGTACTGGGGGAAAGGAAGTACACAAAGAAATAAAATAAATAAAATAACAAATGATCTTAATTCTTCTTTAGAATGCCTTTCCAAGGTAAAGAGACTGAAAAAATAGAGACTGTGTGGCCATCCAATGCTGTCGTGAAGAGATATTGGTCCGTTACAGACCGCCGCTTTGCAGCGGTCTGCCGGCGCTGCTGTTTGCTCCGCAAGGGAGCCACAGCAGCCAAACCGCGCGGCTCCCGCGCAGAGCAAAAAAGAAGCTCCAAAATGCTTCTTCTTGCGTTGCAGTTATGATGCCGCGAGGCGCCAATGGCGCCCTCGCGATGTCATAAGTGCCGCGCGACGTGCGGACGCTCAGCATCCACTACGTCAAAATGGCGGTGGCCGTGTGGAACGGCTGCCGCCATTTGTTACGGACAGCGTCCGTAACAGGAGTAGGGGCGTCTAGAAGAGACGCCCCTTTTTTAAACTGGGACGTCCTGGGGACGTCCCAAATGGCAGTATGTAACCCGCCTATATCTCAGGGAATGTGGCTCTCAGTCTGAAGAAAATAGGTTGTCCACACCTGCTGTAGCTGAATGCACATCAGCCAAATATAATATACTTTCCTGCACATAAGAAGACAATGGTTATTCTTACAAGAATATATTTTCAAACTCTTTCTAGTCATGAGGTTTTCATTTTCCCTGGCCCAGTGCCATTTGCTTGGATTTGATTTAATTTTATTTGGAGTTCAATCATTGCTTGTTTTGTTCCGGTTTATGTTGCTAATTTGGCTACCCTACTCAGTTTTTATTACATTACTTAGTTTTATTTTCAGCATCTGAAGCCTACTAGGGAAGTGGGAAGGGGAAAAAAGCAAGTAGAAAAAAGGCATCAATATTTCTAATAGTACAAGCCTTAGCTATCAATAAGTCTGGTGTTTGTGTTTCAAACATTTCCCCACAGAGTGAGTAAACAGCTTTACTTCACTCAGGAAAAACAGAAAAGCAAATACCTTCTGATTAAGCCTGTGTCCTCCCACTTTTACAGCTAATTTTAAAATGTCTCAATTTCTCTCTCCTTCTCCTACTTTTACCTTTTCTCCTCAGATTATTTCAGTTGCTGCAGATTGCGGACTTTATCACACTGGCTAGAATAGCAGAATTTTAACCGGATAAAAGTTTCTTTGGCCAATAATTGTCACACAGTGTTGTGTCAATCTTGCTGCTGCCTTGCATCCTAGTCATTACTGTAGTGTAACTTTTTATTGATAGGCAAAACTTGTCAATGGGCTCTCACTGCTATTCCATTACTGCCTTAATGTGGTGTCCCTTTCCATTGTAGTTCCCCTTCTCAGGCAGTCATGTTGTGCAAGTGGATGTGATTCCGCTTCTTTCCCTCTCCACCAGGAAGGCGGCCAATACTTTCCTGAAGCTGGCTTGTGTGCACCTGCGATTGGCAACTACAATCACCTGTTCACACAGCAGCCCTATGTTTTTGAGGGAGGGGAGGAATGGCAACACCTCCAAGAGGCGGTGTGGAAAACACATGACATGACCATGGATTGCTAAAGCACTATTGTGAGTAAAAGTACTATATGAAATGATATCAAACCAATATCTTCCATGCTTAATCTAGCATGATTGTGGTGGGGCAGCAGGCTGGTGTGATAAGTTGCTGAATTCAAAGTGCAAAAGTAGTTTTCATTTGATTAACTCAGCAGTAGGGAGAGGAGAGGATAGAATATTTCTGTTCCCAGTAGGCTGGGCAAACACAAACTGCTGCAACATCTCCTCACTTGTGTGTTCTTCCTTATTAACAATTTTTGCTGTCAGGATCACACTCTGATGTTTCTTGGTCACACATGTCCTACTTTTCATCTGGATAATGCTCAAGGGTACAGAATGGCCACTGGTCATGTTGGCTGTCATCCAAAAAAGTAACCTTTCACCTCTGCTATATACCCACCAGCACCTGGTATTTGCTGGTTGTCTCCCATCCAAGTGCTAACCAGGGCTGACCCTGCTTAGCTTCCTGTATCAGACGGAATCTTGTGACTGTAGGGCATTTAGGTTTCATACACACATCTACACATACACAAGTATATGGCAATTTGTATGCAAGTGTCTGTCCCCTTACCTCTTTGGGGGCTGGGGTGTAAGTGGCCATCCTGCTGATCCCAGAAAATACATGTGGCATTGAATGTAGGACTGATAATTGTCAGGGATGATGGGAGTTGTAGCTCTTCACCTCTGGCTCTAACTCACCACCTTGTTATGCACCGGCGCGGACCAGTTTTGGCCAGTGGTTAAAGCTTTGCTCTAAAGCAGCAGAGTTTCAGAGAATAGGCTGAAGACCCTGACAAACTCTCCAAGCCTTCTCACTCTTCTTCCACAGAAGTCTTCACACTTCTCCAAGATCCCGCTGGCTCTTGTATCTTCCTCAAGACACCAGACAACTCAGTAGTCTTATATAAAAGATCTACTTTATTCTACTATATACAATACTCCACAACTATCCAACAACTATCCAAACTACTCCATAACTACCCACAAAATACATTGGAAATCATAGCAATTATTATAGCCATAGTAAAACACCACCCACTTAGCCAGTTTCCACCCAGTGGGCGTGTACATCCATTTTGATTGGTTCTCATAGTTCAACCCATAATTAATGATTTCATCATTTCACCTTGTCCACTTAATGATTCTCAGGTGCTTTCAATTATACACTCTGCATTTCTGTCCTTGGCATTTAGGACTGCTAAATTACATTACCTTTTACACCTGTGTGGCTTCTTAATTGCTTTTGCTTAGTCATACTGACTCTTACATACATGTTTTATTTCCATCACTGTATATCCCATGTTGCATTTTCCTTAACATGACATAGCAAAACCAA
Organism: Sceloporus undulatus; assembly: GCF_019175285.1. Lineage (NCBI taxonomy): Eukaryota > Metazoa > Chordata > Lepidosauria > Squamata > Phrynosomatidae > Sceloporus > Sceloporus undulatus. The sequence goes on along the minus strand of NC_056523.1, from coordinate 306,155,191 downwards.
TAAGAGTTCTTCCTGTCCAGGATCCTCACTGCCTATACCTCTGGGGGCATTCATGTTTCTGGTTGACCCTTGCATGCTAAATAAATATGACATAGAGCCAAGTTATATGTTCAGAAAAAAAGTGCAATAGCAATTTCCCCCTAGGATCTGTATGTCATATATGTCTCTAAAATTTTTGTTTTTTGAGATCACTTGGAAGGATTTGGGGTCTTGTTATGGTTCCCCCCTCCAAAAAAGTAATTAATGTTTGTTCATATCTCGTTACTGATAAAGCAATTAGTATTGAATAACTGGGCTTAGAATTTTAAAAGACTAATATATTAACCTTTTAAAAATAATGTTCCAGCCTCTGCACAGAGTAATGGTGTATTTTGATTCTGATCCACAGCCATATGTATAGCATAGCGTTGTAGGTCTTAGTTTTTCTTGCAAACAACTTAGTTATATTATTTACAACAGGAGACGAGAAGCTGAAGGTGTAAAGAGTTTCTGAATGCTGCCTTCTCTTCAGTGCCCATTAAAAACCACAGCTGTGCTAACAGTAGCAAAGATTTCCAACAGTGCTTTGGCTCAGGCAAATTGAGAAGGTTGAGAAAACAGCCCCCCCCCTTTTTTTTTTTTTTTTTGGCAAGGACTGTTAAGCAATTGGAGGAGTACTGCTAATCCCTTCCTAAAACACATGAACAATGTAAGAATAGTTCAAATGCCCCAAACTAGATAGGCTGCAAAATATGTTCCTTTAAGTGCAATGTACTGGAACCAATTGGCTGTGTTCCTTTTCTTGGTTCTACATCTTAGAGGACCTCTCAATGGACTTGGCAGTTGAGAGGTGTTCCAGTTGCCTGGCAAACACAACCATACTTTTTTTTTTTAATGAAACAACATAAAAACAAAAACTCACACCATGTTGGTTTATAAATCAGACAGATAAAAGCACTCTTTTGAAGTAGGAACCTGCTAAATCCCATACTATTTGGTTGTTAGCACATTAACTCTCACTTCATAAGGCTCTCAACATTAAGAGGTGTCTGGGAAGAGCAAACCATCACCCCCGCTATTAGTCTCTCTGGCTCTCCAAATCCCTTAAATGTTGCTTGAGTTAATGAGATAGATATCCAGCATCTGCCATTATAGCTAGGTGTTTATACAACATTCAGATGGCAGGAGATCCTGTTAAGATCACTAGCACTAGACCTAGAACTAAAATTCAAGGCTCAGTTCAGTCAAGGTAGCCTTTCGTTGAGAAGCTGCTGCTGCTGCTTCTAGGAAATACAAGTTCCACCATCAGCATCAATCCCAGTCAATAGGTATCTATGGTATTTCCCATGGACTGCTGAAGATATCCCGGACTACACTTGTTCCAATACTCTTGAGGTTTAGCTTTTAGGACAAGCAGTGTCTTATGAGCAAGAGCTAGGAAATCAGATACTGGGCACCTGGAAGAGAAAAGGAGGAGTTCAGGGATCCCAGAACTGTTTTTAAGGTTGATGGGGGGGGGGCACTCAACAGCAATCAGTTTGTTATTAATTTTCCCTGCTTGAAGGTACTTGCAAAGGGAGGGCAAATTACATTTCCCATCTGTTATTATTCAAACATCAAAGACTCTTAAAAGCACAATGTGTATTAGACGTGCTCTCTATGGCCTGTTACAGACTGCCAAAATAAAGCTGCTTCGGGTCTCTTTGGAGGTATGCTACTTAAATGATGCATGCATCCTAAGAATCCGGAAGCTGCACCAAAGCTGCACTCCGGTGCTTAGGAATGGAGTGTGGCTTTGGCGCGACCTCCGGACTCTTAGGACCCATGCATCACTTAAATAGCATACCTCCAAAGAGACCCGAAGCAGCTTTATTTTGGCAGTCTGTAACAGGCCTATGTGTTCAGTTTAGCTTACTCTTGGGTAGGTATGCATAGCCTTCATTGCAGACAGCCTTTATTCTTACTGGGAAAGCACAATGATAATAGCAGTCTTAATATTTCTTAGATATTAAGAATCTCTTTATGCTTTAGTATGCTTCTGACTGATAATTTCTGAGGCGGCTCAACTATACAGGTGTTGGCCTGGATTTGCCATCAGCCTTCCCAACCTAGTTTGGTAAGCCTTGTCTACCCACTCAACCATTCCAAGATCCATGGAGGAGTCTAATTGTGACTATTAAAGGGAGAGAGACAGAGGCTGTCTCTGCTTTCTCTTTGTCTAGGCTGTATCAGTTTATCTAAATTGTAGACTAAACTGGTAGTTTAGGAGGGGAATGGCAGGAAAACAGAAGCTTGGGGATGAGTCCCAGTTTATGGAAGAATATGCAAATCAATTTAGGCATTTTCAAAACATTATCTCTTCACATTGGAAGAGGCTGAGTTCATCCTGTATACATCCTGTTTTGCTTTTATTCTGGAATTAAATTTGACCTGATTTCCTTGTAATAGTAGTAACTCATCATTTAGTGGTTTTCAAGAGTATGTGATTTAGGAAAACAAAGCTGGATTTGGATAAATCAGCTTCTACAAGGGAGGTGCTTTTTCACATAGCTGACTTGCATTTGTTGCAACAGTAATTGAACTGGTAGATCTATGGAGAAATGGTTTAGGTCCATTAAAAAAGTGGTAGAGCGCCTATGTTGCATGCCAAACCCTATAATTCATCTTTAACATCTCCAGATGGACCTGGCTCCCCTGTCCAGAACCTTTGAAAGATGCTGCCAGTCAGAGAAGACCAGCCCTCTCCAATTAGATGTCCTATAAATATTTTGGCCTTCCATTTCCCACTACTCACAGTCTTGGTGGGTAATGATAATAGTCAAACACATTTAGAGAAGATAAGGTTGAGGAAGATATAGTCAATGCTGACCTAGAAAGAGCAATGGTCTAACTTAATATAGGGTCAGCTACCTATCTTCTAAGGTGCTAACTGTCACGATATAGGCCAGGATTTCTCTTTCCTGCTCCTCTTCCTCCTCTTTTATTGAATCATTCCCCTACAAATGCAATTCAAAATATGCCAATAAGCCCCTTCTTCCCCTACCTCAAACTGCCAGATCTTAGTTAGTAGGCCTACATATATACTACTGTTAATCACTGTGGGTATAGTTCCTCTTTGAACTTTGTACAACTCGATGGATGGTATGTTATCCATATAGTTAAAAAGTATTTTCCGAGAAATATATTTGATCAAGTGGTGGCTTAAGTCCATAGTTTGCCCAAAGAACATAAATAATAAAAGGCCTCAGACTTTCTTCAACTGTATCTTTTATGATTTTCCCCTTTGCTAATCTAATTATATATTTATATTCTATTCATTATATTATATTATATTATATTATATTATATGTAGATTGGCATACTGTATTCTGTTATGGATTTGTAACCTAAAGTAACTATTCCATATTCAGAATGTAAAAGGATTTTGTAGCACCCTTGTGACTCACATTCAAAAAGAAGTTCTAGTATAACACTCCATGCATCTGAGGAAGTAGACTAAATGTACAATAGCTTATACTACATCTTCTTTTGCTCAGTTAATCTCAAAGA
>NC_056523.1:306117232-306151653 GCF_019175285.1 Sceloporus undulatus | reverse complement strand
TGCTACAAGGCTTTTTTGCATACTAATATTCCAGACTAGCGTGGCTATGTCGCTGAATTCTACTCCTTTTCAATAAGACTACATAGTATTGCTGGTTTTATTTTTATCTACTGTTAAGTTGACTTCAACTTACTGTGATCTTATGAATGAGGGACCTCCAAGTCAACCTATCCTCAATAGCCCTGCTCAGGTTTTGCAGACCTCCTTTGTCTGATGCTGTGGCTTCCTTGATGGAGTCTATCAATCTGGAATGCGGTTTTTCTTTTTTCCTACTGCTTTACTGTTTTCCTATAAGACAATGTAAATGCCTTCCCCACTTTAGCAGCTAGCAGCCGCATCAGACAAAAAAAGTCTGTTCAGCTGCTGATTCGGGGCACAAGGAAGATGACATTTCTAGCCCCTTCCCACCAGCAAGGCTGTGATGAGAGCAAAAATGGTATTGAGACCCATGTTCCCTGATCTGAGTTTACTGGAGAAAGGTAAGCTTAAGTTAACTAATAAGTGCACAAATGGAAATACATGTAATATATCTATACATAAAATTCAATCAATATTTATTTTTAAAAAACCTGAAGTTCTTAAAAGGCAACTCTGGTTCTCCAGTGAGCCATGATAATCCCTTTCCTTGCTTCATTAAGAAAACAGCAGTAGAATCCAATTATAATGATAATAGCAAAATTGCAACAGCAAAAATAAGTCAACAGTAGACCAATATATTACATGGAAATCAGTCATGTAACAGTGGAGGAGTGTGTTGTGATTTCATGGATTATTTGTTCATTTATTTTATATACTTACTATCTCCTGACATGGGACAACAAGAATTAAAAGAAGATACATTTTTAAACTCCCTAACTGTCATCTTTCGGCCTCTGAGGGAGAGAGAAGGCTGGCCCAGTTCCATCAGGGGCTAGCCTGAAGACAGAGGCTCCTCCCTCCCTAACTGTCATCTTTCGGCCTCTGAGGGAGAGAGAAGGCTGGCCCAGTACCATCAGGGGCTAGCCTGAAGAAGGAGGCTCCTCCCTCCCTAACTGTCATCTTTCGGCCTCTGAGGGAGAGAGTAGGCTGGCCCAGTTCCATCAGGGGCTAGCCTGAAGAAGGAGGCTCCTCCCTCCCTAACTGTCATCTTTCGGCCTCTGAGGGAGAGAGTAGGCTGGCCCAGTACCATCAGGGGCTAGCCTGAAGAAGAAGAGCCCTCCCTCCGGTCCATCTGCCTTGGTCCAGGCCTCAGAGGGAGAGAAGAATGCTGGACCTGATTCCCTCCCCCCTCACCATTCCCTTCTCCTTTTGTGTCGTGTCTTTTAGATTGTAAGCCTGTGGGCAGGGAACTGTCTGTTATCCCCTCTATTGTAAACCGCTCGGATTCCCAGTGATTGGGCGGTATATAAATAAAACCTATTATTATTATTATTATTATTATTATTATTATTAAAAAGAGAAATTATTAAAAAGAGAAATGGTGAAAATGTTTTTTTTAAATGAAGTATTTCAAAAGCTTTCATGAAGAGGCTGGGATGAGGTATCCTGTGATATAAATCTAGAAGTATGAATTAAACTTGTGCCCTGCAAAATAACAACAAACCCCTTTTTCTGACCATTTCTCTGACAGTTTCTAATAGAATAAATCTTTTAACTGGATGATACATGGGCCCGTTACAGACCACCCAAAAGGGGCGGTCTCGGGCCACTGCCGGTTGCAGCGCAGAGGAGTCGCAGCAGCCAAACTGCACGACTCCTCCGCGCTGCAAAGAAGGAGTGCGAAAATCGTGCTCCTTCCAGCAACGCGGAAGAGGCGCTGCAAGTGCCAAAGCGCGCACTCGCGGTGTCACTTCCGGGCTGCGACGTGCAGACGCAGAGCGTCCGTTACGTCAAAATGGCAGCTGTGTGGAACAGCCACCGCCATTTGTTACGGACTCTGTCCGTAACAGGGTAAGGGGTGTCTGGAAGAGACGCCCCTTTTTCAAAATGTGACGTCCTAAGGACATCCCTTATATCGGTCTGTAACCCGCCATAGGCGCATTACAGACCGCCTAAAAGCACCGGTCTGCCGGTGCTGCTGGTTGCTCCGCGAGGGAGCCATAGCAGCCAAACTGCGTGGCTCCTGCGCGGAGCAAAAAAGCCCCAAAATGGCGCTTCTTCCTGCGGTGCGGTTATGACGCCGCAAGGCTCCAATGACGCACTCGCGACATCACAAGCGCTGCGCGACATGCGGACGCTATGTGTCCAACACGTAATAATGGTGGCGCCTGTGTGTATAGGGCGCCGCCATTATTACGCCCCCGTCACGTGCTGGGGTGAGGCTGGTGTGGACGCTAGGTCCCCAGCCAACCCCTAGCACGTGATGGGGGCGCCTCAGTCTTCTGCTTTTTACATTTTTCCATTGATAATTATTATACTTGATTCTCACTTGGTTCTCCAGTGAGCTGTGATAATCCCTTTCCTTGCTTCATTAAGAAAATATGAAAGATTTAATTGCACCCCATCAGTTCTGACATGCTTATTCAAACCCGGAAGAAACTGGATTAGCATCATTAACCCCCACTGATAATCCATTTTAGCAGACAGATTAAATGCCTTACAGTTTTTTCAGCAACCTGGAAACAACTCTGGAGTGCTGTAACCCATTTTATAGCTGGAAATTGAAGTTAGGGAAAGACATTAGCAAGGTGAGCTGTTGTTCATTTTAGAGTTGTCAGCAAGCCTTGGGCTAACTCTAGATCTAACGTATGTTTCCTAAATTCAGTTTTAGGGCATATGTACAGGGCTGATGTACAGCAGGAGGAAAGTACTTGATTTGTTTGTGTACATCTCCAGTATTTATACTGGGACTGGTCAGTTCATCAGTTTGATATACTGTACTGCCTGACACTTGTTTTGGCTGATAGAGGGGGAACAGGAGTATGTTAAGAAAGTTCTGAGCCAACCCAGCTCTTTCTGATTCTAATGAAGCAGAATAGAAATTTCAACATGTGGAAGAAATAGTGATGTTAACACAAGTGCATAGCACCTGAGCATTAGCCCTGATAGTACAAGAGGGTATTAAAGGGCTGGGTTTTCTAACTGGATTTATTAATTTGTTGACTTCACTAACACCGCACCATATTTCCAAAATAGAAATGGAAAGCATGTACCCCATAGGTTACATGCAGTACTTAGGGGGAAGCATTGGGCCGTTGCAACCTCCAAAACTGGCTGAATGCCCAGCATCCCACCCCCTCCGTGGCTGAAAAATACATTTTGACCAAAATAAATTTACTGTTCCATGATAAGACTCCATCATGGGGTAAGAAAAAACACCTAAAACAACAGAAAAATTAAAGAATGAAGGAAGGAAGGAAGGAAGGAAGGAAGGAAGGAAGGAAGGAAAGAAAGAAAGAAAGACCCCAGAATATAATTGGGGATGTACGTCAGGGACACTTTCACACTGCACAGTTATAGCACTGTGATTCAGCATTAACTGTCATGGCTATCTCCTGTGGAATCCTGAGGGTTGTAGCTTGGCTATCTGGCAGAAAATTCTAAGTACCCCTCCCTAAACTACAAAATCCATGATTCTATAAATGGAACTGTGGGTGTTAAAGTGGAATCATAGTTCTATGACTCCAGGAGCTTCAAGCTCTCTATCGTCTTACAGTGTTTACAGAGCCAGAATTGAACTTTTTAAAAAAATGTTTCAGTTAAGTACACTATCCCCCCCCCCCTTTATTTAAAAAGGTTTCACACTTTTTTGGGGGGTGGGGAGAGCTTTGGCCAACAATTGCCCTTCCAAATTGAATTCAAATGGATGGAGTATGAAAACATTAAAAATCAGTTGAAGCACATTTATGGTCACATATAATCACTGATGGAGTCTTTGTATCAAATGCAATGGTAATCAGCATAGTGACATTTTGTAATGCAGGGCCTTTGTCACCCATGGCAATCCATAAACTAGAAGAAAGGCATGTTTTTTGTTGCCAGTTCTTATTCGGAGCAAACAGTGGGATGGCTGTGCTTCATGATACTCAAAAGCTAATGGAGAACTGGTGGACAAAGTGCCTAAAATCTTCTACAGACATGGCCCTTAGCCATTTATTAGTTTTAACCATGAAGACTCTCAGCATGCTTCTAAAACCACGGTTTGAAATAATAAGAGGTGAATCAAGCTTAATCCATTCAGAACTAGGATTAAAAAACTAAACTATTCTGAGCCTAATCTGATTTTGGGAATCTCTGAACTATATAACCCTTGAGGTTTCCCCCAGCCCTAAATTGCATGAAATCCTGGAGTGCATGAGTTGTAGAGTAAGTTATTCATAATCTTTTATTGTGAGAAAGATTTATACTGGAAATTTGGGTCAGGAAACCCTCTGTAGAGGAGGGGATGATAATAGTGCTGGTGATGATGTTGTTTTAAGTTGTGCTCTGAAGATGAAACTGCTGAACATCTGAGAGTTAAACCAGTGAGTGTTGAGAAAAAGTCACCAAAAGAACTTTTAGACACATTTTAAGGAATTGGTAATCATTTTATTTATTTATTTATTTACCGTCATAGGCTAAAAATATAAAAATAAAATACATAAGGTAAAGGTAGTCCCTTGGCATGAATGTCTAGTCGTAACTGACTGTAGGGGGGCTCTTCTCCTCTCCATCACTAAGCCAAAGAGCCAGCATTGTCCGAAGACTAATCTGGTGGCCACAATGACTACACCAAACATTGTTACCTTCCCATCAAAGTGGTACCTATTTATCTACTTGCATTTGCATGCTTTCGAACTGCTAGGTTGGCAGAAGCTGGGATTAGTGACAGGAGCTCACCCCATCATGCGGCACACAGGCCTCAAACTGCCAACCTGCTAATCTTCCGATTATCAGAACTGGCGTCTTAACTACTAAGCCACTGCATCCCTAATATACATAAAAATATACACAAATACAGCCAGAATTCATAAAATCTGCACTAAATACTAATTTCTAACAATTTCCATCTAATACTCCAAATTTAGAATCTCAGGAAGGTAAAATGTTAAAACTTCATAACTAACACTTACAATTGAATATATAACTAAGGTTTCCATATTATAATTTCCCCTCTAATATTTGTCTGCAAGTAATAATAGCACAAGCACAGAAGCTGGAAACCTTCTTTAATTTGAGAGTCTGAGTGGGTAGTGATTTCCCTCATATGTTGGTATTTTTCCTCCTTTAAGAAGTGAAAATATGAAAGGGAGGAGATTCAATAGAGGCATTAATTTGTTTATAACGCTTGCACATAGAACACTATGTAGCAGAGCATGCAGTGTGTAAACAATTCAACTTGCAGCTGAAAACATCCACAGAAAGAATGCTGTCCAAGAGAAAGAATGTTCATGGGTCATCATGCTGTTGTTGTCTAAAACTGTTTTCTAAACCAGTTTGCATGTCCCCTTTTGTAATTTCATTCTGTTAACACATAAATATAAACAAACTAGTCTGTTACTCTCAAATATCCAGTGAAATATTGAAGATGAAGTTTAGCTATGATAATCAGGAACCAACTAAGAAAGAATGCTTTGTGCCTTCTATTTCTGTATTTAAATTACCCACATCTGCTTCTTTGACAGGCAACACAGTGAAGCCATGAAAAACATTGTGCAATCCCATAACCATGGACAAGTTTATCACATTTGACAAACAAAACTGTGGAGAAGCTCTTGCTATAGGAACAACAAAGATATTTTAATAGCAATGGTGTTGCAATTTAGCTTTCCACATTTTAAAGAAATGTCATGCTTGCATTTAAAAAGAAAATCAGGAAGAAAATGATCTTTGGAAGAGAAGATACTATTTGGAACTGGTAGCTACATGATGCAATGAGAAGCTGTCTAGCTTATATGGCTTTAAAAGCTGGGTGGGGTAGACAAATTCATGGAGAAGGAATCTAGCACTGGCTATTCAATATAACAGCAGTATAGAAATGCTTTGTTCAAAGCTAGCCTAGAAAAGTTAGGTTTTCTTACTATATCTCCCAGAATCCTGCAGCTGGCATGACCACAACATCCTTGTAGTCCAAAATTAATGTTTCCGAGCTCTAGTTTACCCTGATTCCAAATGGCAATTGCTGGTGAAAATAGTTGGAGAAATAATTCCTTTCAAAGCCTGTTAATGGGCTTCCTGGAAACAAACTTTGTGATCTCCAAGCGGTGTCAGAGAAAACTATAGTTACCAGGACTGCTGTGGTAGCAGCACAACATCTAAACTTCCTTTTCCCCATAAAAGAGAAACACACATACATATAAACAACATTCTATCCCAGATCTTCCCTAGTTGTGTTCTCTGATTTTCCTAGTGGATTTTTGATCATAAATGAAGGCTGACTCTCAGGCAGATTATTCCTTTCTCTCAAGAGATGTGCTTCCTCTCCTTTAAAAATTTCTTTTAGTATTTTATTACCCCAGCCAGCAGAGGCACCAAGTAAATCATTTTGTGGGCACAGTGTCATAGGCACTAGGAAGTCATACAGTGCCCCCCTGGTATCTGCTTGGGTTTGGTTTCAGAACCCTCAGTGGATACCAAAATCCATGGATGTTCAAGTCCCATTCTATACAATGGTGTAGTAAAATGGCATCCCTTAAATAAAATGACAAAATCATGGTTTGCTTTTGGGATTTTTTTTAAATATATATATTTTCAAGTCATGAATGGTTGGATACAGAGGACTGAATACAATTTCTCTTATTGTTGTTGTTGTTTATTGGCCAACCAAAATGCACAATATACTTGTTGCAAGCTTTCGAAGCTCCGTGGACTTCTTCATCAGGCAAGATGTTACAAACCAAACAGATAGATAGACAGATATCTTGGAGATGGGACCCAACTCTACACATGAAATTCTTTTATGTTTCAAATACACCCTATACATGTAGCCTGAAGGTAATTTTGTACACAATATTTTTAATACTTTTGTGCATGAAACAAAGTTTGTGTTTGGATTTTGGAATTCTTGATAAGGATACTCAAACTGTAATTTAAAATACATTTAACAATTTAATATGCTAAAACAGCTCAAAAATTTTAAACAGCTCTATAAGCATGTTTGGGTACATTTTGGGAGGAAATCAGTTAGGCCCCAAAGGGCTGAAAAAGACAGGTTTTAATTTGGTGCTGGACTGAATCCAGTGTTTACACCAGTCAGACCTTCAAGGGGAGAAATTTCTACAAAAGGGACACCACAGCAGAAAAGGCCTTCTTCCATGCTCTTTGGCAATGAGTTGTTCCCTTGGATAAGGGAGATTCAACCTGATGGGGGAGAGAAAGGAGAGCCCCTCCAGCAGATCTCAGCTTTTAGGCAAAAAGGTATAGAAAGAGGCACTCCTTCAAGTATGGAGGACCCAAACATTTAAGGATTTTGATGTCACCACAAGTGTTGACTTGTATTTGGATCCTGCCTGCCTGCCTGCCTGCCTGCATGCCTGCCTTCTCAGATTTTTCCAGAGATATATATCACATATCAATAGAGACAATCATTAGTTCAAGGTCCTTAGGCAAATTCTCGCTCCTTCTATTGCCAAAATGGAGACAACAGAGGGTACTCAGTGCATACATTGACCAGTGGTTACTCAAGTGGCTCCATGGCCAAACTACTCAAACTACTCATCTTCAGAAGCGTTGTCTGAAGATGGAAGAATGACTGTACTGGAAAATAGTGTGAAAATCTGCCCCTCTTTTTGTGCAATACCTGGATGAATATTTCTTCCTTTTTAATTCCATTGTGAAACTGTTTCCATTATAGCAAGTGAAGGTGAAAGTAAGATTATTTACTTCTGAGGGGTCTCTCAAGATCAAGTTTAAGAAGAACTATTGCTGTTTTTAAAGAACAACTCTTTTAAAAGAATTACCTGTTTAAAGAGAAGAAGCTATTAATCAGTGTGGTAAAAGAGTGTTAAAATGCAAAGGAAAAAACAACATGAAAACACTACTTTATCAGAAAGGTATCCTTACTTGTGTGCATGTTCTTTGTGCCTTTTGGGGGGGGGACCATTTAGATACTGTCATGAGATTCATAACTGAGAAAAACAATACAATATTATCTGAAAAAATTACCTTTCTCCTTCTTAGGTTTTAGGTTTTAGCTTTTTTAAAATGGCATTTCAAAAATACAGACCTTGATCTCTTCTCTTCTATGCCTGATTGATTCAGTAATACTCACTGAGAGGCATGATTAGCTGAGCATTTTGTGGGCTTAGCCAATTTTTAAAAATGTACAATTGATACAGCTGTTTAGGCAGGCCATTCTGGAGTACATCATTCCCAGAAAACCTTTCATTATATCTGGACAGACATAGTTAAGAGTTTTATGTTTACAAGTTTGCTGAGGTGCATATTTGTAGTTCTGCTTGTGTGAAGGCATTGTACCCTAGTTCTGGAACCTGAGGAGCTACGTGAGAATTAGATCTGTTCTTGAGAAATCTTAGAGTAATGATCATGGGTTTCAGTGGCTTTATAGGTGGCTTTGACAGACCAGTAGAGATCATTCATGGGTTTTAGCCCACTTAGAGATGGGACAGATTTTTAGTCCATCTGAATTTTAAAGCAAACTAGCTTAACTATGTTTCCTAGATCAATACATAGATCAGAGCCCAGTTATCCTTTTGAGAGTGCACTTCTTTGGATTTTGTGAAAAAATGAATATATTATGGGAAAGTTGCATACAAAATTGTGCAATTAGGTAAGGTTGTCTACAAAATAATATAATACAATATAATAGGAAAAATGCTTGGAGGATTTGAGGAGTTCTGTTCTAAAAAAGCAATTTTTCCCACCTCTGGTAATAGCAGAAAAGACAGTTGGCTTCATTCCCTGAGATGCTGGAAGTTGAATTCCAAGACATTTGGACGGTACTAGGTTAGGGAAGCCTTCTAATGGAAAAGTTAAGCTCTTGAAACTAAATAAATGCAACAACAATAATATACTAAAATGGCATTATATAGATAAGGGATTGGCAACATATGGTTCAAATGTCACAGGTAGCTCTGAAGCATGTACGCAAAAAGAGTAAATTTTATTTTCCTCTTAAGTACAGTAATAATAATAATAATAATTATTATTATTATTATTATTATTAATTTTATTTATATACTGCCTTTTGAAAAGATCAAGGCAGTTTACAAAGTTACATAAACAAATACAGTGGTGCCTCGGGTTACGAAATTAATTCGTAACGCGGCCGCTTTCGTAACCCGAAAAGCCTTCGTAAGCCGAATTGCCATAGGCGCTAATGGGGAAAAGCCGCGATTCCGTGCGAAAAAGCCGAAAAAAGCACCAAAAGTTTTTTCGTAACCCGAAAAAACATTCGTAACCCGAAACAATAATTCCCTATGGGATTTTTTCGTATCCCGAAAATTTCGTAACCTGGGTATTTCGTATCCCGAGGTACCACTGTACATAAAATACCTAAACGATTTACATAAGCAAATACATAAAATACCTAAACAATACATAATGTATATAAACTAAGATTCCATCGTTCATCCCTTAACTAAAATACAATAATCAATTTTCAGTTTGAATTAATTAAATATTTAAAATAGATAAACTTAAAAAGAAACAGGTTAAAATTTAAGTTTAAAATTTTAAAATAGGCAGGCATAGGAGGGAGGGACATTTGGGGCAAATGGGCGAATTACATCAATAAGCAGGAGGATTAATCTGGGAAAGCCTGCCAGAAGAGGTCCGTCTTAATAGCCTTCCTAAAGGCATCAAGAATGGTAATATGATGGATCTCCTCTGGCAGGTGTGGAGGAAGATGCTCCCTTAAGTAAGCTGGCTAGATTGCGTTCCCTTCAGTTGCGCACTGTGTTGGTAACCACACCAAGGAGTTGTCCACTTTGATATAGACCTAGTGCTATATTGGATCATAAGGAGACAAGAAGAGCAAAAAGCGTTCAGTGTTTCTTGACACAAACTAAGGTGTACTCTGAATGAACCTTAACGTTTCAAGAAAAAAAGTCCTCTTATTGTACAAAGCAAGGAAAATTAATCTCTATGTGAAGAGTATCCTATTGAAGTAAATTAACAAACACTCATGCTACCTGAATAGGCACCCTTCGAGTCCTCTGTGACATACAATCTCATATTCCTCTATTTTATTCTTCTTTTGTGAAGCATGGCACCCACACTATTATATGTAACTCTGTCCTGCTGGAATTATTATTAGGGTAACTTGCCTTACTAGCAACTACCCACTGTTGTTGTTTTTAAATCTAGTGGATTCTCTAGCTTTACATTTTCCTTAGCTGTTGAACTTTCACTAGTAAAAACTGCTAACAGCTTCTAAGCTCTTTGTCTATGTTGGGAGATTTTTGCATTCTCTTTACTCCTCCCTATATAGATAGGGATTTGCTGCATGCAAACCCTCCCCCTCTCTCCTCTCATTTAAACTAATCATGTGACTTAGGTCACTTCCCCTTTTTGGGATTCACACTTTCATAGATTTTCTCCGAAACCTGTTGGGTCCTCCATGTTCCTTCTCCATCAATTTACTTTGGAAAGATAGTGAGATAAATATTTCTTCTTAACCTGAACTATTCACTAGCTAGATTAGGATATAGCCTCTATGTATATACAGATTAAAGCCATTAGTAAACTTTTATTTGAATTTCAAACTATTTGTGTTGTTTTTGAGGCAAACTCAGTTCTTAGGGAAATATAGGGCCGGTACAGACCAACACAATACACCAGCTACCCAGTGGCATGGTGTACTGAAGCCAGCATCACGCCGCCCCGTTGCCCTCACAGTGCTCCGGTGGCACAGTATTTAGACGCTGCAGGAGCACTGAAAAGCTGCAGCAGTGATGGAAAGGGCGGCTTTTTTTCCGGTACAAAAAGGAGTGTCATTTTGCCACTTCTTTTTAAGCTGGGAAAATGCTGGATTGGGGCTGTGGCTCATGGTTGCAGTGGCCCCAATCTGGCAATCAAAGGAGTAGGGCCATCTGTTTCAGCCCATAGTTAGACAAGGACACATTTTCTGCCTCTCTGCTGATTTAAATCTAGACCCTAACAGGCTTGGCTTTGATATTTTTTGTTTAAATGTTTTTGTTTCCTGTCAAAAGGCTGAAGCCTTAGGAAACTGAAATTGCCCTACAGCATAGCTCTAGCAAATCTTGAAGTGTTTTGTTTAGCCTCCAAAGGCTGAAGCTAGCCAAGACTAATCACTTGGTGGATGGTGTGCCTTGCTTACGTACCATTGTATACAGTAGAGTAGTAAAAAGGTATCCCTTATATAAAATGGCAAAATCAAGGTTTGCTTTTGGGAATTCTTTCTTTTTGAATATGTTCAAACCATGGATGGTTGATTCTGTGGATGCAGAATCTGTGGATATGAAGGGGCTGACTGTATGGGGTGGGGGAGAGAGAGATTCGTACACTTTGGTGAGAAAAGGTGAAGGAAGGCAGGAATTAATCAAGGAATCAAGTTCCTAGCTGCCTGTAAGAGGTAATGATAAACCCACAAGTGCTATAATAAATGAAATTATTTTTGATGCCTAGTTCCAAAATGGGTTTTGATTACTGAATAGTCAGTCTCCCTTAAATATGCTCATAAATATCACTAAGCAACAGCACAACTCAGATACTTCCAATTGAGCAAGTCTGGGTTTTTTGTTTTTGTTTTTTGAAGGAAAAGTCATATCCACAAGTTGCAACAAGCAGTTCTGAGCAAGCTTCTATGTGAAGGTGATTTTTGTAGATGTGTACAATGAAGCAAACTTTTCTGTAGAAGAACTTTTGCATCATGGCTGAATGTCAGGTCCACCCATGATTTGTTGCAATTTTTAATCACTGTTCTCCTTTCTTTATTCCTCTTAATGAGCAGTGCAGTGTTCAGTTTGTTACAGAACAGCCAAGCAGACTTTTTGCATATGGTATTGCTATGTGGTGTCCTTGCTGTTGGCTGTATTTTCAATTTTATTTTCAAAATACAATTCCTTAATGAACAGACTGGTCTACAAATAACATTCCCTTATTTTGAATCTTGCCTCTCTCTTGAACATACTTGGAATACTCAAATATAAATGCTGTTATCAGGACCTTCTTGAACTGGTCATTAGCTGTTGCCTAGACTAATCTGAAATATTTTAGATGAATCTTTTTATGTCTTGTGCAGAGGTAATGTCAGCATGGTGACTTTAAAAAAAACTTTCTTTTTTGTTCTAGTGTTGGTTTGCTTTATTTCTGGAAGACATGCCAACACAACTGCTTCCTTGGCTGATAAAATGGAATTTTCAGTTGTGCTGAATACAAGACAGATAATTGGTGCCCCAACCTGCTGCCTGAATTATTCATTTCTTGGCTCAAATGCCTTCCACTCATAATTAAACAAGAGATGTCAGATTTTATTTACCTCTCCTGCTGAACAGGCACATCCTTAATTTCACTATTTGTTGTTTAAAGCACAAAAAATAAAGCTAGCAGGCATACCATGTCTACTTTTCTTAATTTATTTTTTTAATATGTAACTATTTTTTTAAAAAATAATAATAAATTAGTCCACTCAGAATCCATATAATTATTAGTATTTTGCTCTTGAGCTCCAGCACAAATTATAGACATGTTTGATCTCATAAAGGGTCAGAACGTAAAATGGAGCACCATGGTAAAACTGATGTAGAGCACTTGGTAATTAAGTGCAGATTTGCCGCTGTTATTCTGCCAGCCCAAGAGGCCTAAAATGGGCCCCAAATAATTAGTTGTGGATGTAAAGAGAGAAAGAACGAGAAGAGGTTGCTAGGCAACTTCCATGTTCCTGCTTTCCTCTACCTGCATTTGGAGAAGCCTAGTGGCAGCAAAGACAATGCTGTTGGTAGTTGAGTGACGTGCATGGATGAGGTCTTGACCAGTATCACTTTGCAGGTAGAATGCTGTTTGAGTGAATGAGTTGCATATTGGTTGAATACGCATGGTGTTTTATGAAGTACAAGATTCAGGTCTCTGTTCAGAGAGCTTACAGTCTACAGGCAGTGGTTCCCAACCTTTAGGTGCTTTGGATTTGAACTCCCAGAAGACCAGCCAGCTTGGCCAACCAAACTGAAGTCCAAAATGTCTGGAAGGTAAAAGGTTGAGAACCACTGGTCTACAACATTGTAGGGTTGACATAGTGAAAACTGGAGAAGGCTCCTGTGCTTTTAATGGTTTCATGGAAGAAGAAATTACAGCAAGTATTACAACCAGGTAACAAGCGACAAATGCTGAAATTCCGCCTTGTAAACCACCGTGAGTGGTACAGGAGGCCTCTTCACTCTGGATGTCCAGTCTGCTCCCCATTGCTGATTTAATGCTAGAAATACTTGCCTGTCCTCTCCCATTTTCCTTCCCTACAATTGCCCCTCCTTCAACACATGCATACAGTTGCAGAGAAGTGTGAAGACATATGCTGTTATTGGCATCTCTGTTGCCTTTTTCTGGGTATGAAAGGCTGTCCGATATTCCCGCACACATCTGCGTACAGAGTGCAGTAAACCGACCAGCATTTTGAAGGCCCACACTCTGCGATTTAGTCACATAGACTTGACCGCTTGTGTCACCCAAAATGAGTTAGGAGATGCAGCAGTAGCTTTGGGTAATATGTAGGAAGCTTGGTAAAGTAAGTTCCAGAAAAGATGCTTTCTAGATATATAGAGACATTGGGACACTTGAATCTGAAGAATCTCTTTAATTGGAGCCAAGAAGTGAGGCAATGTGTGTGTTGCTATGGAAACTGAGAACCTGGTGACATTTTTCTTGAAGCCAGAATAGGATAATCTGGGGGTTCAAAATGTCACCAAGTGATGTCTGGTCACAGTGTTCCATCTTAGACTAGAATAAATAGCTGCCTCTGAAAATCATAATGATGGGTTCCTACAGACCATATGATGCCTTGACATATGATGTCCTCTGACAATAAGGTTTGACAAATTCTTCACTTGCCTTGCAGACATTTTCATTGCCCTGAATGTGGAAGGGTCCTCAGAGGGATCAGCTTTTTAAATATCTGATCCTAACCAGCCGTGATAACCTGGTTAATAGGATGGAAGTGGCAGGATCCTTAGGTGAGAGTGACCACGTTCTCCTGGAGTTTGTTATACAGAGGAAAGAGGAAGCCAGGTTTAGTCAGTCATGCATTCCAGACTTTAAGAAAGCTAGTTTCAGTAAACTTAGGGAAATACTGGGGGTAATCCCATGGTCATGAATGCACACTTGGAATACTGGGTCTTGTTCTGGGCACCATAATTCAGGAAGAATATTGACAAGCTGGAATGTGTCAGAGGAGGGCAACCAAAATGGTGAAAGTTCTGGAAATCATGCCCTATGAGGTGCAGAGTAGGGATATGGGTATGTTTAGCCTGGAGAAGTGAAAGTTAAGATATGACATGAAAACCATGAACATTACCACACAAGCCCCACTCTCACAACAACCATGTCAGTTTCTTAAACATGCAAACATACTGCTTTCAGAGCAGCCATCACCACATGCCTTCTCAGTTCCGTTACTGGGGGTTGCTGCTTCCTTTGCACTCTGTTCTTGGCTCTCCCTTAACCCCACCTCCCTGCCTTATGCCCAACCCAGCATGACTTTTGGTTAGTTTATTTTTATTTTTCACTTTTTTACACAATTCTGGAGCTCTTCTACTGTGAGTTGTTCAGGGTTTTTTTTCCCAAAAAGAAAAGAAATAGACAAAAAGGGAGATCAGTCTGTTTGGGAACAGCAATGGGGAGGGGGGATAGGAGAGGACACTGATACTATGGAGTTTATCACACTAGGGAGATCCTGTTTAAAAACAGGATTCAAACTAGATTTTAAATTTTAAAAAATTATCAGACAACGTCACTGTTTAAGTGAAATAACATGAAGTGAAACTGGAGGTAAAGCAGAGAAAAACGGCAGCGTTTTGCTTTCAGAACTTCCTCTGATTTAACTTCATGTTATTTCACTTTGGGGGTCAATAATAATAATAATAATAATAATAGGATTTATTTATATACCGTCCAATCACTGGGAATCCGAGCGGTTTACAACAGAGGGGACATCTGCAGGTTTTTAAAACGTTTGAATCTAGTTGTCACTGCCAATCTCACAACTGTCTCTGCAGTGACATTTTGTACCTGGAGACAGCACTGTTGCAAAATCATTTATAGGTTTCCCCATCAATGAAAACAGACTCAGCAGCTACAAGTCAGGGACAGAGCAGCCACAGGTTGGAGTATCATGAAACCATTTCCCCCTCTGATTACAGTTTAATGCCATGTGCAGAAATCTCTCATGGTTAAATATTTGAAAAGATGTCATTGAGCAAACGTGTTTTCTGCTGCTCCAGAGACTAGGGCGGGATACTCACCGCCATATAGTTCGTATTGTATACATACTAGGGTTAGGAAGGGGCGGTGCTTCTGCACCCCCCTAACCCTAGTACGTATACAATACGTACAAGATGGCGGCACCCCTTCCACATGGGCGCCTCACGACATCATAGAGGCGCCGCAGAAAGAAGCTCCGAAATTGAGCTTCTTTTTTGCTCCGCGCGGGAGTCGCGTGGTTTGGCTGCTGCGGCTCCCACGCGGAGCAAATGGCGCCGGCGGGGGAGCGCCGCAAAGCGGCGGTTTGTATCCCGCCTAGGACACAAAGTAGTGCATTCAAACCACAGGAAAAGAAATCGCATCTAAACATTAAGAACTTTCTGATGGTAAGAGCTGTTCAACAGTAGGATGGCTGTTGTGGTCTCTTCAAACTCAGTTATTCTAGTCCCATGGAATACTGACTTATTGTGATATATATCTTGGTTGAAATAAGGCTCTTGAGAGCTCAATATTAAAGCTTCCCCTCTCCTTTTATTTCATCCTTCATTTGCTCCCCACTGCACTGTTTACAAGGAGAAATTGAAGTAGTTAAAAGGGCCTGCCCACACACAAATCCTGTTTATACCTTGGCTTAGTAATTAAATGGAGACTGCAGTCAAAAGAACAGAAGTCTGGGACTTGGAAGGGCAGCTATGAAGGACCTGGACGAGATCTTCAAGTGTAAAGATATATAATTGAGTACAGTACTAAAGTCAGGGTTATTTATGCCATTCTATTTCCAATTTATGTACATTTGTGAAATTTGGACAGTGAAGAAAGCTGATAAGAAGAAAATCAACTCATTTGAAATGTAGTGCTGGAGAAGAGCTCTGCAGATACCATGGATTGCCAAAAAGATAAATAAATGAATCCTAGAGCAAATCAAACCCAAAATCTCCTTAGAAACTAAGGCGCGTTACAGACGGGCCAATGAGACGCTGTCGTTACGTGTGAGGGGCGGCGCTTCCTGATGCGCCTTGCCCCTCGCGCATAACAAGTACGTCAAAATGGCGGTGCTCCATACAGATGGGCGCTGCCATTTTGACATCACAGATGCACCGCGTCCGGACGTCGCGCGCCAGAAGTGGCGCCGTGAGTGTGCGCCTCGTGCCTTGCGGCGCCTCTTCCAGGGCACAGGAAGAAGCGCCATTTTGGCGCTTCTTTCTTGCTGCACCTGGGAACCGCGTGGTTTGTCTGCTGCGGTTCCCGGATGCAGCAACCGGCAGCGGCGCAAGACCGCCCATTTTGGGCGGTCTGTAACGAACGCGCCAGCGATAACTAAACTGAAATTGTTGTTCTTTGGATATATCATGAGAAGACATGACTCACTAGAAAAAAAACAGTAATGCACAGAAAGGTAGAAAGCACTCGGAGAAGAGGAGGACCACATTCCAAGTGGATAGACTCAAGGAAGCCACAGCCCTGGGTTTGCAAGATCTGAACAGGGCTTATTATAACAGGGTGACTTGGAGGTCTCTTGTTCATAGAGTGACCATAATTTGAAGTTGAGTTGACAGCAGTTAACAACAAAAAGATGCAAATGTGATTGGTTGTCATGATGAGGTTAACTCTTTGTGATAAGGGTTTACAGAGGCTATGATAAACAGATACAGCCATTCGCTTTGACATAGCCAATAAAAAATTGTGGCATAATATAGGACAACTAATGTCAAGTGGTTGAAAAATATGTGGCTAAACCCATGCAGAAATATCTTAAAGTATAGAAGATCCTAGCTCAAAGGTACATTTGAAAATAATTGCATCACAAAGAGTTCCATTTCAAGTAAATTGCTTTCTGCCTCAGGTCCAGTGGTGCACCTGGTATGGACAAAGTATGACCTTCAGAGTTAGCCACTGGAAATAGAAGAAGGGACCCTTGACCTATCCAAAGGTCCAAGATTGGGAATATTGGTACAAGTACTGAATTGAATATACATTCAACAGGGCTAAATGAAAGAGGAAATTGAAGGCATGATTCATATGCAGTGGTACCTCGGGATACGAAATACCCAGGTTACGAATTTTTCGGGATACGAAAAAATCCCATAGGGAATTATTGTTTCGGGTTACGAAAGTTTTTTCGGGTTACGAAAAAACTCCGGCGCTATTTTAAATGGAGCCCCATTAGCGCCTATGGCATTTCGGCTTACGAAGGCTTTTCGGGTTACGAAAGCGGCCGCGGAACGAATTAAATTCGTAACCCGAGGCACCACTGTGTTCTTTTACAAAGTTACTCTTCCATCAATATGTTCTGCCCTTCCAACCACAAGGAAGATGGCATTTTCAAGGAAATTTTCAACATAGTAGTCCTAGTTCATCTTAGGAGAAAAATATACATTAAAATTTATGTTTAGCTAGAATGTCAGGATGAGTCTGTGTCAGGCCTCAGTAGCAAGTGCCAGGTTCCAGGCAGTTGGGTTCTGGTTTCCAGAGAAGCAAGCCATCAATCTGTATGGTCCAGAAATGGGTCATGCTGAAAACCAGGCATGGATCAAGACCCAAAGTAGTAATAAAGGAAAAAAGAAGCCTTTCCCCAACCTAGTGTGTTTCTCCATGCTTCCTCCTCCCCCAGACTACCAAGCCTGCTATCTATAGTTAGCAAAAACCATCAGAAGAAATCTGTTTTAGGCAGAAAGTCCCCATACCAGTCATTGCTCATACAGACCACCATTTGAAAAGTTACTTTTTTGAACTGCAGATCTCAGAACCCGTAGCCAACATGGCCAGTGGCAGACAAATAGCACATGGCTGCCTTCTACTATTTTCTCGAAACTGTAGTGGTAGCACTTACAAGGACTCCCAGAAACAACATCTCAGGCTTGGCCAAATTGATCATCTACAATGTTCTGCCCTGACCTCACATTGGGAGGCATGGAGGCGCACTATCCACGATGCTGCAGCCTTTTTCGAAAGCTCACGGCGAACGAGTCTTGAAGAGAAACGACAACACAGAAAGAACCACAACCCGGAAACATCACCCAAGGAGACTTTCCGCTGTGCTTTCTGCAACCGGACCTGTTTGTCCCGGATTGGCCTTTTTAGTCACCAACGCACTTGTACAAAGCACGGGATGCGTCCTTCCTGAATCTTCATTCGCAAAGTAAAGCCAGAGAGAGTGTGGTAGCACTAAACCCTCATAACAGAAAGAACCTGCCTCTTTAAGTGTGACTTTCTGTAACACTTCCTGGCTTGAAGTTTTAAGCATTGCTGGGTACAACATCAAGAAAGACCCTAAAAGGGAAGACAATAACAATTTCAGAAGAATTCTATTCAGAATCCTCTCTTCTACAGTAGCTTACGCAATATGAAGCTAATAACCCTTCCCTCAGCTTCTTGGCAGCTGGTACAAAAAGAGAGAGATTGCATCTCATGTGGAGGTGGCAAATGTGCATTATGGCTCATTATCATATCACTGAAAGATTAAAACAGACAATGGAGTTTATCACACTGTGGCTAATTTCGGTATTAAAGAAATTAAAGCGCATTTAAAGCACCCTGCAAATAAAGCGAAATAGTGAATAATTGTACAAGTGATTATCACATTCAATTGCGCAAATAAAGTAATATTGGAAATGCATTGTTGCTGAAATCCTGAAAGCAAAAAGATGTGTGTTAATGCTTCTTTGTGACCACTTTAATGGTAGGTTTTGTGCAACGTCATGTGAAATTGTTTCGTGTAATTATGCAATTTTTCTGGGATATTCACGGGATGAACTCCGATGTCAGCTAAAGCAGACACTGGAAGCCATGAGCTACAAGGAGCATAGCGCCAATGTTGAGCTACTTATGTTGCTGGGGTTTTTATTTTGTTTTGTTTGGTTTGGTAAAAGGAGTGCAATGATATTATGTAAGAACGTAACAAGTGGTGATGAAGTTACTTCACTGGTTTAATGATAGCACTTTCTAGTTATCTTTAAAAGTTACTTTTCAACTGTCATCCAGATGCTTGCATTGAGTTCTGCAGTATTTTCTGACCCCATGGGAATTTCCCATATATTTTGTGTTAGAGTTAGGGCTAGTTTAGCAGAAAGTTTTATTTTACCTATCTTTTATTTCCAGAATCTACTACAAATTCAGCCCTCATTTCTGCCCCCAAAGGAGGCCAGGCTACTGGCAATGAGAATATATTATCTTGGCCTTCCAAAAAGCAGGGTGGGCCCATTTTTGTCCCCCAGAACATTGGTAGGGACAAAAATATGCCTGAATATATTTGAGATAGATATATCTGGCAAAAGATAATAGATTTATTGGGACAATTCTTGTCTTGGCTGTGTGTTTTTGTGTGTGCGTGTTTTGGGGGGGAGGAGTGGGATTACATTTATTTTGCTTGAAAAGGAAAGCATACAAAACATATCTCTGGGAAACGAACATGTTTGTATTTTTAATGTATTTTCAGATATATTGTGACATTTGTTTTTAAAGTTTTGTGTTATAGTCTTATCTGTTCTTTGCTTTTCTTTTTTTTTTTCCAGTCTTTTACAATGGTCTTTAGCAATTTTTCCTTAACAAATGCCAATATTTTATCCATTTCTGGTAGTTCATTCAGTTTTATCAACCAGTCTTCCTGTGTAGTTAGTATTGAGTTCTTCTATCTTTGGGCATATATTATTCTTGCAGCTGTAGTCATACATTACCATAGTTCTTTCCCAGTTGTTTGTCCATCAAACCCAGCACATTTTTTAAAATAATAATCTGTTTATAAATGAATATTATCTTTTAAAAGCACTTCCATCAAAGTAAACATCTGTACCCAGATTATTATTATTATTTTATCTTTTTCACAAGTCCACCAGGTATGTATGATAAACTGACTCTTCCATTTGGTCACATTTCCAATAAACGATTGAAACCCCATTGCACATTTTGGACAATTTCTCTGGTGTCATACACCAATGATACATCATTTTATAAAAAATTGTTTAAGATCATAGCATAATGTAAATTTTAATCCTTCTGTCTACATCCTTCCCCATTGTTCCATCTGTATATTTTATCCAAAATTCTTTGCCCATATCATACAGTCTTTCACTTGTTCTTCCATTTCAAATTTTAGTAAAAGTGTATACATTTTACCAGTCGTGTGTTCATCATCTATAAATAGTTGCAGTTCAAATTTTTATTTACTTTGTTTAAAACCATAGCTTTTTTCAAAATCCATCTTAAATCTTTCAGATAACTATAAGTAAGGAAAACCACTGAAAGCTATACCCTTCTAAAAGTTATTGCTCCTTTGGTTTAATTTTATATTCACCTTGACAAAGTTCCAAAAAGTCCTGATCTTGCCTGTTGTTTCTCTTCTAAAGTGAGCTTCTTGTTCTGAGACCCACAGACGATTTGTACACTTGGGGCCAAACTCGGTTCTTTCTGGAGTCAAATGAAATTTTTCTTTATGTGAACTTTATTGCAGATTAAGGCTTGGATCCAAGGTGGGAGGGGAGCTCATGCAACAGTGGAATAAAGGAAATAGCATGTTTGAGAGGCCTCCAAAGCATTTAGCAATAGCACTCTGTGGTCAGTGATTTTCCTTGAAGGCTTATTAATCATGGTGAAACAAATGGGACTCTTCAGACTTGTAAGGAGCAGTGTCAGCAGCTAGATATTTGAGAAGGGAACAGTAACCCATAGTTTAGATGTGGCAGGCAGGGTGGGGGTGATTTTGGACCAAATGTCATAGCAAGGGGTGGGGTCACCTGATTTTAGAGAGATCCTTTAGCCAAAGGAAAAAGTCTGGGCCTCTTTGCTATGAATGAATGCCAAAACATGTTCCTGGCAGAAAATGCTTTACACATATGTTCTTTCGAAACTCTGTCTTTTGCCAGAGAAAGCCAGGCCAGCTGAAGATCTAGCTGAAGAAACAGCCTCTCGATGCCTAATATAGACAAAGATTATAGCTTGCCCACATGCAAAACACATTTATCAAGTTTTTAGCCAAAGTGAAGAAGGCAGTTTCAAATGGTACTAGTTTAATTTTAAAAGGCTCTGCAAACATGTCCCCCAGTTGGGAGGATGGGAAGAAAAACTATTTGATGCCAGCAAAAAATGCTTGGCTAGTATTTAAAGAATATGCATTTATTTCCTAGGAGGAGTAGCTGCAATAGAAAGGGAGTGTACTGTCACTATCAAGTTATGTGAGAAATGTTGTTTTGCTTTTTGAAGCAATATTTGAGACTTAGAAGCAAAAGTAAATGTCATTTGCAGTTGGAAATTTGTACATTTTTGTGGATTTGTGATATGTTTTTGCAAAAGGAAAGCAAGGAAATACATGGAACAACATGGACCCATTTGAAAAATATACAGAGAAGTTGGTGTAGAAGTTTAAAATGCACACTAGCATGATTTAGTCCCAGCTTGCAGATGTAAATAAAAAAAATAACTAAAACTTTTATTTTTACCCTGCTTTTCTGTAGTGAAACAATCAAAGTGGCTAACAGCAAGTTAAGACACCCACGTACAAAATTTTATCTCAACATCCCCCCTGCTTAAAAATAGTGAAACATCATACTGTTAAAATTAAAACATTAAGATATCTATTTATAATAAAAGTAACATTGGCTGTGTGGCAGCATAATACATGGAGTGAGAGGGCAGTCATTCTATGGATGGGCGATTTTATTCAGGAAGGGCCTGCCGGAAGAGGTCTGTCTTTGATGGCTTTTTTAAAGCTGTCTAGGCTGGAAATTTGATGGATCTCATCCAGCAGGTCATTCCATAGTCTGGGAGCAATTGCAGAAAAGGCCCTCTGGGAGATTGTGGTTAATCTGGTCTTAAAAGGCTGTAATAAATCCCTCCCAGATGACCTGAGTGTGTGGGGTTGATTATATGGAAGTAGGTGATCCCTCAAATAGGTTGGACCCAAGCCATGTAGGGTTTTAAAGGTGATAACCAACACCTTGTACTGTGCCTGGAAACTAATAGGCAGGCAGGCAGTGAAGTGATTTCAGAATAGGTGTTAGCTGGTCACTCCTCATTTTCCTGGTGACCAGCCTGGCTGCCATATTTTGGACTAATTGAAGTTTCCGGGCTAGGTACAAGGGTAGCCCTTGTAAAAAAAGGTATATATTTCTAAAATGTACACTAAATGCCATAAATTTCAAAAAAGCAAACAGAATTATGTATGGATTCTTTTGAGGGGAATATTGTATAGAAGACAGGAATTTAGTAGTCAGAAAACAAAAACCTTGTCCTCAATGAAACTGAACATGATAGATTAGCCCATCCTAACTGCCACTTTGTATCTGTGTTCCACTCAAATGCTTTCAAGTGATCATCACAGTACATATTTCAAAGTGCTTGTTAACTTTAAAAACAATTTATGTATTGTGTTGAGTTATTTTATTTTTCCTTCTGCTTAAAGGAATTAAGAAGGCTTGTTCTGAGCAAATTTTAATGTTATTGTTATTAATCTTACATGGTTGTTGTTATATTACTTTTGTTATTGTTATTAAGACTAAATGTCTGACAAAACTACAGTTCTCAGAATTTCCTCGCACTGAGCCAGGGCAGTTAAAGTGGTCTCAAACTGGATTATTTCTGCAGTATGTTTTGGACCTCTGTTACCCTTTTTGGAACCTTTTTCAGCTCTTCAGTATCTTTTTGAGATGCAGTGCTCAGAACTGTATGTAGAATTCAAAGTGTGGTTGTACCATATGTTGTATAAGAACAGCATGTCTGTGGCATACCATATGTTGGTATGTAGAATGAGTATGTAGAGTGATCGTGTAGCACCTTTGAGACTAACTGAAAGAAAGACATTGGCAGCATGAGCTTTCGTAGACCTAGTTCAGACTGAACTCTACGAAAGCTCATGTGCAAATTTCTTTCTTTCTTTAGTCTCAAAGATCTAAGATCCTCTATGTAACATTAGCCGTTTACAGACTGCCCAAAGGGGCAGTCTTGGCTGCTGCTGGTTGCTGCGTCCGGGAACCGCAGCATCCAAACCACGCGGTTCCCGGAGCAGCAAGAAGCGCCGAAATAGTGCTTTTCTTCTTCCGCCCTGGATGAGACGCCGTGAGGCGCACCCACACTCGTGGTGTCACATCCGGTGCGCGACATGCGTGGCTATGCATGCAGCATGTAAAGATGGGAGCCCGTGTATAGGGCCACCATCTTTATGCCCTCGTCACGTGATAGGGGTGAGGCCGGTGTGGACGCTAGGTCCTCAGCACAACCCCAGCACGTGACGGGGCGCCAAAATTTTATTTGCTTTTCAAATTATGCCAAATATGGAATGATTCCCTCCAATATTCATAGATAAAATCAGAATGCATAGTGGCCAAGCAATTGCCAAACCATTATTAATCAGGTAAACAAACAGCTCAGAGAGACTGCAGCAGTTTGCTTTTGCTGAGCTTACAGGGAAGAGCAAGACACTGGCCCCATTCCCCTGCTGGTGAGTTTTTGGGGGCAAGGCTGTTGCCCTTTGAATTCAGTTTGCAGCAATGGAAGTAACCTGAGACAAAGAGAAATATCAGAGGAGAGAGAAACTGAAACATTTAAAAAGCCGCTGAAAATATGGGATTAATGACAGTGTCCTGCCAAATCAGAACATTGAAGATCAGTGAAATTTGCCCTTTTTAAAACACGGGTCAGTGAGCAATCTGTCACTAGGAGCATTCTGCCACAAGCTAACATTTTTTCTTGTCAGACTCTGTCAACTAGGGTCCCATCAGCATATATGTAACAACATCATACTTATCATGTGGATCCTGATCCATACTGAGGAGTCCCAAGCAGCTTTTGCACAATATTGTGCAAATAGACAAAGTTTTTTTTTCTCGTACAGTTGGAGTGAGTTTTTTACTCCACTTGTCAACACAGGGTTAACCAACTGTACTTTACTATTCTTTGAACACATATCTCTTGATTTCAAAAATATTTTCTTGTAGCTGAATATTTTTTAGATGTTAATTTAACATTTTAAATATGGGTTTGTTTTCTTTTGGGGGCACTTCTCTCACCCTTAAAACTGTGTTGAACATTGGGTTTTTTAATTGCTCAGTGTAACCATATATACTCAACTATAAGTTACCTCATTATAAGTCGAGACAGGTTTGGGGCCAAAGTTATGGATTTTGATATGACCCATGGTTAATTGAGGGTAAAATTTAGGGGCATTTAACAAAGGATAATAAATGAAGCAAAAGGAAAATGATGCAAAAAAACTTAGAAAATTCTTGGCAGGCATAATTGTTTGGTGCATTCCAAGAGGGATGGGTGAGAGAGTAGAGGGGATCCATGCTTCTTTTTGGCTCTCACAGGATGGAACTAAGCTTCATCACATTATTTTATCACTCATTCAGAGAAGTAGGATGGTCCCTTTTATAGATATAAAATAATAATAATAATAATAATAATATAATAATAATAATATATAGAGATTTAGTTGATAGCCGCTCTTCTAAAGAATTAATCAAAGCGGTTTACAGCAATTCGCAAACAAAACATAATACAGCATATCTCAAAACATCAGAACATCATAACATCACTGGCAAATACATCTCAATACAAAGGCAAACAATATAATTCTCAGTGCATATCAACAAAACAGCCAAGATTACATACAAACAATAACAATATCCAAACAGCAATTACAGCCCTCAAACCCCCAGAGTTACCACAAAACAAAAGACTCCAGATTGCCAGATGGTATCAGGGCAAAAGCCACAGTTCTTCCGGCCGCGCTAGCAACAGCGGCAGTGGAAACCCCAGCAGGCACAAGGCAAGTCCTCTGGCCTCTCTCCCCGATGGTGTGGGGTGGTGGGAGGGTCCTCCATCGGGGCCAGCGAGCCGGGATTTTATAGAGGGCCGATGCTCCGGCCCCTCCCAGTGAGCAAACGCCCTAACAGCCGCGGCAATCCTCTGGCCTCGCCCCGAGGCATGTGTGGAGGCGGTACGACATTTAGACCGCCCCATAATAAAACAAAAGCGCAGCAAGTCCTCTGCTTCTCTCCGAGTTAAATCCTTTTAAATTATAATTATTATTAATATTAATATATTATTATTATTATTATTATTATTATATTTATTATTATTATTATTATAGTACAGTCCTTACATTGACCCGTTATAAGTCAATCCAGATATTTTGGTCAATTTTTTGAATAAATTTTCTAGACTTATACATGAGTATATACAGTGAAGTTTATTGCACTGCCCTGAAACGGGCCCAGTGCGTTCTAAAACGGGCGTGGGCACGGCGTGCAGCGAATGGGGCTAAGAACCCAATTTTACGCATGCTGAACACTGCCCCTTTGTGTGGCCCGCCAGAGCGTTCCATTTAAGTCCCTGTTCCGTTCCAGAGGGCGCCATTTTTGAGAACGCTTTAGAACAGTTCTCAGAAATGGCGCCCTCTGGAACAGAACGGGGATGCAATTGGAACTCTCGGAGGCAAAGGCAGAGTTCCAGCGTGCGATACAATGGGGTTCTTAGCCTCATCCTGTTCCGTGCACGCCCGCACGTGTGCACAGTTTAGAACACAGTGGGCCCGTTTCAAGGCCAGTGCCATAAACTCCAGTATGTCTAAAATCCAAATTCATTGTCACAAAAAGACCACAAGTATGAAGTACACAAAGTTAAAATAAATGGGTGTTTATAACAAAATTCCACATTCTGCTTCACTTTCTTATAAATGTTTTTTGTTAGTTTGATTTTATTTGGTGGTGGTACAGCTGAGAAAAAAGATTGGACAGGTTAATAAATTGTGGACAGGAAGAAAGCTGGGCAAGTGCCTTGGCTGAACCACAGTTCAAAGAACAACTGAATGTATTTTTGTTCATCCGGCAAATGAAATGGAAGATTTGCACAGATGTGTTCAAAATACAGCCAGGAATTGCATGGTTCCCATCTGCTTACCTCTTATTATTTAAAAAAATGTAAAACAGAAATACCTCTCCATGTTACCATCTTGCTTTGATCAGCTGAGTCCAGAATGTGAAACGGAAAGATGGACTAGCCATCTTTAATTAGTAGCAGATGTGGCCTGTACGTGCTGAAGCATGTGTCGAAAAGACATTTTTGAAAACATTGCAGAGAGGTCAGTGCCAAACCGGAAGGGAATATACAAAGCCAAATAGGCAAAGGGGGAGAACATTAAAAAATGGCACTTTAAATAGGAATGGATATATTGCCCTGCAAAACAGACTTCTCCTTGGGGAAAATGCTGCTGGTGCTTGTTTCACTGTGCTTATATTTAAAGGATATAATCATTTCTCTCTTTGACTCAAAATCACGCTTGGGCCAGGGGCAGATAGAAAGCTTGCCTCCAAAAGCTGAACTGTAGTTTTCAGGAAGCATCTCCAAAGAACCATATCTTCTCAATGAATTTATGTGTTGGATGACAGAGGTGTTTTTGTGAAGTAACACTTGGCAGATGTTGTTGACTCTGATCTGGAGAAGAATCAGCTTCGAGTAAGAGATGGGAGGGGAGTTGGAATCCTTATATTGGGACAGATAATATCATCTTCTGTATCTTTGTGCATATTTGTAAACAAACAGAATATTACAGAACATGGTAAGTTTCCAGTATTCTGTCCTCCTACAGAAAACTGAACACTAAAAATAGAAAATGGAGAACAGGAAATGGTATAATCTGTTTTCAGAGTTGCTTCAAACATTCCCCCCCCCCTTTTTTTAGAAACACCCCTTAAAGTGAAATACTTTAATACCTTAAAGTCATCCCTCCATTTGCACAGACTTTGAATCCGTGTCCCTCACTTACTTACGAGTGGCAAATGGAGGGACATAAAATGGGGTGCATGCCCACGAGACGCACCACTATTCAAGCCAATAGGGCTTGAATATCAGCGGATTTCCATTTCCACAGGGGAGTCTGGAACAGGTCCCCTGCGAAAACAGAGTGGTGACTGTATAACAACATTGTAATAGAACAATATTATATTATTTTATCTGTTTGCAATACATTTAAAAAATAACTGTCAGGCAGAAAAATGTTTCCAAACTGTCTGACTACAATTTAAGCATACATTTGAAGAATCTGTATCAAATCAGGAAATTGTATGACCAAATAAAAATTTCAAGTAGCATTAAAAACAAAGTCTCTGTTAATTCCCAAATGTCCAATAAAATAAAAGTGTTTTAATCTGACTGGGGGGAAAAGAAACAACATTCATCCCCCAAAACAAGTTGAAAAACTACTCTGTCTTTATAAATTTGTCTTCTCATGTTTATTTGAGATGATCATCATTATAAAGAGCTTTAGAAATAAACTTTATCAGAAAAGCAAATGGTAACACCCAAGCTGACTGATAGTAATTTAAAAAAAAAGAATATTGTAAGCTTTAATACTCCTTTGACAGCACCTTTAAAAAGACTTGACTTGAAATTTAAAAATCCTATTACCCAACCATGAAACCATAAAGAAGAAAAACAAATAAAAACAAACATGCATACGCTAATTCTAACTTATCTAAAATCATAAGAGATAGAATGATTGCTTTTAAAGGTGTAGAAATAAACAACGTGTTGAATGTAAATCACCTTTCTTATGGTAGAGTTCAAGTTCTTAAAATGTAACAAGAAGCCAAAATATATTTTTCAAAAAACATTATTTTATTCTTACCTGTATGTATTATTTCATAACTAAAGAAAGGAGATGGGCTCTTTGCAAATATATATTTTAAGAGGAATGGTTTCCAAGGCAGAATAAAAGCTATGTAGTCCTATGGTCAAACATTCTTCATTAATCCTGTTATAAGAAGTGATTCATCCTTCAATGGCTTTCTTCAAATCTTGCATTCAATATTTTATCCTCAGATGCAGATTCTGGCCTATGATTATGTGCAGCACAATTGCAAATATCCACAATGATATTTGTAAACCAAAATGTTTGTGCTCCAGAGTTTTATTTCACTGCAAGTGGCCAGCTTAAAGCTTTAGTTTTTGTTTACAGAACTCCAGAACACAGAACATACAGTTGTAGTCATATCATTCTGGTAGGCACAGGCAACTGGTTGACCATTGGACTAAAGAGATCTTTAATTTGATCCATCATTGTTCTTCATTTGTTTTGTTTTTTTAAAAAATATGCAAAGGGTCTTGGAGCACCTTTGAGACTAACTGAAAGAAAGAAGCTGGTAGCATGAGCTTTCATAGACTTGTGTCTGCTTCCTCAGATGCATGAAGTGGATGGTCCAAGGACAGACTTACCGTATATAATAGGCTATTTGTGAACATAGCAATTGAAGTTCAAAACCTGTGGCTATGGAGATGAAGTGACAAGTTCGGTTTTAACTATGGTCATTGGGGGACAAGTCAAGAGGAAAGATGTTGCCTAAAGCCAAGTTGAGTAGATAACCATATGAATGGTAGTTGGAGTATTGGAATGTAGTGTGGGATGCAGAAAGAAGATAACTTCTTTTAAGTTATTGTTGTTTAAAATGAATCCAAATTAATGGTCATGTGATTCCTATCCCTGATTTTGACTACTCAGTACAAAATTACATTGGCTCATGGGGGTCATTGAAACATGAATTAGTCAACCCTCGTCACAATTCTACTTCTCAGTGCCTTGAAGTTGTATCTGTATAGTGTCTTCATAGACAGCATTTCAGCTTCTCATTTATTTCAAGTTTGCCAGTTTTGTGCATTGGATACTTTGAATTATTGTCATTTACAACAAATGTGCAGTGAACTGAGAAGAAAATTGTTGCTCTGGTAACTGCATAATAATCCATTATTGTTCTTGGACCTTGCCCACCTGCTCCTTTTATGTTTAGTTTAATTACAGTCTGTTCAATGCCTGTTCTGTATAGATGCTGAGGAGGGAAACGTTTCATCTGTTAGTCAGGTGCTATCACAAACAGAGATTTTTATAAAGGAGGAAAATGATAAAAGTTTTCCCAAGTATGAAAAACAACAAATATGGTTTACTGGCAAGTGTTTTGCTCTCTCCTGCCAAAGATGTTCAGTTGAAAAGAAAAACAAAATTATGGTGATGAAATTGCTTCCATGTAGAGTAGACACAGATGATACAAAACTTCTGTCTCAATCTAGATATCAGGTGTAAAACATATAAACCTAGATCCTCGTGGGGTAAATTTACATTTACATAGTTAAATGGTGGTTACAGTGTATTGCCCTTCTGCTGAATACAGACATTGTATAGCACATACCATATCTGCAGATGTGATTGTTGTTTCCACCATTCTGGTGAATCAAATGGTACATTAAAAGCACCTATGACTAGTTACATAGCAACCAAGAATGCACAACTAGGTACAACAGTTATGCCTGTGGAACTCCATTTTATGCATCTGGGAATCGAATACGGGCATCACGCCATGCCCCAAAAGTACTATTGCATGTGTAACAATACTTAAAAGTGAAATTGCATGTGTAACAATACTTAAAAGTGAAATTGAAGGCTTTCACAGTCGGCATCCATAGTTTTTTGTGGGTTTGGGGGGCTATTTGGCCATGTTCTGGACAATTTTATTCCTGACGTTTCACCATCATCTGTGGCTGGCAACTTCAGAGAAGATGCTGGTGAAACATCAGAAATAAACTCTTCCAAAACACAGCCACATAACCCCCCAAAAACACACACAAAAAAACCCTATAATACTTAAAAGATAAAGGTTTCCCCTTTGACATGATGTCTTACTGTAGGGGGCAGTGCTCACCTCAGTTACAAAGCCAAGGGAGCCAGCATTGTCAAAGATGACTCAATGGTCATGTGGCCAGCATGACTAAACACCAAGGTGCATGGAACACTGACCTGTGCATAAAAAGGATGCTAGACATAATTTCAGCACTAAACCTTTGACCAAAGTCTACCTCAGTTTATCCATATTTGAATCACCTTCTAACCAAAGTGCTGGTTGTTACTCTGGTTTAATCTTTACACTTCTAAAGTGCTTTACTCTATTTTTATCTCATGGTCCCCCACACTCCAGGGCAGTGTTTAGAATGCAGTCTCTCTCTGTTGAAGCTCTGTTGTGTGCATTCAAGTCATTTCTGACTTATGGCAACCCTAAGGTGAATCTATCATGGGGTTTTCTTCTCAAGTTCAGAGTAGGTTTGCCATTGCCATCCTCTTAGGCTGAGAGACGGTGACTTGCCCAAGCGCATCCAGTGGGTTTCATGGCCAAGTCAGGATATGAACCCTGTTCTCCAGAGTTATTGTCCAACACTCAAACCATTACACAATGCTGGGTCTTCTGTTGAAGCTTAAAATGCCAAAACCATTCTCATAAGCATTTGATATGGGGGTAGATACTATTTCTTATCAGACTATAGCTTGGAGACTTGGATATTTCAGGTTCTTTCTACACACTCCCATATGTCTGCAGATCTAGATATATAGAAATGTAGATATCAAGAAGAAGACATATATCTTAGTTTTAATGCCAGTTCTTTGTGCTGGTGAGTGGGCGTTTGTGTGCTGATCATTCAGCTGAGACTCTGAAGTGGTGCAGCATACCAAAGTTAACCCACGTCATTCCACACTTATTGGGAATAAATACAGATTTCAGAATTGAAGCAATTGGTGCATAAATGTTTAGTTTATGCAAAATATTTTATATGTCTCATGATAAAATTGGTTTGGAGTTTTAGCAAGCCATTTACCCTGGTCCCACAGGGTGTGTGCCTATGTGTGGGCAGAATCAGATTTCAATTACATTCTCCAGTATTGAATGAGACACTTTGTGTGTACAACTGAAATGATTGTGCAGTTATTTTCTGCCAGCTGCCTTGCTAAAAGAGAAGTCTTCTAGTGGTACTAAATACTGTATGTCAATCACCCACATAACAAGTTGCCAAAAGAAATAAGGCAAGAGCTGAATTTTACACAACTTTTAAGTAAAACATGACAAAATATTGTTGAATTTTTCCTTAGGAGATGTGTATAGCCTCAATGCAGCAAATGACATCTCTTTTGATATTTAAGCAATAGTATATGAGTAATATTGTTAGTGCAGAACCAGAAACTGGCAGATTTCATTGTGTGCCTAATTATCATTTAATAACTTCAATGCCAACACAGATGCCTACCAATAGCCCTTAGGTAGAATGTGGGGCTTTGGTATAAACACGAAGATACACATTTCTCTCTGACCATTCACAGTGCATACCATGACTATAGAAGAGGGGGAAATGCCAGGCCACTCCTTCTCAGTAAAAGTAGCATAATACAGTAGAGTCTCGGTTATCCGACATAAAGGGGGCCAACTGATAGTCAAATACCGGAAAATGTCAAATAATTTGGAGGGTCATTTTGTCCCCAATGACAGCGCGCATGCACCCACACCACCATTGGGGACAAAGGTCCCTTGCCTCTCCCCATCTCCTTCCCTGCTTACTCCTGCTTCCTCTGCACTGGCTTCTGCCCCAGCTTGGCTGCGCTGGGGCAGAGTCTGCAGGGGCCGGGAGAGGGCTGAGGTTCCAAGCCGCAAAGGGGAGGCCTGGGCACTTGACCCAATTCTGTCCTTTGCAGCTTGGTTTCCCTCAGGTCCTCTCCTTCCTGGATCTTCCCTTTCCCCCAAAGGACTCTTTGGAGCCCTTTGAGGGAAAGGGAAGGGAGACAGGAAAGGAGAGGATTCGGCGG
The DNA here is from genome assembly GCF_019175285.1 of Sceloporus undulatus. Lineage (NCBI taxonomy): Eukaryota > Metazoa > Chordata > Lepidosauria > Squamata > Phrynosomatidae > Sceloporus > Sceloporus undulatus. The sequence goes on along the minus strand of NC_056523.1, from coordinate 306,119,762 downwards.
AGGTGAGCCCTAGGCCTTTCCTCGGCGGCTTCGTTTTTCTGAGGCCGAACGGAGTCTGCGGACTCCCTTCGACCTGACGAAAACGAAGCCACCGAGGAGAGGCCTGGCCCAAGCAGGGAAGGTAAGCAGGGAACGAGGGAGGGAAGGGAGGGAGGAGAGACACTTTTGTCCCCAATGGCTTATCCAATGTCCCATGCTTCTTCGTGAGCACGCCACCCGTGATGTGCGCTCACGAAGAAACATGGGACGTCGGATAATCCAGAACGTCGGATAACCGAAGGTCAGATAACCAAGACTCTACTGTAGAAGCTTTGTGCCACAGTTTGTGTATTGATTTTAAACTACGATGGACAGATAGAGAGGTGTAGTGGTTAGGATAGTGGCATAGACATGTCAAAGCCTAAGTGCAAATCCCTATTTGTCCATCAGGTTCAAAAGATGAGCTAATATCTTCCAGACTCACCTTCCCCACCTGATATAAGCTATCCTGAGCTGTTTGTAGAATGGGTGAGATAAAACTGTAGAGAAACAAGCATGTTTCTTTAACAGGTTTTGCTTTCTTAAGGTGAGCCAAAACATGCTTGAGGACTTTTTCGGGCTATGTGGCCATGTTCTAGAAGAGTTTCTTCCTGACGTTTCGCCAGCATCAGTGGCTGGCATCTTCAAAACATGGCCACATAGCCCGAAAAACCCACAAAAAACTATGGATGTCGACCATGAAAGCCTTCGATTTCACAATGCTTGAGGACTTTTGACAGCAACTAATTTCAAACAAACCCTTAAAAGAGATGTAGGAATTGTGAAGGCCTCCAGATGTCATTGAACTACAACTCCCAGGAGATCTAACCAGCATAGCCAATCATGAGGAAGTCTTGGAGTTCAATAACTTATGGAGGGCTACACCCATCCTAGCCCTGGTTTAAAGTATGCACCAGGTAACACCTTTTCAGACTAATGTTAATTTATTAACTGCCTTGCAGTGCTACCTAATTGTTACAGCCCTGCACTATTTCATCTGAAGAATGAGATTTGGTTGTAACCTATGAGAGTTTATGCTGTATTAAAAATATGAGTTGGTCTGAAAGGGTGTTAATGGGTTCATACTTTAAATAACTGTAACCTAAGATGTGCATAGCTTTCCAAATAATTTTGAACTGCAGCCACACTTTGAGTTGAGCAAGGACTGAAGGACCAACAAAACTTAGGTTACAGCCACTTTCGTACAAGGACAAAAAAGAAAAAGCCAAGCTTCAAAGTGATACTGAAAAAAATACTAAGGAACTTTAATGCAATAGTAATACCTAATGTTGCTGTCATTGTGTGCCTTCAAGTCATTTACTACTTATGGCAACCCTAAGGGATCTGTCTAAATACTTTAAAGGCACCAAATCCCATGTGATCTTAGAAACTAAGCAAAGTCAGCCCTGGTTAGTACTTGGATGGGAGACTGCCAATGAATACCAGGTGTTGTAGGCTTTGTTTAAGAGGAAGGAACTAGCAAAACCACTTCTGAATATTCCTTACCTTAAAAACCCTATGAAATTCATGAGGTTGCCATAAATCAAGAAGCAGCTTGAAGTCACTATATATACACATGCATAATTTGCCTGTACACCTTGAAGTAAGCCTTCCTTGGGGACATAGGAGTGGTGCATACCACCATAAAGCGGTGTACCAGTGCCTGTTCTAGAGTTAGGGACCGCGCAGCAACCACACAGTCCCTAACCCTAGAACATACGGACAGCACAACAGTGGCGGTGCCTTGTGTATACAGGTGCTGCCATTGTTATGTAACCACCATGCAGAGTTCGCACATTGCCACGCAGCACATACGAAATGAGTATGCAGGTGGCACACTTGTTATACCGCCCCACGGCTTAAAAAGAACCTGCTTTTCTCGGGTTCTTTTTCCTCCACAGGGAAGTCGCACAGTTTGGCGGCCACGGCTTCCTTCCAGGGAAGGGCGACCCTTTTTGGGAGGTCTGTCCGAGGCCATAAACATTCATTTTGTTAAGATATTCCATAACTGACCTGATAAAGGTTAATTTAAGATGTGATAAAGCAGAACTCTCATGGCCATGATTGACTGAATGGTTTTAATAGAGGTTATATTACAAGATTTTGGGAGCACCCAGTGGTTTAACTATAATTAAAGTTGGATCCAGTCCTCCAGGATCTTGCTTTTTTTCTGAACAAAAGCACAGTCTAATTAATAGAAATTTGGCAACAATCAACAGGGCAAGTGTAACTTCAACAAATGTAAATGGATCCACAGGCGCATTTCCTTCTCAGTGTTTGTTGTATACCTTTCTTTTACATAGTTTGAATAATTAATTTATGTTTTTCATTTAAAGCAGGCATTATAGTGTCTGTGCTAGCAAAGTGAATTGTTCCTAGAAATGGATATTATGAGATTGTGGCGCAGTGGGTAAATGCCTGTACTGCAGCCATTCACTCAAAACCACAAGGTTGTGAGTTCAAGACCAGCAAAAGGGCCCAAGCTCGACTCAGGCTTGCATCCTTCCGAGGT
>NC_056523.1:306113816-306117132 GCF_019175285.1 Sceloporus undulatus | reverse complement strand
TGTTGGGTGTTCCGGAACCCCAATCAAGCCTCCCGAGCCCTCACAGCTGATTGGAATCCCAAACAGCTCACCCTTCCCAGGGTCCTACAATATGTTGGGAGCTGGGTAGATGGTCGCCCGCTATTTATCCTGTCTAACAGCACTCCTGGTATTGTTGGCAGCCTTGTCTTAAATCAAATAAAACAAATTGGCCCATCTAAAATAAACAAGAAATCCTCAACTTCCTCCCTCCCACACAGAAAATATAATGAACTCCAATTAAGCTTAATGCAGAAGATGGCGCGTCCCACACTTCCCTCTGCTGGCTCCGCCGCCGCTGGTGAGTGTGCGTTGGGCGGGGGGAATTTATCCCTCCCGCCTGCGCGGTTTAGCTGGTGCTCCGGCGCTGGCAAGGAGGAGGAGAGCGCGTTGGGGCCAAGCGTCCCGCCCTTCCCTCTGCTGCCTCCGCCGCCGCTGGAAAGTTCAGTGTCACCTAGTGATTAAAGTGTATTAAACCTTATCCACGTGGAACGGTAGTGTGTGTGTGTGTAGCTTCAAGTCACCTGTGGACTTATGGTGACCCCATGAATTTCATAGGGTTTTCTTACTCAAGGAATATTTAGAGGAGGTTTTGCCTGTTCCCTTCTTCTAAATAAGGTGACTCTGCTTAGCTTCTAAGCTAACCAGGGGTGATTCTGCTTAGCTTCCAAGATCAGATATGATCTGCTACCTTTGGAGTATTTAGGCCCTGGAACAATAATACATTTTTATTAACAAAGTATGGATTTTTGGTAATTGAACAGTGGGAGAATCCAGTGGACATCATATTAAGCTTAACATTGCTTGCGAAACCTACTGTTTGTCCGGGAATGCTGCCAATACACACTCACACGGCTGATAAGAGCCTGCTCGGCAAAAGTAAATCACACCAAGCTGCCAAGAAGCAGTTCCACAAGCAACATTACCAAACAACATCCAAATAGAATAAGCCACTAGCCAGTCCAAAGTTCAGGATTATAGAGAGCAATACTTCCAGTCCAGTCCGAGGTCAAGAGTGCCAGGGGGTTGGTCACTGTGTCCGGTCTGAGGTCAAAGATTCAAAGGCAGTCAATGTTCTAAGAATCCAGGAGTCAGATCAAGCAGCATTCACTAATGAGAACTAATAGTCTCTGGCAAGAGAGCTCAGTGTCTGCCAGGTGTCTTATAACTAGCTCCCTTATCACAGCTGCTGCCTCTTGGAACGCTGAAGGCATTCCCTTTCTGAAGGTAGGAATCTCAATGCTCTGCTGCTCTATGTCTCCCAAGTCTGGAACTTCTACTGGGGCAAGGCTGGGCTGCTGAGCCGCAGGCTCCACTGGAGGAGATCCCACAGAGCTAGAGTCTGGCTGAGCTAGGGACTGGGAGAGTCAGAGCTGGGACCTGGCAGGGCAGAACTGGGGCCTGGCACAGCCTTAGGTTCCTCCTGTACCTGAGGAGCTGAGTCCTCCGCATCATCCTCCAAGTCCTCCTCGTGGCTGGCCATGACACTGTTAACTTGTAATAACCATCCCATGAAGATTTATTCCAAATGCTACTTAACAATAAATCAACAAAACTACCTTTCTCATTTGACTGACTGATAGCATTTTTACCAGCTACAATCCATCAGGGCTTCTAAGGTAATGTTGTGATGGTGGTAGTGGTGGTTTGTCCCTTAATGTCATTTCTGGTTTATGGTGACCTGTGGGGTTTTCTTGGCAAGAGTTGTTCAGAAGAGGTTTGCTATTGCCTTCTCTTAAGGCTGAGAGCAGTGTCACCCAGTGGGTTTCATGGCCAAGCTGGGAATTGAACCCTGGTTTATAGAGTCATTGAAGATTTTCACACGACATCTCAGAATTCAGCAATCCATCATATCAACGTTTTAAGAACACTAACAGCCTCATGTGAAAATCTTTTGGAATCATCTATCTGTTATGATGATTCCACTACACTTTGGGACGATAAAGGAACGATATAACGATGTCGTGTGAAAATCTTCATAGTCCAGCACTCTGTCCACTATGCCATGCTGGCTCTCTGAGGTAATGTAGAATGCATGAAACCACTGAAATATATTAAATACATGGACAAAAACAAATATAAAAAAATGATAGTGAAGATCAATTGAAAGTGAGTCTGTAGTCTCATTCCCCAGACAGGCAACGCAAAGCCCTACTGAACATGGTCTTCCTAAAATTGTACAATACGTACAACTGCTCTGTCTGATCTCAAAGACATTGATTGGGGGTATGAACGGTGCTTTCCACAGACTCTTACACTTTTCCCTGAGTCAGTGGTGTCTCGTTCTTGTCTAGCAGCATTATAATGTGTTTTCAAGCCATTGACTGTGGGAGTTAATTGGATTGTCAGCAATACAGTAGGAAAAGAAATGAGGTGCATGTGTTGCTTTTTCAGTTTTCTGCAAGAGAAAACATTGCTGCAAGTCATTTCAGATTGAGTTTTAAAAGGTCAGTGCAGCTTTTAAGCTTTTAACTCTCTCCCCAGCTCATTTTGTTAAGCTTTTGTGATTGCTTCAAGAGCACAATGTTCAACCGGTCCATTTGCATATTGGATTGTGAGAGTTCTGCAGTATTATGGCTGGATGTCAGTATGGTTTTATTGTTGCTGTTTTTTTCTTATTGATTTGTATCCCATTCTGAGGTCTGTTAATGGAATAGAAAAGAAATAGAACTGGTAGGGGGGGTATTTTGTATTTTATTCCCTTTGCTTTCTAATCTGCCTTGATTCCACAAGGAAAAGGCGGAATATAAATAAATCTTTATTATTATTATTATTATTATTATTATTATTAGAAAGCTTTAATTCTATATCCCAAATAATTGGGAGAGTAACACAGAGAGTTAGATGCTTATGCAAATAGTCCAATGAAAAAACTGAAATAGTCAAAGAGTTTGCATGCCTAGGCTCAAATATTGATCAGAACAGAGACTGCAGTCAAGAAATCAGAAGAAAACTAGGAACTTTATCGCATCTGGTTTTTTCTCCGTTACAGGTACAGAAAGAGGACACTCGTGTGCATGAGCGACCTGCAAAGAACGAATTTTATTTCACACGAAAGCGTCCCCCAAAAGGCCCTGTTCCATTCCATTGCACCAAGCCATCCTTGTTCAGTGCTGACGCGCGAGCAAAATGGCGCCCGTCAGCACTGAATGGGGATGGCTGGGTGCCGGGGGATGGAACAGGTCCTTTTGGAGGATGCTTTCGTGTGCAATAAAATCCACAAGCATCCTCTTTCCATACCTGTAACGAAGAAAAAAACAGGTGCGATTAAGTCCTAGGATTGAGAAGAGTGACTAAG